>NC_064823.1:93729811-94038330 GCF_024166365.1 Elephas maximus indicus
ATGCAACATTCTTCTTCATATAGTCCAGCTGCTTGGATTATTTGCTCAGCATACAGATTGAATTAGTATGCTGAAAGGATAAAACCCTGACACACTCCTTTTCTGATTTTAATTAAGCCACACAGTATACACTTGTTCTGTTTGAATGACTGCCTTCTGGTCAATGTATAGGTTCCTCTTGAGCTCAATTCAGTGTTCTGGAATTCTCGTTCTTAGCAAAAATTATATTATAGTGACTAAACTATGAAAAAGATGGCAAATTGGATGTTCAGTGGAAACGGTATTTTAGATACTGTTATAGGAATTACCTAAAGATTTAATACGTTTGATTGGATCACTTATGAGATTCATTCAAAGAAATGTTTTTAGGCATAGTTCTAGAATAGCTTAAAAACTTTTATTTTAAAAGTTTTCTGAATTTCTCTCATCCCTTAGGACTATTAGAAGGAGCACTACTGGTGCAACTGTTAAATGCTCGCTGCTAAACAAAAGGCTGGTGATTTGAACCCATTCAGCGTCTACATGGGAGAAAGACCTGGTGGTCTGCTTTTGTAAAGGTTACAGCCAAGAAAACCCTACGGGAGCAGTTCTACTCCTTTGCATGGGGTCAGTATCAGTTGGAATTCACTCGGCAGCACCCAAAAACAACAAAAACAGGGCTATTATATATTCTTGCTAGGTTTTTCTAAACTCATACCAATCCGGAGAAGACTTGTGGAATTTCAGGTCTAGTCTTAAGAACCGAATTTCAATGATATGGAATCAACTATCCTTTATAGAGTCGCTATGAGTCGGAATTGACTTGATGGCAACAGGTTATCCTTCTTTTAAGTCAGTGATTTCAGACAATAATTAAATATCTTTCCATTTTTTAACAGGAAAAAGAAAGATCATGGCATGTTATAAAGACTATAATTAAAACAATAATTGTTCAAACATTGTGTTCATACAAACTGAAATTTTATGTGTAAAAATAGTACCTACAGACTTTTTTCAGAGGCATATCTAACTACTTCATTGCGTTATCCTGAAACAATGAAGGATATGCATGAAACTCACAGCACATGGCAACTGAAGTTAGGTTACCATTAACATATCCAATATATCCTAAACTAATTCAATGATTTTCACCTGTAATCAGTTCCAAGGAAAGAAGTTTCTTGTCTTTAACTTATTAAGGGAAATAGATACTAAAAGATGTTAAATATGGATTGCATTGAAATGTATACTAGAAGAATAATACAATGTGAGCATGGCAGTACTTTTAAAGGATAAATCACCTCAGAATATGATTCTTCCACTTTATTCCCATATCACACTGAACTCTTCCTTTGAAATACATTGTCTTTTTATTTGCATATCTGCCTTCTGGGCTGTAGACTCCATGAGGGCAGAGACTATAAGTCTGTCATAACCACTATATTCTTCTACCCAGTACAGTGCTTACTGTGGCACAGATTTTTGGACCATTCTGGATGTACCAATAGGTAAATAATGTTCAATGATGAGTAACCCCTCTATGGAAAAAGCAGTTAGAAATTTTATTATTTTTTATATGGATCCCCTTTAAGACAATCTATGCATATATATGATATCAAACTGATTCATTATTAAGAAATCTACCATTTACTAAACTGTCATGTGGACATAGCACTGCATTAAACCCAACGCCTAATATTACATAGAAAATAAACACACATATGCACACAAAACGTACTCACACTTCTTTCTTAAACGACAGTGCTGAACTAAGCTGTAGGGAAGTCAATCTCTTTACCTAGTGTACCTCTTTACATAGTGCCGATTCTCTGAAGACTACGAATTACTAAACATTTTTTAAAAGGTAACACTTTCATTCAATATTTAAAAGAATTCAAGGGTAAATTTATGTGCATATTTCAGTAGGTGGTAAGATATTAGCCACAAACAACAAAATAACTACAATAGCCACTGCTATGTATCAAACTGCCAGGAAATGTCACATAATATAGTAATCATCTTAGACACATTATCTCATGCGTTCATCACATTTACTTTTTAAAGGAGGAAACTCATTGTCATGTATGACAGAGGTTTTTATCAGTTTATCTAAAGCTACATAATTAAGTGATACAACTAAGAATTCACATAAGGTTAGCTAATGCTCAAACTAACGTATTTTCCACTATTCAACATCCCTTTAATTATTTAATTAAGTTGTAGATTAACACTGTAAATCCAAGGCTCAATTGGCATCCAATATGTTTGTTTCTCTGGTTTCAATTTCCATTTAATGTCATTAAAAAGTAATTTTCCTTGAGTAATTCAGTAACAACTATGATAATCTATCCAAGTCAGATTAATTGCATATTTAGTAGTACATTTTCTGACATTACATAATATAACCCTTGAGAAGCTGATATCAAGGAAAGTTACTAGCTTGAACTGCAGGAGGTAGGGTGGGGAGAAGACGTATTCCAAAGTAAAAAGAAAAGGATATTTGATGTCACAAACAAACAAAAAAATGCCTCCAAATGCACTGTGATTGCATAATACAGAATTAATAAAATTGTGACTAGAAAGTAATTGTACATGGAGTTTTGCTATTTACTCATTTTCAGCTTGTTCAATTATTTTCAGTTTGCCTAGAATGCTTATTGATTTTGTTGATCATCTTTCCTCACTTATTTTAGAAGTTTTGTTTGCAGATTCATCTCGTATATGTTCTCCTTTTTCTTTCTACTCATTATATTACAGCTTTGCAATTGTGCAGAGTAAGTTTTTATTTCCTTTACTGGAAGTTTGTTATAGTCTACGGTGATATTGTACATATAAATACAGGAGAGTCAGTCATGCTATCATCGGGGAACTTAGCTCAAGTTCTGCTTGCAAGATGGAGTGTTTCCTTTCATTTTCCCTAACCCCAGGCAAAGGTCAATTACAACCCCTTTTTGCAAGTATAAGACCTTGGTGAGAACCAGTCCCCATGGAGTTGATTCTGATTCATAGCAACCCCCCGTGCATCAGAGTAGAACTGTGTTCCATAGGATTTTCAATGGCTAAGGTTTTTGAAGTAGATCTACCGGCCTTTCTTTTGAGTCATCTATGGATAGACTTGAACCTCTAAACTTTCAGTTAGCAGCCAAGTGTGTTAACAGTTTGAACCACCCGAGGGCCCCAGAAAACCTTGCTACAAACCTCTTTATTCATATACATGATTGGCTCAGGTTTTTTTTGACATTACATTTTTTGGCACTTTGAGCATTTTCCTCTTTTTTTTTTTTTTTTCCAGTCTGCTCACTGAGAAGATGTAGAGTGTGAAAGTATCTCCTTCTTTTCTTTGCCATCCTCATTGCTTTGGTTCATTGTTTCTTACCTATTTCCATATCATGGCAGTAAATTTCTGTCAAGAGGCCCTTTAGAGTTAGAAATAACATAAGTCGAAGGCTGATAGAATGATACGTAAAAGTCAAAATGAGTAATTTGGATAGGTGAATGAAGGGGACAACTGTTAATGTAGAAACACAAGAGGAAGGTAAAGTTGGGGAATATAAATAAGGAGCTCAGTCTTGAACTACTACGTTTGGAAATTGTATTAGTTTCTTAGGGATGCTATAAAAAAGTACCACAATCTGGGTGGCTAAAAACAATAGAAACTATTGTCTCACAGTTTTGGAGACTAGAACTCTAAAATCAAGGTGTCAGCAGGGTCACAGCAGGCTTGAGGGGAGGATACTTCCTTGGTTCTTCCTAGCTTCTGGGAGTACCTGGCAATCCTTGCTATTCCTTGGCTTATAGATGCATCACTTCAATCTCTGCCTCCATCTTCACAGTGAGCCTATTTCAAACAAGGTCACATTCACAGGTACTGGAGGTTAGGCGTTCAGGACATCTATTTGGACCAAAATTTAATCCATAACAGGGATCCCATAGAATTTCAAGGTGACTAAATAGAGTCCCAGAAATCCTGGTGGTGTAGTGCTTAAGTGCTATGGCTGCTAACCAAAGGGTCGGCAGTTCGAAGCCACCAGACGCTCCTTGGAAACACTATGGGGCAGTTATACTCTGTCCTATAGGGTCGCTATGAGTTGGAATCGACTCGACGGCACTGAGTTTAGATGGAGTCCCTGGTTGGTGCAAATGACTAATGCCTCCACTGCTATCTGAAAGACGAGATTCTAGCCCACCTGAAGGCCCCTTGGAAGGAAGGATAATCTATCTCCAAAAAAATCAGCCATGGAAAACCCTGTGGAGCATAGTTTCACTCTTATACACATCAGGTTGCCACGAATTGGAATCAACTTGACAACAACTGGTCCAGGTCTAACTTAAGATATACCAGATAATTTGCCTCCAATAGTTTCTGATGAAAAGAGTGCTGACCTGTTTATCACAAAGCTTGGTTATTTTGTTGTTGTTCTAATTCTTATCCTTTTTACTGCAACTCATTTTTGTTTTATTTTTGTTCTATTTTGCTTTTTTGTACGTGTGTGATTTGTTTTTAACATTGAACAAGTTATTTATGTAGGTTCCTGTTTCTTTATATGTAACAGCTCTTTATCATAGTAATATCAGCTTCGTAATTACACCAAAAAAAAAAAAAATTTATTACACCAAGCAGTTATAAAAAAAAAAACATAAACTAACAAATTATGCTTATCAAAGAATTTGCAGAGTTTTTTTTTTTTTCATACAAAACTAAAGTGCAGAACCCTATTCAAAAGTGTTGTTGTGGTTGTTAGGTGCCGTCGAGTGGTTCCAACTCATAACGCCCCTATGCACAACAGGACGAAACACTGCCGGCCCTGCGCCATCCTTATAATCGTTGTTATGCTTGAGCTCATTGTCGCAGCCAATGTGTCAATCCACCTGGTTGAGGGTCTTCCTCTTTTCTGCTGACCCTCTACTCTGCCAAGCATGATGTCCTTCTCCAGGGACTTATCCCTCCTGACAACATGTCCAAAGTATGTAAGATGCAGTCCCGCCATCCTTGCCTCTAAGGAACGTTCTGGCTGCACTTCTTCCAAGACAGGTTTGTTTGTTCTTTTGGCAGCCAATGGTATATTCAATATTCTTCACCAACACCACAGTTCAAAGGCATCAATTCTTTTTTGGTCTTCCTTATTCATTGTCCAGCTTTCATATGCATATGCTGTGACTGAAAATACCATGGCTTGGGTCAGGCGCACCTTTATCTTCAGGGTGACATCTTTGCTCTTCAACACTTTGAAGAGGTCCTTTGCAGCAGATTTGCCCAAAACAATGAGTCTTTTGATTTCTTGACTGCTGCTTTTATGGCTGTTGATTGTGAATCCAAGTAAAATGAAATCCTTGACAACTTCAATCTTTTCTCCATTTATCATGATGTTGCTCATTGGTCCAGTTGTGAGGATTTTTGTTTTCTTTATGTTGAGGTGTAATCCATACTGAAAGCTGTGGTCTTTGATGCTTCAAGGGCTTCAAGTTCTCTTCACTTTCAGCAAGCAAGGTTGTGTCATCTGCATAACACAGGTTGTTAATGAGTCTTCCTCCAATCCTGATGCCCCATTCTTCTTCATATAGTCCAGCTTCTTGTATTATTTGTTCAGCATACAGATTAAATAGGTATAGTGAAAGAATACAACCCTGATGCACACCGTTCCTGACTATAAACCAATCAGTATTCACTTGTTCTGTCTGAACAACTACCTCTTGATCTATGTGAAGGTTCCTCATGAGTACAATTAAGTGTTCTGGAATTCCCGTTCTTCACAAAGTTATCCATAGTTTGTTATGATCCACACAGTCAAATGCCTTTGCATAGTCAGTAAAACACAGGTAAACACCCTTCTGGTATTCTCTGCTTTCAGCCAGGATCCATCTGACATCAGCAGTGATATTCCTGGCTCCACATCCTCTTCCTAAACCAGCCTGGATTTCTGGCAGTTCCCTGTCGATATTTTAGTGTAGCCACTTTTGAATGATCTTCAGCAAAATTTTGCTTGCCTGTGATATTAATGATATTGTTCTATAATTTCCACATTCGGTTGGATCACCTTTCTTGGGAATAGGCATAAATATGGATCTCTTCCAGTCAGTTGGCCAGGAAGCTGTCTTCCATATTTCTTGGCATAGACGAGTGAGCACTTCCAGCATTGCATCTGTTTGTTGAAACACCTCAATTGATATTCCATCAATTCCTAGAGCCTTGTTTTTCACCAATGCCTTCAGAGCAGCTTGGACTTCTTTCAGTACCATTAGTTCCTGATCATATACCACCTCTTGAAATGTTTGACTATCAACTAATTCTTTTTGGTATAATGACTGTGTATTCCTTCCATCTTCTTTTGATGCTTCCTGTGTCATTTAATATTTTCCCCATGGAATCCTTCTCTATTGCAACTCGAGGCTTGAATTTTTTCTTCGGTTCTTTCAGCTTGAGAAATGTCAAGCATGTTCTTCCCTTTTGGTTTTCCATCTTCAGCTCTTTGCACATGTCGTTATAATACTTTACTTTGTCTTCTTGAGAAGCCCTTTGAAATCTTCTGTTCAATTCTTTTACTTCATCAGTTCTTCCTTTTGGTTTAGCTGCTCGACGCTTGAGAGCAAGATTCAGTCTCCTCTGACATCCATCTTGGTCTTTTCTTTCTTTCCCATCTTTTCAGTGACCTCTTGCTTTCTTCATGGATGATGTCTTTGATGTCATTCCACAACTCTTCTGGTCTTCAGTCACTAGTGTTCAATGCATCAAGTCTATTCTTGAGATGGTCTCTAAATTCAGATGGGATATATCCAAAGTCATATTTTGGACTTTGTGGACTTGCTCTGATTTTCTTCAGTTTCAGCTTGAAGTTGCATATGAGCAATTGACGGTCTGTTCCGCAGTCAGCCTCTGGCCTTGTTCTGACTGATGATATTGAGCTTTTCCATCATCTCTTTCCACAGATGTAGTCAATTTGATTTCTGTGCATTCCATCTGGTGAGGTCGATGTGTATAATCGCCGTTTATGCTGGTGAAAGAAGGTATGTGCGATGAAGAAGTAGTTTTTCTTGCAAAATTCTGTCATTCGATCTCCAGCATTTTTTCTATCACCAAGGCCATATTTTCCAACTACTGACCGTTCTTCGTTTCCAACTTTCGCATTCCAATCGCCAGTAATTATCAATGCATCTTGTTTGCATGTTCTATCAATTTCAGACTGCAGCAGCTGATAAAAATCTTCTGTTTCTTCATCTTTGGCCTTATGCTTGGTGCGTAAATCTGAATAATAGTCATATTAACTGGTGTTCCTTGTAGGTGTATGGATATTATCCTACCACTGACGGGGTACTTCAGAATAGACCTTGAAATGTTCTTTTTGATGAATGCAACACCATTCCTTTTCGAGTTGTCATTCCTAGCATAGTAGACTATATGATTGTCCAATTCAAAATGGCCAATACCAGTCCATTTGAGCTCACTAATGCCTAGGATATCGATGTTTATGTGTTCTATTTCATTTTTGATGATTTCCAATTTTCCTGGATTCATACTTCATACATTCCAGGTTCCGATTATTAATGGATGCTTGCAGCTGTTTCTTCTCATTTTGAGTCGTGCCACATCAGCAAATGAAGTTCCCGAAAGCTTTGCTCCATCCAAGTCATTAAGGTTGACTCTACTTTGAGAAGGCAGCTCTTCCTCAGTCATCTTTTGAGTGCCTTCCAACCTGGGGGCTAATCTTCCAGGACTATATCAGACAATGTTCTGCTGCTATTCATAAGGTTTTCACGGGCTGATGATTTTCAGAAGTAGACTGCTGGATCCTTCTTCTTACTCTGTCTTAGTCTGGAACCTCAGCTGAAACCTGTCCTCCATGGGTGACCTTGCTGGTATCTGAATACCGATGGCATAGCTTCCAGCATCACAGCAACACACAAGCCCCCACAGTATGACAAAATGAGAGACAAGTGGGGGATTCAAAAGTAAGGCACTATTATGATTAGGTAATTTATCCCTACATTTAATGACACTAGACATAAGTAATATTTTCTACTCTTATTGTATGTTCATAATTAGTATAATTAAGAAGTGTCATTCATAATGATGCCAAAACATTGTATATACTCCTTTTGCATATTACAGGTCTTGTAGGGTACTATGTAACATTGACCAAATTATGTTTTACCATAAACTCCCATTTAATTTCTGAGAGATTCTGGGTTTTTTGGATTTTTTTTTTAAAGATTAAATATATTCACTTATGAAAGAAAGTGATTAGTAGAAAGCCTAATCAAATTGCCCATCACTTTGGAATAGAATGAGAGTCTCAAAGCATCAAAGAAAAATCATTTTTATATTGTCTATAAAAATATGTTAGAGGGCCATTTTATTTATTTGAAGGTATGTTTTGGGAAATAGAGACTATAATTAGTGATTAGATTCCCATAAGTTATCTGTTAGAATATCTGAGGATGTTTTTCTAGGACACAACACCCATGTCAGAAGTCATGGTTATTGTGTGACCCAAAGAGAAGTTTGAATCTCTCTATTTCTCCCAGTTTCCTCAAATGTACTCAGAATAACATCTCTTAGTTTCTTTCAAACTCATTTAACTTTCTTCTTACAATGCCACTTGTCAGCTATTCCTCTGCTGCCTCTGCTTCCAACTAACACTGATACCACCCTCCGACTTCAGGGAATGGATCATTGCTCTCTCAAGCATCACTTATTAATTATCCTCTTATAATTCTAAGGAAAACATTCAAATTTTCACCCTCCCAATTCTTTATGAAAGTCTTCCCAAGGATAATTAATTGATAACTAAAGTTATTTCCCATCAGGGGTCTCCTAACACCTCCAGTAGAAGTATGGTCTGGTTTGGTTTTTACATGAAAGCCCAATATTTGTAGATTTCAATCAAACCTGTGTTATTCATTGTTATTCATAGTGTTTTATTAAATACTTATTATTTTCTAATCTAAGGAATTCTGAGCAGAGGGAAAGGTAATGTTCTAGCTAAGTGTATGCCTGGTGTATGGAGAATTCCAAAGTAAACATGGTTCCAGTCATGGCAAGTTCATTACCTGCTCTCCTTTTCTTAGTTTTTACCCTTTGAATAAAGCTTGGAGATAGAAGGAAGGCACCAGAGCTTAAGACTTATGGGAACACTTATACACATCCACTCTGCCCAGCTGAAGTGCTCCAGGTGATGACAGTGAGTTCATCTTCCTCTAATAACATTTAGTCTTGTCAATCTTTTACTTGTATTAATTTTATCCTTATCTTTTGTCTTAGGCTGGTTTCTGTAGAGAAACAAAACTGTGTGTGTGTATATATATATATATATATATATACACATACAGAGAGAGAAATTAATCTATATCAAGGAAATGGCTCATGTGGTTGTAGAGGCTGGACCATCCCAAGTCCATGGGTCAGGCTGAAGGCTTCTCCTGACTTATGTAGCTACAGGGGCTAAGGAAACCAGATTAGCAGGTAAGATGGCAGGTTGCTGGCTCAAGTTCCAAGAAACAGAGGTTAGATGGTAACGAACTGAATGCAGGATCCAGAGTAAAGCAAAAGTCAGAAAGTCTCTATATATTGGATGCAGGCCACATGCCTATCGAAACTTCTTTTCAACTGAGTGGCTGCTCATAGCAGATTTCATCATAAAAAAAAAAAAAATAGAGGTGGTTATATTATATCAGATTTCATCATGGAGGTGACTGCATGATTACATAACTGCCAAACTACATCATAACTGCCAAAACACTGAGAATCGTGGCCTAGCCAAGTTGAAACAAAACCTTAACCATCACATCTTCAGTATGTTAAAGTCTATTCCTTCAATAGGCATATTTGTCTGAACACATTTTCTGGTAGCATTTTCTAGTACTTCATCAAAATTTGTGTCCTCTTTTTAGGGTACACAGCCATGCTATATTTCTTAGACTCCATTTCAGGTGTAGCAGTGTGACTGAGGCTTGGTCAGTGCAATATTATGAGAAATTTTATGTGCTACTTCCATGTTGGAACATAAAAAAAAAAAACTCCCGTGCACTCTCTTCCTTCACTTTCCTCTTCCTCCAGCTGGAATTACGAGGTGGTATTTAGACTTGACTATGTTTTTTTTTTTTTTTTTATGCAGATAAGACAGGATGATAACATTGGAAACCAATGATAAAGATGGAAAAGTTTCTGGTAAACTGGATGCCTGAAAGATTTTATAAGCAGACCCTCCCCAGCCACCTGCAAACCTGCACACGTGTTCGATTATATTATGCCATTGAAGCCTCCGTGTTTATTTCTCACTGTGGCCTGGATTACGCAAACTAATATAGTATCTGGGAGCTCCTTGGCAAATTGATTATTTATAAATGTTAACAACTTTAAGGATCTTCTTTTTCTCTACCTCTTCTATCTTCAAGATTTTGTGATTTTGTGAGGGATGATTACCGTTTGGCTTCTTTCTCCTATTTGACTGGTCAGAGGATAGCAGAGCTCATTGGTGGAAAGTACAAATTAAACAAGGAGTAAAACAAACAGCTAACAGCTAGTGAATATCTGGAAATTAAATTTCTCCCTTTGAGGGGAAAGAGACTAATTTGTTTTCAATTACATAATTAATGGTCACAAATATCTTCTGACTGAAATGGTTACAATTGAAGCATCCACTCTATTAAGATATAAAACAATTTCCATTTCATTCTAGTTCTCCATGATCCCCTGAGATCTGATTAAGCAATCATATGAACCATAGCATTGCATCTAAGTATTCAGTAGCATTTGGGATACTTTTTCACCTAGAAGATAGTAATTTATTTTTAGCAATTAGAAGAATCATTTCTTTTGTAAAGATCAGCACAAAGTTGGTTCCTATGAGATGGAAGTTAAAGATGTCCCAAATGTCCAACTTTTCCAAGCATCCGTACCACTTCATCATCTCTAACATCAACTTCTCCTTCTTCCCTTAGGACTCTTCCTTCCATTTTTGGGTTCCCTAATTTGCTGTAACATCTCACAGAAATCACGAACAGTGTAAAGGAAGTGACTCACGCAGCTGTGGAGCCTGGCAAGTCCCAAACTCATGAGTCAGCCATAGGCTTCTCCCAGTCCCTCATTCTCTGCCCAAAGGCATTCAGCTTTCTTGCTGCATGGGCCCAGAAGTCTGCTGTGCCATCTCCTGCCCGCCTCTCCTGCTGGTCTCTCTTGTCAGTCTCTCCTGTTGGTCTTTACTTCCTTCGTGGTGGTGGGCTCTTCTTTCTGCTCTAGAATTAGCTCCCTTTTAAAGTAAAACTGACTAGTCCCTTTGGTGGGCTACAATTATCTTATTTGTACAGCCCAGCCCAATTACCTGGGTGGAAGTTACAACACCATGGTGAGAAAGGCCATACTAAGTAATTAATCACACCACAGTATTCTATCCTCATTTATCAAATAGCATAGATGGAATGAATGATGTGAAAGACTCTTTTTCATAAGCCATTCATAGGAAATATGTGAAATTGGAGTTGAGTCCTTTCACAAGTTTATCTCTATCCATCGAGTCACAAGTTTATCTATATCCATTGAGTCACAAGTTTATCTATATCCATTAAGTCATGGTGGATGTAGGTAAATTGTGAAAGGGCTAATAGATTCTATTCACGGTCTATAATACTCAGGTCAGAACTCAGAAACCTCTGCTTCTGGAACTACTGTTTTGACCCCATCATATTTGTATATGTACTAGTATGCGTTTGACGAAAATACTAAAAAAAAAAAAGAAAAGAAAAAAAAAACTTAGATTAAATTATTGCATTTACATTTATACATAAAACTCCTAACTGTTCCCATTCAGTTTCCACGTGGCTTTAAACAATTTGTCATTTTTGTACATTTCTCCTACGTAAATAGATTATATTGTAATCAAAGATAAAATGTCAATTTGTACATTGAACACATTGTTCAGTATCTTTATATTTAAAAATCTTCAGATTATATCTTGTTCTCTGTAGCACACATAATAATAATAGCTAATGGTAACTTGAGGACTGACTATGTGTCAGACACTGTTCTTTGTGCACTACGTGTGCCAGCTTATTTAATACTCACAAAGACTCCGTGAGATAGCTCCTATTATCACATTCAGTTTACAAATTAGGAAACTGATCTTTAGGGAATTTAAATGCCTGGCCCAAGGTCAGACACCTATAAGTGGCCAGGAGGTGATTTGAGTAGAGTTGGTCTGGCTTCAGAACCCAGTATGCACATTGCCTATATTTTATTTTATATAGATCTAAGGAAGCTTTGAAATATATTTTAGGTTTTTATTCCCAAATTAATTCCAAAATTGTAAAAGGATTGAAACAAATGGATTAAGCAAGCTTCATTGCAGTGAGCAAATATTTTAACAGAAAATGATTGGAAGAATTTATAGATGATGAGCTTTATCTAAAGCTGTTTAAGTATTATGTTCTCTCACCTTGATCTTTTGCTCCAAATCAAATACAAGTAATAGAAGCCATGCGGGTCCTAGGGTATTTGATAAGGCTTTATAAAATAAATAAATGTAAAAACAGCTTTGGTTCTGATTTTTTTTTTTTCCGTATTTTTTTATCCCTCTCTTTTTTGGGGTATAGATTTTTTTTTTTTAATTTTATTTTGAAATATCAGTCAGATTTAGTTTCATGCCTTTATGATTTGCTTTACCGTCCTTTTGACAAATGATATATTACAAAACCTCTGTCTTTTTTTTCTCCCCTCTGGGTAATAATAGTTGGTAATGCTAAATGGTAATAATAATATTGTCTACCTCATGTAGCTGTTAAAGGATTAAATGAAATTTCAAGTAAATCATATTGTATAGGGCCAGCAACAAAACATAAACACAATAAATCATATTTACTTTTAATAATAATAATAATATACAATTTTTCAGAAGAGATAATTTTTATGTTTAACTTTGAAACAGAATCACTAAAATTAAATTAAAACAGCAACCAACTTAAATTATCATTATGGTCTGTATGAATTACAACTGGAAAATAGAATAATTGGTCTCAAGCTACCATTATTCATTTAAGTCAGCTAAAGCCACAGTAGAGATAAATGCAATTCTTCTTGCCCACTGGAGACTACGGAATTTCTGTAACTCCTATTGAGTTTCCAATTATAAGGGAGACCAAAAACAGTGCAAACACCGCAGTATTGCATTACTAGTATAGCTACCTTACAGAAAATATATATCATGCCCAAATAAACATCAGGGGCCAGAAAAATATTCCTGTTAGTCAGAAGATAATGGAGCCTCACTAACTCATTTTCTGGCAATACTTTTAAAGGTCCTAGACAGCTTGAACGTAAAGAAGCAACCCAGAACCCATTACAATCTGCTAACTACAGTGTGACATTATCCTCCATGTTAGAGATAGCTTTGAATATCCATAGAACATTACGATATAGTTATAAGATTTATTCTCCTTCTTTTAAATCTATGCCAAGCTGTTGTTCTGGACGATCTATTTACTTCCATTTATTCATACACTATTGATAGTTACTCAATGTTAATATTATTTAATATGCTCATATTATTTTTTTCCTCAAATGAATCCAGAAAATGTCATTCCTATAATATTTCATTTAATCATTCTATTGTTTTTTCTAGTACACTGTTAGTGATTAGGTAAATGGTGTGATGATGTAAGCTGGGAAAATGTGAAATAGGATTTTCCCATTTGACTTCTGTTGAGATTCAGGCCCCAGTATAGAGTATACTGCAAAATCAGAGTTCTGTTAGTAGTATAGAAAGGGCAGTTACTTTCTTGCTAGTTTTTGAAACTGTCTCCTTTTTCCTCCAGCAAACTCAATATAGTATTGCTTAATAAGAAAACAAAACCTATAGATTATTTCTACAACAGAAAAAAACTATTTTATCTGCTAAGAATCCAATCATTGTATGGATTAAAAAGGATAATTACCTCCATGAAGTAATTAAAAAATTTCTATAAATATTGATGCTGGTGGAAGGACTCGTCTACATTTTCACCACTGAAATACATTGAAAATACATGTCTTTAAGTGGGTTTATATTATAATAAATGTGTGTCTTATTAAAATTCTCTATCTTTGGAATGGGATATTTTCTAACAGTTTTTAATAATTTGTTGACATGTGCTTTTTTAATACGTTCAAATTCAAAAACCTTAAAAAGAATAATATTCTAAAGAAGAGAAAAAAAAAGTTATAATAAAGGTGAAGATAGAGAAGGCCAGATTAAGAGACTGACTGACTAGATGGAGAACAGTAGAGACCTGTACCCTCTAAGACTGAAGTGAAAAGAGGCAACTTATAAGATATTGAAAAAGTCAATACCATCTCACTTAAGACATTCTTCATGGAACCTTACAATAAGAGATAAACATTTAGAAAAATAATAAAACTTGGATTAAAGGAAACTCCTATCTACTTGAAGGATCATGCACAATGCTAGGTTAAATCCAAGGAAAGTCTGATGATCTAGGAGATACCACAGCTGGGTAACTGGCCAGAAGTTTGATTTCTAGTATCTTTTTGCTATTAGGTGGACATCTTGAAAAAAAGCTGAAAACACACTCGATGGACTTTTAAAAATATTTTTTCTTCACAGAAATGTTGGATTGCTCCATGTTTTTATAGATTGCTAAAAAAAAAAAAAAGTTTTTCTTTAAATGTTACTGCTATCTTAAAATTACCATCAAAACAGGGCACTGAAATAGTCGTGAGAATTGCCTGTAAGTAGTGAGAGTTTCCCTTAGTTTGGTCTATCCATTACCTCACTATTATGCACCTGGTTATCTGTCCATTCAACGGACCTATGAAGGGCTGTTTCAGCTATTCTTTCATTCATTTCATTCACATAATAAATATTTATTGACAATCTTCTATGTACCAGGCACTGTGGCCAGCATCTGAAATATTCTTTGCTTTGACTACTGATGAAAATTCGGACATTTGCTCTATTCCTACGAGTATGACTGATACTTTAAACTCACCCATTCTTGTCTTATCTGTTGCACTATGGCTAGGGCTGTAACTGGGAAAGAAATTTCCGAATTTGCACAGGTAAACAACTGTGCGAGATTACCTAGAATAGATTTAACTTTGTTTTCAACACCAAATGCCATGGTTTTATGAAAAGTAAGTTTTAAGTACGAACTTGATATGTGTTTTTCTTGATTAAAGAAGAGTTGGCTTAGCATCATTTCTTCTCCTTCAATAGCATATCTGTTTTAAATGTTCGAGTCTATGTACCGGATGAAAATAAATGTTATAATTTCTCAACAACTGTTCTGAGAAAATGACACTTGAACGGGCTCTGGAATGTGAAGTATTGGGGTATGTTACACGGAAAACAGAAATGAAAGGAGATAAACCCATGCACTAACTGGAATTGTTAGCCCTAACAATAACAACAAAATGCCACAAATGAGTATCATTAAAGAACAGATATGTATTTTCTCACAGTTCAAGAGGCTAAAATCCTAATCCAGAGTGTGGCTCTATGGGGAGGTTCTTCCTTGCTTATGTCAACTTCCTGTTGCCAGTGATCCTCGGAGTTACGGAGTTTATAGACACATCTGCCATATGTATTTGTCTTCTAATGGCCTTTTCCCCGTGTGTGTTTCTCAGTGCTTATTCTGCTCTTTTTATAACCCAGAAGATTAGGTTTAGGACTCAGCCTACTAGCATATGACCTCATTCACATAGCAAAGCATTCCTATTTCCAGACAGAGTCCTGTTGACAGGTACAGGGTTTAGAATGTCAACACATATTTTTAGGGGACACATTTCAATCCATAGCATGGTTGAAAACAGAAAACTAGAAGTCATTAAAAATTTACTCAATTTATTATCTATTTATTTCTGTGGCCAGAATATGCTGTATTTCTTTAAAGAAGGTTTCAAGATGTGCCATTGTCCTACGGAGTAAAACCAAGTCATAATTAATGAAGCAAAATATATTAGAAAATAAACTACACTTTTGTTTACCCAGGGAAGTGCTTGATTTTATGCTTATTTAGGAAAGTTTTGGGATAGATGTAATTGGACTTCCTATATTTTGCTAGGTCATCCAGCATATTGAAGCCTTTAGGGTTGCTATTATTTTTTTGTAACACATGCAATATTTAACAACCAGGATGTACATTTATTTCCCCACTTTTTTCCTTGTGAATACAAATAGCAAGCAACAGGGTGTAAGGACTGAAATTCTAAATACAAATTTTTTTCTTTTTTTTTTATGTATTATACCTACTCCTCGGTTATTAGCTATCTTGTCATCTGACATTTTGCATTTATTACAACAGTAAAAAATCTACTATCCTGACTATTTTGTGCATTAATAAGGAGCCATGCAAGAGAGGGAGAAGTTGGAAGAAGGTAAAGTTTGTGAGAGAGAGAGGCCTGAGGCCCTGCAGGCCTCAGGCATTTTGTGATACCCGGCTTGGAGCCAGGCAGCTAGGAGAGCAGGAGACAAGGGTGCCCTGGCAACGAGGAGGCTTGGGAGTTGGCACACAGGAGTATAGTAGGAGGCTGGGAAGTCTCTACTTCCCAAGAGGCCTCTCTGCCACCTCCACAGCCTCTGCCAGGCCCAGGTGACCGGGCCTTACCTGCTGAGACCCGTCTCCTGGACAGGTAGATCGGAAAAATGGAGAGGTGAGGTGTGGTCCCCTCAGAGACCTGGAGTGTGGCAGGTGATAGTGGGTCCCTGCCGCTCCGGAGGCAGTGGACAACCCCTGATCACCACCACGCCCCAAACCGCTGCGTGCACCACAGTGGTGGGGAAGGCATGGTGGGGAAGGGGGGCTTGCCATGCCATGAGCATTGTGGGGGGACATCCAGTGGGTGGTGAGTGACGGGGCCGCGAGGATGAAGGGATACTAGTGCCAAAGACAGGGAGTGGCCCCATCTCGGATACTGCCAATTTTCGCATAACTTTGTCTTTGAAACCAAAAACATGTTGACAAGTGAGGAGTGAGTGTATAACTTTTATGTTCCTAAATTAATGCATAATAGTAACACTTTCAGTATGAGAAAAATATTATGTTCTTGGTGTTTTTTACTGGGCATATGTGTATAAAATAAATCCTTTATTATCCAAGAAAAAATAATACAGAAAATAAATAACTCAGAGAAAAATAAAAGGATCACAGATCTATGAACACATGTAAATACACAGATAAAGAATAACATATTTGTATGTCAAGCATGTACCCTATGTCTTAATAACACTTTTATCCTCACAACAACCTTATGAGATAGGGACTATTATTATCATCGTCGTTTGCTGATGAGGATACTAAAACTCAAAATATTAATGCACATTGCCCAAAGTCACACAATTGGTAAATAGTAACCCAATCTGGTCATTGATTAGATGTTTACTTATCCTGTACTCTTGTGCTCTAACCACTAGGTTATAACAATATTGTGGTGTATTGTGTCCTATAAGAATGAGATGCTAATGAAATGGTGCATAGCGTGTCTTGAGAATTTTTCCAATATCTGCATGCCCAAATATTTTTGAAGCGGATAGGCTTCATTTGTTTATTAAGTCTACAATAGGCTTTTGAATTATAGTCCTTGATGCAAATCCTGGCCCTTCCAATTATCTGAGGTGTTGTCCAAACCTCAGTTTATTCATCTCAAGATATACAAACTGACAATAACATGACTTTTCTTTTTTCTTTTGTTTTGAAAACACGTTTTGTCAAATATTCCATTGTATTATCCTAGTTCTTAGATTTTGGGGCTGATAACATCTCCAAATTCATCTCCATGAGACTCCATTCATATTCGCTCCCCTCTGTATATTAACCACCTATACTGAACTATTTGGAAACCCAAACTTGCTTTGTTTTTGTTACCTTTGAGCCTCTGCGTATTCTAATTGCTCAGCTTAATACTGTGCTTCTGTCCTGCCTCCTTCCCCTATGCCTCCTACTTCTCATCTGTGTGTATCATGCTTTTTCTATAGGAATATAGTTGCTGACAACTTTCTAAGACTGTGGCAGGGTTCCTTTGTTGTCTTCTATAGAACCTGCAGTGTATGTCACTTATCACTTATCATTTATTCTGTAATTGCTTTTTTTTTAATCTGTATTTCCTACTGTACTATAAGCTAAGTGAAAACAAGTATCTTACTTTCTTAGTTTCTTTTGGATTTCTAGTGCCTATAAAAGTATCTAAATTAATATTTGTTAAATGGCTGAATAATCACTTTAATAAATAAATAAAATAATTAGTTAAGTTAAATTCTAGCACTTATTATCTCATAAAATCCATGATACTCTGATTAGACATAAGCACCAATATGTGTTTATCCATAGATGAAAAAAATTGAAACTCTCAGATCTTTACTTAAGACTTTAGATATTGGAATTTAAATTCAGTTAGAAATGCTCAAGTATTTAGGCCCTTTAATGAAATAATCTATAGTATCTATCAATACCTTTAAGGATTTTTTTAATCCGTGTTTCTGAAAACGTCTGTTTGAAAGAACTTCAAATTTGTATTTTGTGTGTGTGTGTTTTAATTTAAAGAATATTATACTGCCTTAATAGAGGATTTTTACATTGCATGTGTCTAGAAGAGATGAGAAATAGATATAAAAAGGCTGTAAAACAGGAGAAAAAATATATGTTTAGAAAATCTAAAAGAAAATGTTCAGAGAGGCTGAAAAAATCTCTTCTATTAATTCTTTCTTTCTTTTTTTGGTATTTTGTGTTTTAGAGATATTCTGCAATTTTTGCCTTGATCGATTTTCTTAATCTAAGAATATATGCACTTAAAGGAAATGAGACAGTGTTAATGGCAACTTGAGCCAAAGAAATGTTCTTGGTTTATGATTTTCTGAAGTCCTCTCATTTCTTTTGCTTTTTTTTACAAACCGTGGCAAGATACCCCTTCACACTGAAAGCCAACTTCTGCCCTCAGAATCTCACTCAACACTGGTGACTCATACTTTTAAGTGATCAGTGGTCAGCTAAAAAGAATAATATATTTGTCATCCATCTCAAGGCATTGCCTATAATTCAGACACATAAGATGCCGACTGATTTGATAAATTTAATGGTAGTATTCATGACATCAGCTGTTAATGTGCAGCAGCTGGAATTTAAATTCTGGATACTTAGCATAAAACTTTACTTGACCTTCCAAAATCACCAATACTTGTCTTATATTCTACCTATTGTCACCAGTTGCTTTGGGCTGCCAAGTAAAACAATGATAGGCCATGTGCTTTGAAATTGTCTACATGGAGAAAAGATGGGAGAACAGAAACGAGAGCACAGAGCTTTGTTACTTTAAAACTGAAAAAAAAAGTAACACAAAAATATGCTAGAAACACTCAAATTGAACGAGTGATCCAAACTATTAATTATCTCCAGCTGAAAGAAAGATAGGAAAAACATGAAGGGTACATGCTTTAACAATATTTAAAGATATTCCCAAGGATGAAGAAAAAAGAAGCAAACAAAAAACAAGACAAATATGTTTGAGTATCTCCAAGGGAGTGATCAAGGAGAGGGGTATGAACAAAAAAGCCGCATGTTAAGTTGTCATCCCTTATAGATTACAAGTCTACTTCTGAAAAAAATTAGCCAGTGAAAGCCTTAAAAATAGCAGTGGGATAATGTCTGATATAGTGCAGGATGATGAGTCCCTCTGGTAGTAGGCACTCAAAATACAAATGAGGAAAAGCTGCCTCCTCAGAGTAGAGTAGACCTTAATGACATGTATGGATGCAAGCTTTGGGGACCTTCATTTGCTGATGTGGCACTACTCAAAATGAGAAGAAACAGCTGCAAACATCTATTAGTAATGGGAACATGAAATGTATATAGTGTGAACCTAGGAAAATTGGAAATCATAAAAACAAAATGGAACACATAAAGATCAATGTACTTGACATTAGTGACCTGAAATGGTCTGGTATTGGCCATTTTGAATCAGTCAATCATATGGTGTACTATGACAGGAATGACAAATGGAAGAGGAATGATGTTGCATTCATATTCAAAAAGAACATTTGAAGGTTTATCCTGAAGTGGAATGCTGTCTTTAAAGGATAATATCCAAATGCCTACCAGGAAGACCAGTTAATACGACTATTATTCAAATTTTGCACAAACCACTAAGGCCAAAGATGATGAAATTGATGATTTTTACCAAATTTTGCAGTCTGAAGTTGACCAAAGGTACAATCAAGATGTACTGATAATGACTGGTGATTGGAATGCAGAAGTTGGAAACAAGGAAGAAGGATCAGCAGTTGGAAAATATGGCCTTGGTGGTAGAAAGTATGCTGGAGATCACGTGATGGAATTTTGCAAGATGCTTACCTGTGTTTTATTAACTATACAAAGGCATTCGGCTGTGTGGATCATAACAAATTGTGGATAACATCGTGAAGAATGGCACTTCCAGAACACTTAATTGTGTTCACGAACAACCTATACATAGACTAAAAGACACATGTTCAGACCTAACAAGGGGATACTACATGGTTTAAAGTCAGGGAAGGTGTGTGTCAGGGTTGTATATTTTCACCATACTTATTCAATCTGTATGCTGAGCAAATAATCTGAGAAGGTGAAATGTATGAAGAAGAATGTGACATCAGGTTTGGAGGAAGACTCATTAACAACCTGCAACATACAGATGACACAACCTTGCTTGCTGAAAACAAAGAGAACTTGAAGCGCTTACTGATGAAGATCAAAGACTACAGCCTTGAGTATGGATTACACCTCAACAGAAATAAAATAAAAATCCTTACAACCAGATCAATAAGCAGGACTAAGAAATATAGTCATAGATCTTTCATATGGAGAGGAAGACAAGGCGATATAAAGATATAAAAGGTTTAAACTTAGAAATACAGGAGTAAATATTAAGGTAACCATAAAGTAGACTAACTATTCTACTCATCAAAACACAATACAAGAAAAAATAGAGACTCAGTAGTAACAAAATCAACAACAACCAGTAAGAGGAAAAGACAATATAAAAAGATAAACTACCCAGTGCAAAAAATTAAGTAGGAAAATGAAACTGTCAACAACACCCAAAAAAAGGCATAATTACGCTGAATGTAAATGGACTAAAGGCACCAGTAAAGAGACAGAGAGTGGCAGAATGGATAAAAAACACGATCTGTCTATATGCTGCCTACAAGAGATACATCTTAGACTTAGAGACGCAAACAAACTAAAACTCAAAGGATGGAAAAAATATATCAAGGACACAAAGATCAAAAAAGAGCAGGAGTGGCAATATTAATTCCTGACAAAATAGACTTTAAAGTTAAACCCACCACAAAGGATAAGGAAGGACACTATATAATGATTAAAGGGACAATATACCAGAAGGATATAATCATATTAAATATTTATGCACACAATGACAAGGCTGCAAGATACATAAAACAAACTCTATCAGCATTGAAAGGTGAGATAGACAGCTCCACAGTTATAGTAGGAGACTGCAACACACCACTTTTGGTGAAGAACAGGACATCCAGAAAGAAGCTCAATAAAGACACGGAAGATCTAAATGCCGCAATCAACCAACTTGACCTTAGAGACCTATACAGAACACTCCACCCAACAGCAATAGAGTATACTTTCTTTTCTAGTGGACATGGAACAGTCTCTAGAATAGACCACATATTAGGTCATAAAGCAAGCCTTAGCAGAACCCAAAGCATCAAAATATTACAGATCAATAAGCAACATCATGATAAACAGAGAAAATACTGAAGCTGTCAAGGATTTCATTTTTCTTGGATCTACAATCAACACCCGTGGAAGTGGCAGTCAAAAAATCAAAAGACATATTGTGTTGGGCAACAAATGTCCTTGTTGGAGACACACAGAAGGGAAGACACAAGAGAAGGAGGCAATGTGAACACGGAGGCAGAGATTGGAGTGATGCAACCACAAGTCAAGGAATGCTGAAAAGCCACAGAAACTGGAAGAGACAAAGAACGGTTTTCACCTGAGAACCTCCAAGGGAGTGTGGCCTGGAGGACAACTTGATTTTGAATTTCTGGCATCTAGACCGGTGAGGGAAACCCTGGTGGCGTAGGGGTTAAGTTCTGTATCTGCTAACCAAAAGGCCGGGCAGTTCAAATCCACCAGCACTCCTTGGAAACTCTATGGGGCAGTTCTACTCTGCTCTGTAGGGTCGCTATGAGTCGGAATCGACTCGATGGCACTGGGTTTGGTTTTGGTTTGAGACCTGTGAGAAAATAAATTTCTGGTGTTTTCAATCACCTTGATTGTGGTAATTTCTTACATTTATTAGTTTAAAAAATTAGCGTTATTAATTAAATGTGGCAATCAGGGAAGTATATTCCTATAATTTCAGAAGAGTAATTTATGTGCATCTGGGTCACATGTCATTGGAACTGAAAAGTTACTCTGAATTCAACAAAGCTGTAGCAATCTCATGATCTGTGTTTCTAGATTCCACCATTAATATGACTCTGCTGCTCTCAGTGTAAAAGATAAGGACTATTTGGAAATTTTGTATTAATATTGCCATGAACAGAGATAGAAGAGAAATACGTAGAACAACTCCAAATCCATAAACACTTATTAGAATTGGAAAGAGAAGAAGGAGCTAGAGGTAAGAGAAAGAAAGATTTTAGGAGTAGGAATGTCTGATCCATGTTGTCTCCCCCCCCCCATTGCCCAATGTAATAATTTAGCTCCAAATTTAAAGATGGTCTTTCTTTAGTAAATAAACTAAGTTATCCACATCTTCATGTTTATAAATTTCAGGGTTTTACACTACTGTTCATATTCTGTTGCAATATCAAATTCCTGGTTTATACTTTAAAATAAGTAAATGATAAAATTTATATTCGAGGGGCAACCCCCTCATTTTTGAGACCAACAGACATTCAAGAAGGAATCTATAATAGTTCTTAGTAAAGAATTTTAATATTCTCCCTTCCTGTTAGTCAGTAATGACAGCCACCTCTGCTTGAAAAAGGCTGTGAATATGAGGTTTATGAAGAGGGGTTGATGATAAATCAAGAATTTAAAGTTACTGATTTGCTTTCCATTTCCTCCACAATAAGTAATAAGGAAAAGTACAGCTACTCCTCACTTATCAACATGGTTAGATTCCAAAGACCAGGTCTTTATGTAAAAATCAGCAATATGCAAAAATGGATGATGACTACATCATTACATAACCACCAAACGACATCATTGCACATTGCCAAACCACTTAGAATCATGGCACACTCAAGTTAACACATAATCTTAACCATCACAGCCAATGTTACTCTCACCTCACACCTAGACCTTCATTGCTACAAGACGTGCACCATTAATGCCCAAAATAGTCCTGTAGTGGATTTTTTATGGTTGTCATAAATGCAAAATGGCAGATAATGAGGTAATCAATAGGTGAGGAGTATGTGTAATAGGTAAGAAGAAAAAAATTAGAATTTTAGTTCCTACACCCTGTTGTCTCCTATTTGTATTTATAAGCAAAAAATTAGGGAAATATATATCCTGGTTATTAAATATTGCATGTGTTGCCCAAAAATAATAATGACAACCAAAAGCTTCAATTTGCTGATTGGCCTAGCAAAATGCAGGAAATCAATTTACGTCTATTCTAAGACTTTCTTAAATAAGCATAAGATCAAGCACTTCTCTGGAAAAATTAAGTGTAATTTATTTTCTCACATTTGAAACCTCCTTTAAAGAAATAGAGCATATTCTGGCCACAGAAATGTGTTATAAATTGAGTACATATGTAGTGACTTGTAGTTTTCTGTTTCCATCCATGTTATGGATTGAAATGTGTTGACATCCTAAACCCTATCCCTGTTAACAGAACTCTGTTTGGAAATAGGAATATTTTCGTTGTGTTAATGAGATCATATCCTAGTAGGGTGAGTCCTAAACCTAATCTTCTGGGTTGTTGAAAGAACAGAATAGACACTGAGCCACACAGTGGGAAGAAGCCAAAAGAAGACAGACACATATGGCACATGCTTCTACAAACCCAGCAACTCCAAGCATCACTGGCAACTGAAAGCTGAAACAGACAAGAAGAACCTCCCCCAAGAGCCATGCTCTGAATTAAGATTTCTAGCCTCTTGAACTGTGAGAAAATGCACGTCTGTTCTTTAATGATACTCATTGGTGGTATTTTTGTTGTTGTTGTTGTTAGGGCTAACCCAGTTAGTGCATATGTCTATCTCCTTTCGTTTTTGTATTCTCACCAAACTCACCATGTAACACAATCCAATGCTGCACATTCCCAGAGCCCACTCGAGTGTCATTTTCTCAGAACAGTTTTTAAGAAATTATAACATTTATTTTCATTCTATAGATGGACTCAAACATTTAAAAAATATATGCTATTGAAGGAGAACAAATAATGCCAACCTAACAGTTCTTTAACCAGGAAAAAACATACCACATTAGTACTTAAAACTTATTTTCATAAAACCAAAGCATTTGGTGTTGAAAAGAAAGTGTTCTCTGTAACCTTCAACCACTTGATTGAATCTATTCCAGATAATCTCAATTATGCACCTATGCAAATTCAGAAATTCCTTTCCCAGCTATAGCCCTAGTCATAATAGTACAGCTAAGACAAGAAAGAGTGAGATCAAAATATCAGTCATACTCACAGGGATAGAGCTACTGTCAGAATTTTCATCAGTAGTCAATGCAAAGGATATTTCAGATGTTGACCACAGTGCCTGGTACATAGAAGATTGTCAATAAATATTTATTACATGAATGAAATGAATGAAAGAACAGCTGAATCAACCCCTTCATAGGTCCCTTAAATGGAAAGATAACCAGGTACATGATAGTGAGGTAATAGGTAGACCAAATTAAGGGAAACTCTCAGTACTCACAGGTAATTCTCAAGACTATCCCAGTGCCCTGTTTTGTTGGTAAATATAAGATGGCAGTAACATTTAGCAATCTATAAAAACAAAGCAATACAGAATTCCTGTGAAGAAAATATATTTTTAAAAGTTCACCGAGTGTGTTTTTAGCTTTTTTTCAAGGTGATCATTCAATAACAAAAAGAAAACTAGAAATCAAACTTCTGGCCAGTCACTCAGCTGTGATATTTCCTAGATGATCATGCTTTTCTTTGATTTAACCTAGCATTGTGTTTAATCCTTCAAGTGGATAGGAGGTTCCATTATGCCAAAATTTATTATTTTTCTAAATATTTACCTCTTATTGCATGGTCCCTCATACATGAAGAAAGCAAGAGGTCACTGAAAAGACAGGAAAGAAAGGAAAGGCCAAGATGGATGTTAGAGGAGATTCTGAAACTTGCTCTTGAGCGTCGAGCAGCTAAAGCAAAAGGAAGAATTGATGAAGTAAAAGAACTGAACAGAAGATTTCAAAGGGCATCTCGAGAAGACAAAGTAAAGTATTACAATGACATGTGCAAAGAGCTGAAGATGGAAAACCAAAAGGGAAGAACACGCTTGGCATTTCTCAAGCTGAAAGAACTGAAGAAAAAATTCAAGCCTCAAGTAGCAAGAGTGAAGGATTCCATGGGGAAAATATTAAACGACACAGGAAGCATCAAAAGAAGATGGAAGGAATACACAGAGTCATTATATAAAAAAGAATTAGTCAATGTTCAGCCATTTCAAGAGATGGCATATGATCAGGAACTGATGGTACTGAAGGAAGAAGTCCAAGCTACACTGAAGGCACGGGTGAAAAACAAGACTCCAGGAATTGATGGAATATCAACTGAGATGTTTGAACAAACAGATGTAATGCTGGAGGTGCTCCCTCATCCATGCCAAGAAATATGGAAGACAGCTTCCTGGCCAACTGACTGGAAGAGATCCATATTTATGCCTATTCCCAAGAATCCAACTGAATGTGGAAATTATAGAACAATATCATCAATATCACAGGCAAGCAAAATTTTGCTGAAGATCATTCAAAAGCTGCTGCAGCAGTATATCAACAGGGAACTGCCAGAAATTCAGGCAGGTTTCAGAAGAGGGTGTGGAGCCAGGGATATCATTGCTGATGTCAGATGGATCCTGGCTGAAAGCAGAGAATACCAGAAGGGCGTTTACCTGTGTTTTACTGACTATGCAAAGGCATTCGACTGTGTGGATCATAACAAACTATGGATAACATGGCGAAGAATGGGAATTCCAGAACACTTAATTGTACTCATGAAGAACCTTTACATACATCAAGAGGCAGTTGTTCGGACAGAACAAGGGGATGCTGATTGGTTTAAAGTCAGGAAAGGTGTGGGTCAGGGTTGTATTCTTTCACCATACCTATTTAATCTGTGTGCTGAACAAATAATCCAAGAAGCTGGACTATATGATAAAGAATGGGGGATCAGGATTGGAGGAAGACTCAGTAACAACCTGCATTACGCAGATGACACAACCTTGCTTGCTTAAAGTGAAGAGGACTTGAAGCACTTACTAATGAAGATCAAAGACCACAGCCTTCAGTCTGAACTGCACCTCAACATAAAGAAAACAAAAATCCTCACAACTGGACCAATGAGCAACATCATGATAAACGGAGAAAAGATTGAAGTTGTCGAGGATTTCATTTTACTTGGATCCACAATCAACAGCCATGGAAGCAGCAGTCAAGAAATCAAAAGACACATTGCATTGGGCAAATCTGCTGCAAAGGACCTCTCCAAAGCATTGAAGAGTAAAGATATCAACCTGAAGACTAAGGTGGGGCTGACTCAAGCCATGGTATTTTCAATTGTACCATATGCATGTGAAAGCTAGACAATGAATAAGGAAGACCGAAGAAGAGTTGACACCTTTGAATTGTGGTGTTGGAGAAGAATATTGAATATATCATGGACTGCCAAAAGAACGAACAAATCTGTCTTGGAAGAAGTGCGGTCAGAATGCTCCTTACAGGCAAGGATGGTGAGACTGCGTCTTACATACATACTTGGGCCATGTTGTCAGGAGGCATCAGTCCCTGGAGAAGAACATCATGCTTGGCAGAGTACAGGGTCAGCAGAAAAGAGAAAGGCCCTCAATGAGGTGGATTGATACAGTGGCTGCAACGATGAGCTCAAGCATACCAACGATTGTAAGGATGGTTCAGGACCAGGCAGTGTTTCATTCTGTTGTGCATAGTATCGCTATGAGTCGGAACCAACTTGAGGGCACCTAACAACAACAACGACATTGCATGGTTCCATGAAGAATGTCTTGAGATGGTATTGACTTGTTCAATAATTATGGACGGTAACATGTTCAGTGTCCTTCAGAAGTGACAAGTAAGATTCCAATGATGATGAAACTGCATTGGAAAATGGCTCAGGGTTTGTGTGGAAACATGTGCAGAGCCCCTGTAATCAAAACCTTCTTAACTGAAAAAGGACTAACGCTCAAGTTTACATGTTATCCATTTTTAGAACCAAAACAGGAAAATAGCATTGGATTTTCCCCCATAAGAAAAGGTCTTTGTTTGATTTGTTGACTCAGTGTTGAAAACAGTAGAATTATATTAGAATATGAATTGATTGCTGTATTTTGGAAAGTAAACACAACCCTGAACAAAGGGTACTATCCTGAGTTTACTACTACCTGAAAAATGGAGATTCATTTGACAGATTCTAATCATTATGGTCATCGCCTCCTGGCACAACTGCTGAGGCTGGAGGATGACATTTTATTAAATTCATGTGCTGGTGAATTGTCAGCACTTATTTTGCTTATATGTTCTGCTGCTTTCAGCATTATTGATCATGAAATTTTAATATAATTCTTGGAAACGTATGCCTGCATTTCACGAGCAGCCCCAGATTGATTTAGGCCTTAGCTGCCCCCAAGAGAGTAGTCCACACTGTTTTGTGTGTAACTCGTATTTCCTTTTCTCTCTTCCTTTTTCTTCTGATCCTCCCTCACCTCACCCCTCCTTTTTTTTTTTTTTTCCTCCTGGAAACAAAACATGCAAATGAATGAAAGATTCTAAATCTGGTTTGGTTTAAATTGCAATATCCTAGCTACTCTGGATACTCACATTTGAAAAGATTTTTGCAACTGAGCCATTTAAAGTAACTCACTAACGTATGCCTGTATTTAAGTATTAGTTCACTAGCTTCATCCTCCTAAGTTTTATGTAACTTTGTAATACTGTTCATAATCAAGTTTCTGATACCTGAGAACAATAATAATAATAATAAAAAGAGTTTCTATTAACACCTACAAGGGACTTCATAATTAATAGTCATTTCATTTACGTTTGGCAAAAACGGATATGGATGAAATTTCAATTTCATGATTTTAGGATTATTTAGACTTTTAGTAGACTCGAAGTATACCTCTTCATTTAGTTCTATGAAGTCATTTTTATTTTTTTCTCCTCTCCTATCTTGCTGGTGGAGGATGAACACTGCTTATCTTTATCCACATTGGCCTTATAATAAGATTGAAAGCCTGTTCAGTACATTGATTTTTTTTTTCTCTCCAACAACTTGATTACTGCAATTCCGTGTTAGCTGGCCACTTTCAAATTACTGTATCAAATTGCAATATGTACAAAGCTGAGCTACTAGACCAGTAGTCTGCAACCACAATTTTGGGGGCTCAGAATCTG
Organism: Elephas maximus indicus; assembly: GCF_024166365.1. Lineage (NCBI taxonomy): Eukaryota > Metazoa > Chordata > Mammalia > Proboscidea > Elephantidae > Elephas > Elephas maximus. Next base: position 93,758,393 of record NC_064823.1, read on the forward strand.
TTTAATTCCTTTCCTTCAATTTCTTGTAGAAGGTGGTTTTAACATGGACAATAATCTCTTCTACTTTGAGAAAAAAAAAAAAAATTACATCTTTAACTCTACTAAAAAGTTTGAAAGATTCTAACAAGGAGCAAGGAAGTGAATTGCAAGAATCACACACACATGAAACCTGTCCTTTCTATAAATTAGCTACAATGGTTCTAGTGGCTTAATTCAACTTTAACAAATATGGAGATGAAAACAATGTTAACAGTTGTAGGGAATATAGCAGGTAGGAGGAATTGCTCCAAGTGAAAGACGTGTGACAGGAGCAATGACGTGTCTGCCAAATTACCATTCATTTCATGTGGATAGTGAAAAAATGAATGAAAAGAAGAAGTTAAGACAGTAACATGCCTTTAAGAAAATTAGAATCTATTAAAAAAAAAATCAGTATGGTTTTGAAATATTTGCATCAGAATAAAAACAATTTATCTGTATTTATTTATTGCACAGACACTTAAATTTACAAGAATGACCTTTCTGAAGATGCAATAATTATGAACATGTATACAATATAATGGCAATAAAATAAAAGAGGAAAACATATTTAAAAATATACTTTACATGCAATGGGGCTACCACAAACAAAAACTCATTTTAATTTTGAAGAATTTTGAAAGAAAACATAAATTAAGAATTAGATAAATAGGAAGAGAATGAATCCAGGTGTTTCTGTATTTCACGAGGCAAAATGTATCTCTTAGTAAGCAAAAAATACAAAGCTGGTAGCCTTGAGATATGTTTTTATACCTAGAAAATTAACTTGTTTAAAACTTCTAAAATCAAGGAATTACCAGATTGTGGCAAAATTCATAACCTCACAAAGATCCACAATTCCTAGTTTGCGATTCTGAAATCCACAAATGTCTCAAAACCGAAGGCTTTTTTTGTTCCCTTCCTTCCTTCCTTCCTTCCTCCCTCCCTCCCTGCCTGCTTTCCTCTCTTCTTCTTTTTTTTTTTTTTTTTGCTTCTTTCCTTTCTTTTTCTAGTTACTCATTTGACAATCAAATTGATCCAACCAAAATTCATTTGGTAGTAAAATTTGACCTTAACTGATGTGAGGCTATTTACGACCATTCACTTATCCCAATTTAATATGAGGCTATTTACTAATATTTACTTACCCCATTTAGTAGTGTATGTTTTGCTGCAAAAATGTTAATCTGTTTAATTACTAACTGTTGTTCCGGAACAAACTTGGGTGTTACATAATCTACAGAATTTGGACCATATTATTTTTTTAGCTTTGTGAGCATATTATCTATTGAAATAACTGTGAATTCTGGAACACATCGAGCATCAAGGATTTCAGATAAAGGATTATGGATCTGTAGAGTATTAATGGCATTATACAATGGTCTTGTTCTGCTTTTTCATTAAGTTATTCATTCATTTATTCAACAAACACAGGTTTTGCACCAACTGTGTTTCAGGGAATGGTCTAGGCACTGGGAAAACAAAGAGAAACCTTATCTGCCCTCAAAAAACTTTCAGGGTGAAGAAAAAATAGATATATCAACATTGAGAAGGAAAAATGTCAGGCTTGGAAGCCCTTGAACCTGGCATCCCAAATCAAAGACCCATTGCCACTGAGTTGATTCCAACTCACAGTGACCCCACAGAACACAGTAGAACTACCCCGTAGGGTTTCTAAGGAGTGGCTGATGGATTTGAACTGCTGACCTTTTGGTTGGCAGCCCAACTCTTAACCACTACAACAGGAAATGATGAAGAGGTACCTTGCAAGCTAGCAAAGTTCTTTAGGAGACCTGAAGATCAACTTTAGTCTGATGAAGTGATTGGGTTTAGCCAGAGCGAATATTGGTTGTAGAGGGTCAGAGAAGGATAAGCCATCAAGATGTGATCTGGGATCTCCCAAGTACTGCAAGTCTGGCTGAAGCATAGGGACTGAGGGAGCAAAATGATCAGGCACAAGCAAGGTGTAGGAAACTTGACTTATTTTTAAGATCCAAGGATGTTTGTTAAGCAAGAGCCTTCATCATGATTTGAGTTGTGTTTCAGTGATATAGCTTTTTTTTTTATTTCAGTAAATAACTGATTTGAGGAGATAAACCCAATAGGTCACAGGGTGACTTGTTAGTAGATTGTTGTGGTAATTCAGATAAGAAAACATGAAGGCCTCACTGAAGGCATTAGTCTGTGAAATTAAACCTCCTTAAAGAATTTACAAATATGTGTACCCCATGTAAGTGTTTAAACTGATGTTAACATTATTATTATAAGTTTAAATAGATATGTTGCTGGTGTATATCTGCAACTCTGCACACTATGTATCCAAAACAACAAAGAAAGAGAATGCCCAAAATGATTATAAACTGTGGATTTTAAAAATATTGCTATTTAAATAATTTTTGTTTAAAAAAAAGATCATTATGAAATGGGAATTAAGTCTTACATCTTTTTTTCCTCTATATCCACTTTTTTCTTCATGAGTAGGTCAGCTACCATGGCCTACAGTGGATTCCTTCAATGTGGCCAAATAAAGCTTGAAGCTATTAAGTACGAGTTCCGTGAACGTTTTATCTGTTTTGCTCAAACAAAATTCCTAGATTACTTCCTATTACATAACATGTACTCAAATATATTTCTTGAATATATACATGAATAAATGAATGTATCTAAAAGCAAAGAATAGAGGAGGAGAGAATTCCTTTATTTATAAAAGAGTGTTTCCAAATTTGTATCACACATTGTAATCCAAAGTTGAAAAACATATAACTGTGGGAATTTGTGTATTAGTTTCTATCCCCACCCCACTATTAGTGTGGAAAACTTATCATTGATATTCAACTTAAAGCTACATTAATAAATTTATTCTCCCAAGCTGATATGTGTATATGATTTGCTTAGCTTAAAAGTCACCAGAATGAGATCTATCAAGTTACCCTTCTTTCTGAGATTCTATTTCTAGCTTCAGTTCTGGTGAAACATGAAACGACTCTCAATTGCTGGACCATCATTTGTTTAATGTGGCTTTAAGTGAAACTCTGAGAACAAGTTCTCCCTTTCATTGAATAAAGGGTCATTGCCCGTGCAAAACAGTAATCACTGCACAAAAGAAAAAGAAAACCATGACCTTATCCTTTACCTAGGCCACACTACCTTATTGAAATATCTGATTTTAAAGTGCTATTAATAAAAGAATAGCCATCATGAAATGAGTGCTATATGCCAGGCATGTCACATACATTATTTCATGCATTCCTCAAAAATATATCTAAGTATTTCAGATGTCATTTTATAGGCTAGGAAATTGAAGCTTAGTGAGTTAAATAATTCATTCTAGATCTCAAATTTAGTAAATGGGAGAGCTAAAATTCCAGGATTTGCTGTCTTGAAAGGCATCCTTTCACTACTCAGGAATAATATATGCTATTTCCACAAAACTCCCCTGAGATCTGCATTAAACCGTTGCTGACGAGTCAATTCCAATTCATAGTTACCCTGTAGGTAGAACTGCCCCATAGGGTTTCGCAGGCTATAAATCTTTATGGAAGCAGACTGCCACATCTTTCTTCTGAAGAGTGGCTGATGGGTTTGGACTCATGACCTTTCTGTCAACAGCCAAGGATTTAACCACTGCCCCACCAGGGCTCTAAATTTATGTTTCATATCTAGAATGGCATATATGTTTTGGCATATCACACATTATATCAAATCTCTTATGGAGAGAATAGTGTCAAATTACATAATTTTCATCCATTCCCATACTGCCATTCTTAAAACACTTTGAATGCTATAAGTATAATCATAGGTTATGAGATATTCAATTATTGAGAGTTAGTGAATTTTATTCAGTTACTGACAAGTTGTTAACTCATTGCCATCCAGTAATTTTGACTTTTGTCAATCGTGTGTGTTACAGGGTAGAACGGTTCCATAGGGTTTTCTTGGCTGGTTTCTTAAAGGAATCAGATTGCTAGGCCTTTCTACCACTGGGTGGTTTGGCACTGCCAACCTTTAGATAAGGAGTGAAGCATATAAGTCATTTGAGCCCCCTGGGGACCTTTGAGAAGTTATTAGAACATGAAAAAATAATTTCATGGTATAAAATGTAGATACTGACTAAATAGTCTTCAAATATTCTGTGAGTTGCAAAATAATCAAATAACCATGATTATAAGAAAATCACTCCTTGGAAACTCTATGGGGCAGTTCTACCCTGTCCTCTAGGGTCAGTATGAGTCGGAATCGACTCGACGGCAGTGGACTGGGTATAAAAATACTACGTTGTTGTTGTTGTTAGGTGCCCTCGAGTCAGTTCTGACACATAGCAATCCTGTGCACAACAGAATGAAACATTGCCTGGTCCTGAGCCATCCTTACAATCGTTATTATGCTTGAGCTCATTTTTGCAACCACTGTGTCAATCCACCTCGTTGAGGGTTTTCCTCTTTTCTGCTGACCCTCTACTCTGCCAAGCATGATGTCCTTCTCCAGGGACTGATCCCTCCTGACAACATGTCCAAAGTATGTAAGATGCAGTCTCGCCATCCTTGCTTCTAAGGAGCATTCTGGTTGTGCATCTTCCAAGACAGATTTATTCATTCTTTTGGCAGTCCATGGTATATTCAATATTCTTCTCCAACACCACAATTCTTCTTCAGTTTTTCTTATTCATTGTCCAGCTTTCACATGCATATGATGCGATTGAAAATACCATGGCTTGGGTCAGCTGCACTTTAGTCTTCAAAAAAAAAAGGTGACTCCTAATGCTTTTCAACACTTTAAAGAGGTCGTTTGCAGCAGATTTACCTAATGCAATGCGTCTTTTGATTTGTTGATTGCTGCTTCCATGGCTATTGATTGCGAATCCAAATAAAGTGAAATCCTTGACAACTTCAATCTTTTCTCCATTTATCATGATGTTGCTCATTGGTCCATTTGTGAGGATTTTTGTTTTCTTTATGTTGAGGTGCAGTCCATACTGAAGGCTGTGGTCTTTGATCTTCATTTGTAAGTGCTTCAAGTCCTCTTCACTTTCAGCAAGCAAGGTTGTGTCATCTGCAGGATGCAGGTTGTTAATGAGTCTTCCTCCAATCCTGTTGCGCACTTCTTCTTCGTATAGTCCATCTTCTGGTATTATTTGCTCAGCATAGAGATTGAATAGGTATGGCGAAAGAATACAACCCTGACACACACCTTTCCTGACTTTAAACCAATCAGTATCCCCTTGTTCTGTCCAAACAACTGTCTCTTGATCTATGTAAAGGTTCCTCATGAGCACAATTAAGCATTCTGGAGTTCCCATTCTTCGCAATGTTATCCATAATTTGTTTTGATCCACACAGTCGAATGCTTTTGCATAGGCAATAAAACACAGGTAAACATCCTTCTGGTATTCTCTGCTTTCAGGCAGGATCCATCTGACATCAGTAATGATATCCTTAGTTCCAAGTCCTCTTCTGAAACTGGCCTAAATTTCTGACAGTTCCTTGTCAATACACTGCTGCAGCCGCTTTTGAATGATCTTCAGCAAAATTTTGCTTGTGTGTGATATTAATAATATTGTTCTATAATTTCCACATTTGGTTAGATCTCCTTTCTTTGGAATAGGCATAAATATGGATCTCTTCCATTCAGGTGGACAGGAAGCTCTCTTCCTTATTTCTTGGCATAGACGAGTGAGCACCTCCAGCATTGCATCTGTTTGTTAAAACATCTCAGCTGATATTCCATCAATTCCTGGAGTCTTGTTTTTCGCCAGTGCCTTCAGTGTAGCTTGGACTTCTTCCTTCAGTACCATTGGTTCCTGATCATATGCCACCTCTTGAAATGGTTGAACATCAACTAATTATTTTTTGGTACAATGACTCTGTGTATTCCTTCCATCTTCTTTTGATGCTTCCTGTGTTGTTTAATATTTTCCCCATACCCAAAACATTGCAACTCGAGGCTTGAATTTTTTCTTCAGTTCTTTCAGCTTGAGAAATGTCAAGTGTGTTCTTCCCTTTTGGTTTTCCATCTCCAGCTCTTTGCACATGTCATTATAATACTTTACTTTGTCTTCTCAAGACTTCCTTTGAAATCTTCTGTTCAATTCTTCCTTTTGCTTTAGCTGCTCGATGCTCAAGAGCAAGTTTCAGAGTCTCCTCTCACACCCTTCTTGATCTTTTCTTTCCTGTCTTTTCAATGACCTCTTGCTTTCTTCATGGATGATGTCTTTGATGTCATTCCACAACTCATCTGGTCTCTGGTCACTAGTGTTCAATGGGTCAAATCTATTCTTGAGATGGTCTCTAAATTCAGGTGGTGTATACTCAAGGTCATATTTTGACTTTCCTAGACTTGCTCTGCTTTCAGTTTCAGCTTGAACTTGCATATGAGCAACTCATGATCTGTTCCACAGTCAACCCTGGCTTTTTCTGACTGATGATATTGAGCTTTTCCATCATCTCTTTCCATAGATGTACTGCATTTGATTTCTGCATGTTCCATCTGGTGAGGTTCATGTGTATAGTTGTAGTTTATGTTGGTGAAAGAAGGTATTTGCAATGAAGAAGTCGCTGTTCTTGCAAAATTCTGTCATTTGATCTCCAGCATTTTTTCTATCACCAAGGCCATATTTTCCAACTACTGATCCTTCTTCTTTGTTTCCAACTTTTGCATTCCAATCGCCAGTAATTATCAATGCATCTTGATTGCATGTTCTATCAATTTCAGACTGCAGCAACTGATAAAAATCTTGTATTTCTTCATCTTTGGCCCTAGTGGTTGGTGCATAAATTTAAATAATAGTCATATTAACTGACCTTCCTTGTAGCCGTATGGATATTATCCTATCACTGACAGTGTTGTACTTCAGGATAGATCTTGAAACGTTCTTTTTGACGGTGAATGCACCACCATTCCTTTTCAAGTTGTCATTCCCAGCATAGTAGTGTCAGATTCAAAATGGCCAATACCAGTCCATTTCAGATCACTAATGCCTAGGATATCGATGTTTATGTGTTCCATTTCATTTTTGACGATTTCCAATTTTCCTAGATTCATACTTCATACATTCCAGGTTCTGATTATTAATGGATGTTTGCAGCTGTTTCTTCTCATTTTGAGTCGTGCCACATCAGCAAATGAAGTTCCCGAAAGCTTTACTCCATCCGCGTCATTAAGGTCGACTCTACTTTGAGGAGGTGGCTCTTCCCCAGTCACCTTTTGAGTGCCTTCCAACCTGGGGAGCTCATCTTCCAGCACTGTATCAGACAACGTTCTACTGGTATTCGTAAGGTTTTCACTGGTAATGCTTTCAGAAGTAGACTGCCGGGTCCTTCTTCCTAGTCTGTCTTAGTCTGGAAGCTCAGCTGAAACCTGTCCTCCATGGGTGACCCTGCTGGTATCTGAATACTGGTGCATAGCTTTCAGCATCACAGCAACTCACAAGCCCCCACAGTAAGGCAAACTGACAGACACATGCAGGAAGAAAATTATATTGTGCAAGAATTGCACCAGGTAATCCCTTTTCATCCATTATCTCATTTAATCTTCAAACACAATTAGCCTGCATTTAGTTTTTCCTCTCCTTCTTCATATGTTTTATTATGAAATTCAGTCACAGAACTACCAACATCCAATTCAAAGCCTCACTTCCGTATGTCTCTCTCCACATACATAGTGTCTAGCATAATGCCATATCTGTAACAAGTCCTTTGTAACTCCTTTTTACTGAGATGTACCATGGTTCAACCACGTGGTGCATGTATTCTCCCTCACTGCAACAAATAATAAACCCAACTTATTTAACTACAGGTATGTTCCTGGTGGTCTTTGGCTGGATGGCATTGACATAAATCTCAATCAAATACCTATATTGTTATGAAACTGATACTAAATAACTAGTTAGAAATTTCTAGTTTGTTGGTTTGTTTTTGTCTTACAGTAGTTTGTCCCTATAAATATACCATTTCTTTGTTGCAATAACCCTAGATAGCAAAAGTTTTTACTTTAAAAAAAAAATTATTCTTAGAAATGTCATTAAAATTTGCATGCTAGCTATAGGCATCAATTCACAAAGTATGTCTTAATAATAAAATCTAATGCCTGTGAAACTCAGAATCTGTATAAGGTGGAAACATTATACAGAGAAGGAAAACTCAAATATTTCCACTTATAGAGGGCAGTAGAAAAGTAGTAAGACTACACCGCGTCAAAGGCAGAAAATTTGCAAGACCCAGAAAAACAAGGCAGTGACTTCAAGTTTCAGCTCTCATAGGGTTAACTGAACTTTTATTATAAAATGTTTTATTCAGCTGAAGTTCAGTAAAGCTATTCTTTGGTCAACTGTTTCCATCAACCATCATGATTTGTGTGGGTTATCTTGAAAAAAAGGCAACTGAAGATAAAAGCCGAAGGCCAGGAATGAGATACTGGTTTGGGTTAATGGTATGCTTAAGAGTTTCACAAAATGATTTTAAAACCCCAAGGGTGAAAATCAGTGAGCCAAATAGTGCCACACAAACTATTATGGCCATGCCCTCAGACCCTGCTTGATCAGGGGTCATTCTCAGATCTGTGATAAATCACAGAGATTAATTTGACACAACACCCAATATCTTTTGAATCTATAAATCTTTCCATGCAGAAGCCTCCATTAATTTAAAAAGAAAAGAATCAGAAAGACTCTAGAAAGCAAGTTAACAGTATCTTTTTTTCTTTTTTTCCAAAATTGATCATTGTGACCATCCAAATTTCAGAAGAACGGGAGAGAGATGGAAAGAACGGGAAACTGATTTATCTAGAATGCAGTTTACAGTTTAATATAATTGATGAAAGGCTATATCTATGAAGTGAATTTTTACCCCCACTTAAATAAAGAGAGAAGATATCTATAGATCTTGATTAGTTGTTATATTTGGAGGGTGAGCTAATTTTCTTTGTATCTTCTTGTAAGTTTTGCTTTGCTAATATAGCCAAGTCTCGGTTATAGTTTCAGTAGCAATGAATTAAAGAAAAGGCAAAAATGCAATCTCTTCATGTGTGTGCAGGTTTATTTTATTTTCATATTTTAAAAGCTTAATTTCAATATTTGTTCAAATGAATGTATTTGAATGTTAAGGAATTATGCCAACTCTAATCTATTTTAAATATAAAGTTTTTTAAAAATGTATAATAAAATTAAGGCTTTGTTTATTTCCTTCGTATTACTCTAGGTAAGAAATTATTGAGTACTAAACAAATTTCAAATTTTCTAGAAGAAATTATGGAAACCCTGGTGGCATAGTGGTTAAGTGTTACAGCTGCTAACCAAAAGGTCAGCAGTTCGAATCCACCATGTGCTCCTTGGAAACTCTGTGGGGCAGTTCTACTCTGTCCAATAGCATCATTATGAGTTGGAATCTACTCCAAGGCAACAGGTTTTTTTTTAGAACAAATTATAACCTTCATCAACAACTAATTTCTTTTATTGTGTTTTCTGTTGTGTCTTCTAAGCAGTATTATCAGCTGTTTCAGAAGGTGATGTTTAAAAGTTGCCAGAAATGGTTTGATTAAAGGATGTTTGAAACAGATTGAAAAAAAAAATGCAGTAAGGTTTGTATTCCGAACTCTATCATTATCACAAAGTAAAGCAGAATAATTTTACTTCTGAATCTTTCCAATTTTATACCAAAAGTACAAAATTATTCAGGTCCTAATATATTCTTAGATCCTTAAACTTGGGTTGCTATTGATAAAAAAGGGAAAGAGGTAATTTAATGTGTTTCATTTGTCTTATCAGTTTTAGTTCAGAAACGTGTATACCCTTCTTTGTGTCCTTTCTTTTATCCATTCACCTTATGTATTGTTCAGTTTTCTGGTGTACACTTCCCATTTCTTTGCTTTGCAAGGGAGATAAACACCACCCAAGATAATAACTCTTCCTAAAATTTACTTATTTTAAACAATTTTTTGCAATAATAAACAATAATATATATATATATAGAATAAACTGTGTTATGAGAAACCTAGATGGTATAATATTGTTGCAAATCATTTAAGTTAAGCTTATGGTGAAATTGTTTTCTGTTTTATCATGGATGCCTCATCCAAAATTTTTATCTTGAACCAAAGTAATAAAGTTTTCTATAAACTTGAAACACCCCCACCCCACCCTAAATTGACATCTTAAAGACAAAGGTAAACACAAATGTCTTAGGAAATATGGTATTTTGTATAAGGATAAACTCATGCTCACAAAAACATAAATCACACTAAAATAAGTAGAAGTTATTCTGAGAAGATATGTGATGTTAAAATAAGACTGAAAAATGTTAAAGTTCCAATTACTACAAAGAATTTTTTCCCAATTGATTTTATAATAGTCAATATGTTAGAAAATTTTTAAAAACAAATTATTGGTCCATCATTCTCATAGAGATTTGTGGATGTATGCTGCCAGCAATACTGAAGGAATCGCTAACCATGGGTAGTAGCACTAAGGTAATTAGTGAAATAGACTTCTTGGTTTCACGAAATATACACTTCTTGAGATGATTTCAAATGGCTTCTGAAGTGGGTGAGAAAAGACGAAATTTAAAAATGAACATTTAACATTAATCATAATATTTCTTGAGTTGCAAGTTACAAAAAAAGTGAGGGAAACAGACTCAGGAAAAGGACACCAGTTTTGCGTACTGTACGTCCTTTTCTTAGGTCTGCCTTAATGTGCTGCCTGAGTTTCACAAAGTACAAGCTTCGAGGCAGCTTAAATTCGTGAACCAAAAAATCAGGATAATGCTACTACTACTCAACCTCAGCAGAAAAACAAGATAAATGCATAATAAAAGTGATTATGCAGCAAATGCAAATATTCCTGTTAAATATTAACCTAAATTTTGGTATAAGAAAGCCCATCTCAAAAGGAAAGTTAGCTTACATTCAAATTCCCTGGAGCTATAATGAGCTTTGAATTCAATGTCAGCTTCTAATTCCTTAAAGAGAAAAAATTCTATGAAAAATTAATGTGAGATTTATAATGACCAAAAAAAAAAAAAACAACCCAGTGCCATCGAGTAGATTCCAACTCATAGCAACCGTATAGGACAGAGTAGAACTGGCCCACAGAGCTTCTAAGGATTCAAACTTCCGACTCTTTGGTTAACAACGGTAGCTCTTAATCACTATGCCACCAGTGTTCCCCAAGATTTATAATAGAATCCTTTTATTATGAAGTCATAGGCCAACCAAGAGACAGTGGTTAATTTTCTGGTGTATTTTACTGAGTGCACCAAGAATAGTAAGTGTCCACCATGAGATTTTAAAATCCCCTTAGAGCCTCTTCATCAAATTCGCTAGGAGTAGAAATCAAGTATCCCCAGGCACAAAACCCAAAACTCTTGATGTCAAGTCAATTCCAACTCACAGTGACCCTATAGGATAAAGTAGAACCGCACCATAGGGTTATCAAGGTTGTAATCTTTACAGAAGCAGACTTCCCTATCTTTCTTCGGGAGCAGCTGATGGATTCTAACCACTGACTTTTTGGTTAGCAGCTGAGCATTTAATCCCCCCATCACCAGGGCTTCTTTCCAGGACATAACCATCCCTTAAATAAATCCTGCAATAATTAGGAAACTGTGATGAGGGGATTTCACTGGGCAATAAGATGGGCACAGTCAGTAACAGCTTGTAAACCTGTCTTGAGTTTTACCTAATATTTGAACAAAAATAATGTAATGCTGATCAGAATGTATTTTCTTGATTGTGTTTCCTTCAATTTACACATTTCGAATGTGTCTCAAGATACATTTATATACTACAATTTAATATAAATAATGTATTTCGTTAAGTGGTCAGTAAAAGATTTAGGCTAATTTTTTTTTTTTTCTTTTTAACTGAAATGCATCATCCCTTGACTTCTACTAATTTTAGCAAAAGAAAAAATATAATGCTTTTTTCAAAGACTTTTTTTGTTTTCTCATAATCCGCTTTTCCCCAAACTCACATAGTCAACGTTGATCTCATTGATAATGTGTCTTTGCCTTTTAGTGAAATTAAGTTTTACAGAAGGTGATCTTGCTTAAAACAACAACAACAAAAAAAAAAACTTGAGGTAGATAGCATGATCAGAATTCACATGGCAGACACCATTTTGGGTCTCCCAAGATCCCCTTCCAAAAAGCGCTCACTGCCCAAATTCTGGAGAGTGGTTAACTGACAGACCCCAACTATCTGCACCATGGAAGTCTGCCTCAGTTTCAGAGTAGAGGTGCCACTCTTCAAGGGGTGACCTCTAACCAATGACAGAGAAGGCTGCTGTATAAGGGCTTAGCCATTTTTTGCTCAAGCCGGCACTACTCTAATAGGAAATCTTTGCTCCAGAGCTCTGCAATGATGTCCTATAGGTGAATAACAAAAAGCTGAGTAAAATTAACAATTGAAACTAAGCATGTGAGTTTAGTTCTTAGCTTACTAAGAAACACTCATGTTCTGCAGTCTTTGAGGAGAATTATGGTGAACATCAATTCCAGGATTTGATAATTTTAAATAGTAAGTCTAAGTTTTTGTGCTGAATTTAAATGATGGCTCAATCCAGATAAAGTTTTCTTATGACAAGTTCGGGTCTCTAACTAGGAAAACCTGAGTTGCTGACATGTAGGATAGGGATAACTGTGGATGTATTGAAAGATTTGGCTTCTAAGAATTTTTACTCCTTGCCATTATGAGTTAACATTCCTCTGTGTGAAAAGATCATGCAGAGGTTTCTCCCCATTAAAGCAGCATGTGCCCTCTCATAAGCTACCCCTACCTCCTCTCCAAGAAAGCAGGCTTATGAACAGGGTGACTTCATGGTCCAAAGAAATCTGGATCATCTAGTTGTCTTGTAAAACATCACATTGATCTATTGTGTCGATGATATCATGCTAATTGCTTAGGAAGAGCAAGGATAGTTCCACGCTGGAGACCTTGAGAAACACATACAATTAAGAGGGCGGGGAATTAGCCCTACAAAGATTCAGGGACTTACCATTTCAGTAAAACATTTAGGGATCCAGTGGTCAAAAGCATGCTGGGTAACCCTTCCAAATTAAAAAATTGAATTGTAGCATCTACTACAAAGAAATAAGCACAGTGTCTAATAGATCGCTGCACATTCTTAAAGTAACATTCCACATGTGTGAATGCTGTCTGACCAGGTAAAAATGGAAGGTTTCTGGCATACAAAGACTCCATGGGCCAAAACATCCAGGAGAATGTATTGCGTTGTAGGGGTCATTAGTGTAAAAAACATGTTGTTTGATGTTTATTGAAAGCCCTTAAGGAAGACTCAAAACACTGGCTCCTGAGGTCCTAGAACAAAGCTATAAAAACTGTAGCAGAAAATGATGCATCTATTGAAAACAACTACTGTCATGCTACTGAGTGCTAACAGAGATGGAATGCTTGATAAGTAACCATGGATCTGGAGCAGTTCATCATGATATTGGTCCTTTTGAATGCATCAAGTCATAAATCAGGCTTGACTATGCAGGAACCTATTGTAAGGTGCAAACGTATGCCCAAGACCAAGCTCAGTCAGGACCAGAGGACCTAAATAAGCTTACATGAGCATGTGGTCCAGACATCCATGTTATCTAACATTACTGCCCTAGTGACTCTCCCTCAGTTCACCCCTATGGTATGATTCCAGCCAGTCCTGTATTATCGGATTTATAGGAGAAAAAACCTAACCTTGGTTTATGGATGGGATTCTCAATAACAAGTATAAGCTAAATGGAGAATGACTGTATTACAGCACTGCAAATCAGTGGTTAGGAAAGAAGTTTTCCAAATGGTTAGAATTTTGGGAGGTGCAGCTGATCTTCCACTTTGTATAGTGGGAAAAGTGGTCTGAGGATATAATATATACGGCCACAGTGGCAGTGATGAATGGCCTATCCAGCTATAAGCCTGAAAGGGAAGATACTAAAAGAACAGGAAAAAGAAGGTTTACATTAGAGCCATGTGAATAGACATATGGAAGTGGATGCAAATTGTGAAAATCTTTGTATTATATGTTAAATCCCACCCAAAACTGTCTGCCACAAGCAAGTAGACAAAATGACTTAGCTAGTTGGCATTAACCAGCACTTTTCAGTGATCACTCCAGTGCTACCACAATGGGCACACAAAGTATACATGGTGGCAGCGATACAGGCTATGCATAGGACCAACAGCATGGACTCCTACACATAGCAAGGCTGATTTAGCAATTGCTGCCTCTGACTGTCCAGTAGCATATTGCTGATACCCCACTAAGGCAATATTCTTTGTGGGGGCTAACTGGCTATATGGTAGCAAGTCAATACCACTGGGATTCTTCCATTATGAAAAGGTGATTAATTTGTTCTCACAGGAATGGATATGTAGTCTTCGTATGGGTATGTCTTTCTTGTCTGCAAGATCTCAGCCAGTACCACTCTCCAAGGATGTGCAGAATGCGTGAACCATATTAATGAAATCCCATAAGACATAGCATCTGGTGAGAGAAACCACATTACAGAGAAGGAGATGTAAGTATGGGTCTGTAACCATGGACTACTATCGCATACAACATAACCCAGTAGCTGCTGACGTGATGGAGAACTGGAATGACTACAGAATAAGGAGAACTGGAGAACTGAGGCAATACCCTGAGATGATGGGATGCCATCCTCCCAGTTATGGTATATATATTGAATTACGGATCTTTACACGGTGCTCAACCCATAACAAATGGGTACCTGAGTTCAGGAACCAAGGAGTGGAAACAGGAGTCAGCAAATGTACCGTATCTTAGCGACTACGTGCCTCCCATCCCTGCAATTCTGGGCTCTGCAGTGTTAGAAACCCCTGTTCCCCAAAAGGGGACCATGTGTCTCACCATCCTTGCTTCTAAGGAGCATTCTGGTAGAAGAGTACCATTTAAATTCCTGAGAACAACCTCAGTGATGGGCACTCAAGTTGAAATCACTATACTTCCTCTTCTAAGTATTCTCTCAGGAAGAACAGCCCACTCTGGAAGGACTGCTTTTCACATGTACATAGAATAATGTATCTGTGTGGTATAAGTAAGAACTCCCTGCTCAGCTACAAGGAATGTGCTTAGCTGACAGCCTCTATCTTTTAGTTCCATCAGGTCTACTTCAGTATTCAAATTGAGGCCATGCTCTTCTAAAGGTAACCTCTGGCTAATGACTGAGCAAGTCAGTGGTAGCCAAGGTCATGCTCTTTGGAGGATAGCTCCCATACAAGGACTGCACAAGGAGATGTGGCAGCAGCACAGCCATTCCACCCAACATACAACTCCTCTCATAAGCTCTTTTCCCCAGAGCTCTTGGTTGGGTCTGTAGAGTTCCTATTAACTTTGGATCTTGGTCTGGCAGATTTCTCTATTTGATCATGCTTCCTCCCTTTTTTTCTTTTACAAGTTTACTCCTCAATAAACCCTTTGCCCTCCTAATGCTGTATCAACATCAGCTTCTCAAAGAACTTGACCTCAACAGCTTGCTATAACCAATTGATATCAGTTTTCATTATTCTTTGCAGAGAAGTTTCAGGTTATTTTCATTCATTGATTCATTCATTTTTTTCAATACATATCTAAATATATTTTCTCTGATTCCAAGGCATGGGCTAGATTGTGTCCAAGGTGGTACATTGTATACCTTGGTTATTCCAACATGAACCTTGCTCGTAAGAGATTAATAGTCAATGCAAGTGATAAAATACATTTGGAAATAAATATATGTTCATTCCCATTAGCATTCAAGATATAAAGTACTACAAGCATTCCGATGGGCAAGATAGTTGTCGCTTTCTTTTTGGAAATCAGAAAGGCATCAGAAAGGCATCAGAAAGGACAAGACACCTACTCTAGGCCCTAAAGAAGAAATGAGATTTGAACTGCAGAAAGTTAGGACAGGATCAGTGTGGGCAAAGGACTCACAATGTGGATTCAATCTTTTCACATGTCTAGACACACAAAACTGAATATAAACTGTTTGTGTTTTTGATGGATTAATAAATAAAATATATAAATTATGTCTTTCAGCATCACAAATTAATGATTTGTCATATAAAAAAAGTAAAAACAAAAACTGAAGATGTAAAGGACAGAATGAAAACCTTATTTAAATCAGACATAGTTAGATTTGAAACTTAGCTTCCCCACTTGTATTGGGCAATACCTTCCCTTCTGGTCTCTTTGACTTTAATACACACCTCCTCCAATTCATCTGCTATAAGGCTGCTAAAACTTTATTTTTTGTACATAAGCTTCCAGTAAATTTTGAACACTTTAACACATCACAGAAGGCTGACTCTGTCACCATGTGCAAGTATTTAGGGCTCTTGACATATACTGTCTTGTGTTTCTTTGGCCATACCATGCTGTCTCAAATGCCTGACATTTTACCAACGCTCCTGCTCTATTAACCATATTCCCATTTTCATTTGAGTAACTCTTCTCTTACTCTTCTAGATTCACTTTAGTATCATCTTCCTTGAATGAGTTGCCCTGTCTCTGAAGCTGAGTTAAAAGTCTCTTCTCTGTATTTCCATAGCCTTTGTTCGAATGCACAGCAATTACCATTACTCCTTCTGATGATCATTTGTGGGTTTACTGTCTCTCCCAGCATTCTAAATGACAAATACTGTTTTTCCTCTACCTTAAGAAATCCTAGTGTCATAGTGGTTAAGAATTCCGGCTGCTAACCAAAAAGGTTGCCAGTTTGAGTCTACCAGGTGCTCACTGGAAACTCTATGGAGCAGTTCTGCTCCATCGTATAGGGTCGTTATGAGTCAAAACGACTCAACGGCAACAGGTTTGGTTTTGGTTTCGCTAGGTGTAGCTGAAGGAATATGTAGGCCAACATCTTTTAAGTATTCAGAAAAAGTTATTTGAACAAAGTCAGCATGTAGGCATTACAAATCATGAATGTATATAAGAAAACAAGCTTGAGAAGAAAAGAGATACAGTCTAAAATTTATATCCTGAGAAATAATACTATTTCAATAG
The DNA here is from genome assembly GCF_024166365.1 of Elephas maximus indicus. Taxonomy (NCBI): domain Eukaryota; kingdom Metazoa; phylum Chordata; class Mammalia; order Proboscidea; family Elephantidae; genus Elephas; species Elephas maximus. Next base: position 93,775,407 of record NC_064823.1, read on the forward strand.
TAAATAAGAGGAATCTTGAGTGTTTGTTATTGTTATATTCAGTTTTTGGCTTTGGAGCATCTGAAACCTTTCCTATCATTGGGGAATTTTTCAACATATGAGTACAAGGAGCTGAAGCCCATGTCTCACTACAATAGAAGTCAAAAAGGCCAGATATAAATTTTTCCTAGGTTTCCTTAAATCCAGTGGACAGGTACTTGACAAGTGGGCAGGCACATGCCAGCGGGGCTGGCACATAACTTTTTGAACTTCAAATCAAGAGGTAGTGTTAAAATAAGAATGATAGTGGTTAAAACATCCAGAAGGACAGTAGCAGAAACTAGTAGTAGCATCCAGATTTCAGATCCAGCAGGAGCAGGAGCAGTACCCTCCTGCACAGCAGCTAAAGCAGTGTCTGCCACACCTGGGTGGCTCTGTCCTACGGGACCTGTTTCTGGGGTCTTATTTCAATTAATCTTGCTGCTGACTTGCCTCCCTTGTTTCTGGCCATTCCCAGGCTTGGTTCACAACCTTACAAAGGCTTACAGTTAGCCACCAAATACATATTTAACACATTTTATGTTTTTTGTAAATGAGGCAGAGTTGTTTTTTGCTTCAAAAAACACTGATACAAAGAGATGACACATCAACAGGCACAGATGGATGAGGAAATCAGAACAAGTGACTTTAGAAAAGTCAAACACTTAGGTGGAATCCTGGATTCCTCTCTTTCCTTCAACTTCCACATTCAAATTTGGAGAAAGGCATGCTGTCTTATGCTCTAAAATATATTTAAAAATGTACTTAATTTATTTTCCATCTCCATTACTACAACTTTCATCCAAGTCACTTTTCTTGACTATTTTAAGAAAAATTTTGTGTAAAGGTCCTTTGCAGGTTCCAAACTGATTAAAAACTTTCCGTAAGCCAGTGGCTGATAGGTTTTGAATTCCAAGAGATCAAGAGATAGATATCAGATGGAAAGTTTTGTCAAAAGTCTTATAATATATTTAAGATAGCATTAAATATTAGATATTAACTGCAATGGTTTTTCAGCTCTTTGTTCTTTCGGTAGGTCTTGAAGATAGTTGCACAAACCTTTACATCCTACATTCTTTTCCATCTTTAGAGCAACAAAGAGAAATAAGATCACCTATTGTCAAGCTCTCTGGAAGCTGTGTGGAGCTTTTTCTCTCTTGAGGTGACCAGCCTGCTTCAAATGAATGATCGACAGAGATATCTCATTACAATTTCTTTTTTGGAGCATATAAAGGCTGCTTCTTGTATTTCTTAGAGAAGATACTGCAAGGTAGCAAGCCTGGGAAATTTGCATGACACAGTTGGATATATAAAAATTACAGACCATTTCTTTTCCTGGTTATTACTAATATAACTGGCTTACAAGCACATAAAGTAAGCCACTTGATCTTTTCTCCCATTGTTCTAGACAACCTGCCCTGTTCACTTGCAAAAAGAATCCTTGAATCAATCTGTGCCTATAGCTTTCAGTTCCCTTTCTTTCTTACTTTCTCTTCCTCTCCCTCCTTCCTTCTTTTTTGCATTTTGCTAAAGAATTTTAATATCACATTTGGTTCCTTTAATAGATATCTGACTATTCTAGTTTCTTCTTCCTTCATCTTCAGGAAGTTGAATTTTTCCAAGAATTTTTCCATTTTACCCACATTGTCAAATTTTTCCTATGGGCGAGTATTTATATCTTCTCTAAATATCTTTTGATGTCTGTAGATTGGTAGTGATGTCTCCTTTTTCATTCTTATTATTAATAATTCTTTTTTTCTCTCTATCAATCTTGCTAGGTGTTTATCAATTTTATTGATATTATTCTCAAAGAATAAAATTTTGACTTTTTATTTTCTTTTATTTATATTTTTATTTTAATAATCTGTGCTTTTATGATTATTTCTTTATGCTTTCTATTTTTATAAAAATTGAAGACAGATTATATAGAATTAAATATGTTTAAAAATCTAACAGCCAAATTAAAAATCTTCAAATGTTATACTATGGCTGAAAAATAAAGGGCTGTGTAAACAGATTATTTGAGATTATCTAGAAACATTTTCAGGTGATAGATCGTGAAAAAAAAAAACAGATTAAGTGTATTATTTAGAATTATAATTACTGGAATAATTAATATTAATATTTAAAATACATCTAACACAATCTAAAGGGGTTATAGGTAAAAATGGAGTTTTTCACCAATTAAAAGTTTTAGTTGAATTCCTCAAGAAATTTGATAATCAAGAAATAGCAGTATCAGCATGTGAGCCCTAGTTCCTTTGGTAACTATTATGTATCAGTTCACATTAGGGACAGCTCTGAAAAATCAGGAAAACTGACAGTGACTTAATTATAACAGATTTTTTTATTCTCTTACGAAGATTTCTGAGAGTAGGCTTTGTAGGTGTCAAAGTGTGGCTTCTTTTCTTTGTTCTTCCTCCTGTATGCTGATCTGTCTCTCTAAATCTGGGATTTTCAAATCATGATTTAAAGTAGCTACTAATATCCTAATATCAAGTTTGAATCCAAGTCTTTCAGAAATGAAAGGACATGGCCCATCTCATTAAGAACACTTCTCTGAAATTTTGCATAAATTTCTGCTTACTTCTCGTGCCAGATCTTAGTTAAATTACAAAAGGCAATAGGCCCAACAAAGGATAAGGCAAAAGAAGTTGAGAAAGCAAGTAGTCTATGAGAAATCAAAGAAGGATAAAGGGAAATAGATACCTCTGGGTTAAAAAGACTACGTTTTAGAGATAGTAGAAAGCTTTTACTTTCAATTACAACATAGAGAAAATGAGGTAGGCAATATGAAAGCATCCACTAGCTTTTATAATTATGTTGAATAAGAATATATAATAATAGAATAATACACATAATGTAATGCTTAGTAGAATAAAAAACTATATAAAAACAAAACAATTGCTATGCCGCTGTTATGGATTGAATTGTGTCTCTTCAAGATACATTTTGTAAATCCTAACTTCTATAATTGTGAATGTAATCCCATTTGGGAATAGGGTTTTCTTTGTTAATGAGGCCATGTCAGAGTAGGGTTCCTCTTAAGTCTTTGAGATACGATGAAGCCTTTGACAGTTTTCACGGTACCTCAGAGTTCCATGGGACTGCCTTGTTTTCTGGGTCTCACAAGTTTTCTGCCTTTGACAAGATGCAATCCACCATTTTTCTATTGCCCTCTATTAGTGCAAAATATTTGAATTTTCCTTCTCTGATAGGTTTCTGCCTTACACAGGTTCTGGCTTTCACAGGTTTTACTGTATGAAAAAAGCAGATTATCACAAAGAAGCAAGCACAAATGGAGGGGAAGACACATGCCACATGAAGATTGCCAAGGAAGCAAGGAACAGAAGTTGAAAAGAGGCAAGTACCTTCCTCCAGAACCAACAGAGAAAGCAAGCCAGCACCCTGAATTCAAAATTCTAGACATCTGAACTGTGAGAAAATAAATTTCTATTTGTTAAAGCCACCCACTTGTGGTATTTCTGTTATAGCAGCACTAGGTAACTAAGACAAACACCATTATTTTAAAAGCATCATCTGTATATATATGACAGTGTGTGAATAAGTATATATATACATATGCATATAAATAAATAAGCATAAGTATAAAATTTTCTAAGGAAATGGTTGTTACTATTGGTTTTTTTTTTTTGGTACTTTTGCACATTTCTCCAAGCTATTATTACATTATCTATATAGGAAGACATCTATTATATGTATGCATATGTGTGTGTATATGTATATATACATATTTATAGATGTTTATAGAACATAAGCAGGCAATCATTTGAAAACCAAAGGCTAATCTAGATAATTCAGAGGAAAGAATGCTAGGCTCTCAGATTACCCATCATATCCTCTAGGCTGCTCATATCCTCTAGGCTGCTCATATCCTCTCCTTTTCTGCATATTATAGAGATGTTACAACTTCATAAAGTATTTGTGAAGCGACAATGATTGTGGGTGACTTAAAATTTATTTTTCAAAGAACTTTTATAAATAAAAACAATTTTAGTCTTTTTTGGGCTATTATTGCATCAATTACACCACCATTTCCAAATTGTAATAAATTCAAATATAAGAAAAATGATTAATTATATGTGTTAGCTCTGCATGAAACATTGGTTGACTAGATAGACTAGTGAGGAATACAAAATGACCTGGTGAGAAACCATCTGTATTTCTGTCCAACCATTTACAAGTGTTTTTCCCGCACTCATTATCACAGTGTTCAATAACAATGTAACAGAAGCTTTATCACCAGGATACCATAAATGTATTTCATGCCTTCTTGACATACTTGTGTTACCTCTTGAAACATTTCAGGGTTAATTGTCTTATTAGGCATTTTTCCATATCTATTCCGAATCCACCACATGGAAAGTTACCAATCTCTGAAAAGACATCCAGGTGTCAATCTAAAAGCAAGTTATATATGGCAAAAGGCAAGAGATGGAAAATACTGAAAGAAACGTTGCTTCCAATATCAAATCAATGATTCATCTGCTTGTGTTTATGGTTTACTACTTGACTGATAAATGCTTTACATAAAACTATTGAATCGTTTTACTATGTATGGACAAGCTCTATTTCAAAAATGAAATCCTCAGTTTAAGACACAAAGTAATTAAAGATATAATGAACCCTGTCACGTAGCTATATCCTAGCTTTAAAAATTATTAATATATTTACAATCTCGTCTTATCTTTACCTTTTTGTGGAGTATTTTAAAGTAAATTCTAAATAGTATTTCACCCATAAACAATTTTCTAATAAAATATTTATTAAAAGCAATAGAACTAACAATATCATTTTTATACCTAATGAATTAATAGCAATTACTTAACTCTAATATTGAATCCAAGTTCAAATTTTCTTAATTGCTTCAAAATATTTTTAATTTGTTGAAATTATGATATCAATAAACAAAGCCTGTTGCTGTCAAGTCTATTCTGACTCATAGCAACCCTATAGGACAGAGTGGAACTGCCCCATAGGATTTCCAAGGCTGTAATCTTTATGGAAGCTGGCTAACATTTTCTCCCACAGAGAGGATGGTGAGTTTGAACTGCTGACGTTTTGGTTAGCAGCTGAGTGCTTAACCACTGTGCCAGCATAGTATTCACATATTCCACTTGCTTGATTTGTTCATCAAGACTCATATAATCTATACCAGTCACGACTTGCTATTTCAAAGCAATTTGTTTGTTGAAGAAACCAATAGATTTACCTTTAATTTTTTTTTTTCATTTTCTAAATTTTACTTCTTTCTCATGGTATTAATAAACTTATCAACCTCTTGTATTTTCTCTAAACTGACTGTTAGGTGTAGAGACTTGATTGTACTCTGATTCAAATTTTAGGCAAGAGTACTCCATAGGCCAAGCTATATATTTATTAGCGTCAATCGAAGGCACGTAATATTTACTTACCCTACTCACGGTGTATTATGGATTGAATTGTGTCCCTCAAAAATATGTGTTGTATATTCAAATCCCTATACCTGCCGTTATAATCCCATTTGGGAATGGATTTTCTTTGTTATATTAATGATGCAGTATTAATGTTCGATGTGTTTTAAATCAACCTCTTTTGAGATATAAAAAGATCAGGTTAAACGAAGGCCCAGAGATGGGGGAAGACGAATGCCATGCCACATGAAGACCATCAAGGCACCAAGGAACAAAAGCTGAAAAGCAACAAGGACCATCCCCCAGAGCTGACACAGACAGAAAGCCTTCCCCTAGAGCCAGCACCCTAAAGCCTGACTTCTGGCCTCCTAAACTGTAAGAAAATAATGTCTGCTTGTTAAAATCACCCACTTGGTGTTGTTTCTGTTATAAAAGCACTAGATAACTAAGACATAAATAATATTAATTTTCATCAGTAGGTTCAGGGGTTGCAGTCTGATCCAGCTGTTAAAAAATTCTCCTCAAGACTCTTTTTTTTTTTTAAATAATTTTTATTGAGCTTTAAGTGAACTTTCACAAATCAAGACAGTCTGTCACATATAAGCTTATATACACCTTACTCCATACTCCCACTTACTCTCCCCATAATGAGTCAGCCCTTCCAGGCTCTCCTTTCGTGACGATTTTGCCAGTTTCTAACCCTCTCTACCCTCCTATCTCCCCTCCAGACAGGAGATGCCAACACAGTCTCAAGTGTCCGCCTAATACAAGTAGCTCGCTCTTCATCAGCATCTCTCTCCTACCCACTGTCCAGTCCCTTTCATGTCTGATGAGTTGTCTTCAGGAATGGTTCCTGTCCTGGGCCAACAGAAGGTTTGGGGACCATGAAAGCTGGGATTCTTCTAGTCTCAGTCAGACCATTAAGTCTGGTCTTTTTATGAGAATTTGCAGTCTGCATCCCACTGATCTCCTGCTCCGTCAGGGGTTCTCTGTTGTGCTCCCTGTCAGGGCAGTCACTGGTTGTGGCTGGGCACCATCTAGTTCTTCTGGTCTCAGGATGATGTAAGTCTCTGGTTCATGTGGCCCTTTCTGTCTCTTGGGCTCATAGTTATCGTGTCACCTCGGTGTTCTTCATTCTCTTTTGATCCAGGTGGGTTGAGACCAATTGATGCATCTTAGATGGCCGCTTGTTAGCATTTAAGACCCCCGACGCCACAGGTCAAAGTGGGTTGCAGAATGTTTTCATAATAGAATTATTTTGCCAATTGACTTAGAAGTCCCCTTAAGCCATAGTCCCAACACCCCGACCCTTGCTCCGCTGACCTTTGAACCATTCATTTTATCCCGGAAACTTCTTTGCTTTTGGTCCAGTCCAGTTGAGCTGACCTTCCGTGTATTGAGTATTGTCCTTCCCTTCACCTAAAGTAGTTCTTATCTACTAACTAATCAGTAAATAACCCTCTCCCACCCTCCCTCTCTCCCCCCCTCATAACCACAAAGTATATGTTCTTCTCATTTTATACTGTCTCTCAAGATCTTATAATAGTGGTCTTATACAATATTGTCCTTTTGCCTCTGACTAATTTCGCTCAGCATAATGCCTTCCAGGTTCCTCCATGTCATGAAATGTTTCACAGATTCGTCACTGTTCTTTATCGATGCGTAGTATTCCATTGTGTGAATATACCACAATTTATTTACCCATTCATCCATTGATGGACACCTTGGTTGCTTCCAGGTTTTTGCTATTGTAAACAGAGCTACAATAAACATGGGTGTGCATACATCTGTTCGTGTGAAGGCTCTTATTTCTCTAGGGTATATTCCGAGGAGTTGGATTTCTGGGTTGTATGGTAGTTCTGTTTCTATCTTTTTAAGAAAACGCCAGATAGATTTCCAAAGTGGTTGTACCATTTTACATTCCCACCAGCAGTGTATAAGAGTTCCAAACTCTCCGCAGCCTCTCCAAAATTTATTATTTTGTGTTTTTTGGATGAATGCCAGCCTTGTTGGAGTGAGATGGAATCTCATCATACTTTTAATTTGCATTTCTCTAATGGCTAACGGTTGAGAGCATTTTCTCATGTATCTGTTAGCTGCCTGAATATCTTCTTTAGTGAAGTGCGTGTTCATATCCTTTGCCCACTTCTTAATTGGGTGGTTTGCCTTTTTGTGGTTGAGTTTTAACAGAATCATTTAGATTTTAGAGATCAGGCGCTGGTCAGAGATGTCATAGCTGAAAACTTTTTCCCAATCTGTAGGTGGTCTTTTTACTCTTTTGGTGAAGTTTTTAGATGAGCATAAGTGTGTTTGATTTTTAGGAGCTCCCAGTTATCGGGTTTCTCTTCTTCATTTTTGGTAATGTTTTGTATTCTGTTTATGCCTTGTATTAGGGCTCCTAAGGTTGTCCCTATTTTTTCTTCCATGATCTTTATCATTTTAGACTTTATGTTTAGGTCTTTGATCCACTTGGAGTTAGTTTTTGTGCATGGTATGAGGTATAGGTCCTGTTTCATTTTTTTTTGCAAATGGATATCCAGTTATGCCAGCACCATTTGTTAAAAAGACTATCTTTTCCCTAATTAACTGACACTGGGCCTTTGTCAAATATCAGCTGCTCATATATGGATGGATTTATATCTGGGTTCTCAATTCTGTGCCATTGGTCTATGTGCCTTTTGTTGTACCAGTACCAGGCTGTTTTGACTACTGTGGCTGTATAATAGGTTCTAAAATCAGGTAGAGTGAGGCCTCCCACTTTCTTCTATTTCAGTAATGCTTTACTTATCCGAGGCTTCTTTCCCTTCCATATGAAGCTGGTGATTTGTTTCTCCATCACATTAAAAAATGTCATTGGAATTTGGATCGGAAGTGCATTGTATGTATAGATGGCTTTTGGTAGAATAGACATTTTTACTTTGTTAAGTCTTCCTATCCATGAGCAAGGTATGTTTTTCCACTTAATTAGGTCCTTTTTAGTTTCTTGCAGTAGTACTTTGTAGTTTTCTTTATATAGGTCTTTTACATCCTTGGTAAGATTTATTCCTAAGTATTTTATCTTCTTGAGGGCTACTGTGAATGGTATTGATTTGGTGATTTCCTCTTCGATGTTCTTTTTGTTGCTGTAGAGGAATCCAAGTGATTTTTGTATGTTTATCTGATAACGTGAGACTCTGCCAAACTCTTCTATTAGTTTCAGTAGCTTTCTGGAGGATTCCTTAGGGTTTTCTGTGTATAAGATCATGTCATCTGCAAATAGAGATAATTTTACTTCCTCCTTGCCAATCCGGATGCCCTTTATTTCTTCATCTAGCCTAATTGCTCTGGCAGGACCTCTAGCACCATGTCGAATAAGAGTGGTGATAAAAGGCATCCTTGTTTGGTTCCCGTTCTCAAGGGAAATGCTTTCAGGCTCTCTCCATTTAGAGTGATGTTGGCTGTTGGCTTTGTACAGATGCCCTTTATTATGTTGAGGAATTTTCCTTCAATTCTTATTTTGCTGAGAGTTTTTATCATGAATGGGTGTTGGACTTTGTCAAATGCCTTTTCTGTATCAATTGACAAGATCATGTGATTTTTGTCTTTTGTTTTATTTATATGGTGGATTACATTAATGGTTTTTCTAATATTAAACCTGCCTTGCATACCTGGTATAAATCCCACTTGGTCGTGGTGGATTATTTTTTTGATATGTTGTTGAATTCTATTGGCTAGAATTTTGTTCAGAATTTCTGCATCTATGTTCATGAGGGATATAGGTCTGTAATTTCCTTTTTTTGTGATGTCTTTACCTGGTTTGGGTATCAGGGAAATGGTGGATTCATAGAATGAGTTAGGCAGTATTCCGTCATTTTCTATGCTTTGAAATACCTTTAGTAATAGTGGTGTTAACTCTTCTCTGAAAGTTTGGTAGAACTCTGCAGTAAAGCCGTCCGGGCCAGGGCTTTTTTTTGTTGGGAGTTTTTTGATTACCGTTTCAATCTCTTTTTTTGTTATGGGTCTATTTAGTTGTTCTACTTCTGGATGTGTTGGTTTAGGTAGGTAATGTTTTTCCAGGAATTCATCCATTTCTTCGAGGTTTGCGAATTTGTTAGAGTACAATTTTTTGTAATAATTTGTTATGATTCTTTTAATTTCAGTTGGGACTATTGTGATGTGGCCCATCTCGTTTCTTATTCTGGTTATTTGTTTTCTTTCCTGTATTTCTTTAGTCAGTCTGGCCAATGGTTTATCAATCTTGTTAATTTTTTCAAAGAACGAGCTTTTGGCTTTGTTAATTCTTTCAATTGTTTTTCTGTTCTCTATTTCATTTACTTTAGCTCTAATTTTTATTATTTGTTTTCTTCTGGTGCCTGATGGATTCTTTTGTTGCTCAATTTCTGTTTGTTCAAGTTCTAGGGACAGTTCTCTGATTTTGGCTCTTTCTTCTTTTTGTATGTGTGCATTTATCGATATAAATTGGCCTGTGAGCACTGCTTTTGCTGTGTCCCAGAGGTTTTGATAGGAAGTATTTTCCTTCTCGTTGCTTTCTATGAATTTCCTTATTCCCTCCTTGATGTCTTCTATAACCCAGTCTTTTTTCAGCAGGGTATTGTTCAGTTTCCAAGTATTTGATTTCTTTTCCCTAATTTTTCTGTTATTGATTTCCACTTTTATGGCCTTGTGGTCTGAGAAGATGCTTTGTAATATTTCGATGTTTTGGATATTGCAAAGGTTTGTTTTATGACCTAATATGTGGTCTATTCTAGAGAATGTTCAGTGTGCACCTGAAAAAAAAGTATACTTTGCAGCAGTTGAGTGGAGTGTTCTGTATAGGTCTGTGAGGTCAAGTTGGTTGATAGTAGCAATTAGGTCTTCCGTGTCTCTATTGAGCTTCTTTCTGGATGTCGAAAGTGGAGTGTTGAAGTCTCTACTATTATTCTGGAGCTGTCTATCTCACTTTTCAATGCCGATAGAGTTTGTTTTATGTATCATGCAGCCCTGTCATTGGCTGCATAAATATTTAATATGTTTATATCTTCCTGATCAATTTTCCCTTTAATCATTATGTAGTGTCCTTCTTTATCCTTTGTGGTGGATTTAACTTTGAAGTGTATTTTGTCAGAAATTAATATTGCTACTCCTGCTCTTTTTAGTGTTGTTTGCTTGATATATTTTTTTCCATCCTTTGAGTTTTAGTTTGTTTGTGTCTCTAAGTCTAAGGTGTGTCTCTTGTAGGCAGCATATATACGGATCTTGTTTCTTTATCCAGTCTGAGACTCTCTGTCTCTTTATTGGTGCGTTTACTCCATTTACATTCAGCGTAATTATAGATAAGTATGTGTTTAGTGCTGTCAGTTTGATGCCTTTTTACGTGTGTTGTGGACAATTTCATTTTTACACTTATTTTTTTGTGCTGAGACTTTTTCTTTGTAACTTGTGTGTTCCTCATTTTCATAGTATTTGATTTTATGTTTGCTGAGTCATTATGTTTTTCTTGGTTTTTATTTTGAGTTATGGAGTTGTTATACCTCTTTGTGGTTACCTTAATATTTACACCTATTTTTCTAAGTAAAAACCTAACTTGTAATGTCCTATATCGCCTTGTATCCCTCTCCATATGGCAGTTCTATGCCTCTTGTATTTAGTCCCTCTTTTTGATTACTGTGATCTTTTACGTATTGACTTCAATGGTTCCCTGTTTTAAGCGTTTTTTTTTTTTTTTTTAATATTTTAAATTTGTTTTTGTGATTTCCCTATTTGAGTTGAAATCAGGATGCTCTGTTCTGTGACCTTGTGTTGTGCTGCTATCTGATATTATTGGTTTTCTGACCAAACAATTTCCTTTAGTATTTCTTGTTTTTTGGTTTGGTTTTTGCAAATTCTCTAAGCTCGTGTTTGTCTGTAAATGTCTTAATTTCGCCTTCATATTTCAGAGAGAGTTTTGCTGGATATATGATCCTTGGCTGGCAGTTTTTCTCCTCCAATGCTCTATATATGTCATCCTATTGCCTTCTTTCCTGCATGGTTTCTGTTGAGTAGTCTGAACTTATTCTTATTGATTCTCCTTTGTAGGTGACCTTTCTTTTATCCCTGGCTGCTTTTAAAATTTTCTCTTTATCTTTGGTTTTGGCAAATTTGATGATAATATGCCTTGATCATTTTCTTTTTGGATCAATCTTAAATGGGGTTTGATGAGCATCTTGGATAGATATTGTTTTGTCTTTCATGATTTCAGGAAAGTTTTCTGCCAACAGATCTTCAACTATTCTCTCTGTGTTTTCTGATATCCCTTCCTGCTCTGGGACTCCAATCACACACAAGTTATTCTTCTTGATAGAGTCCCAGGTGATTCTTAGGGTTTCTTCATTTTTTTTAATTCTTCTATTTGATTTTTTTTCAGCTATATTGGTGTCGATTCCCTGGTCCTCCAGATTTCCCACTCTGCATTCCAGCTGCTCGAGTCTGCTCCTCTGACTTCCTATTGCGTTGTCTAATTTTGTAATTTTATTGTTAATCTTTTGGATTTCTGAATGCTGTCTCTCTATGGATTCTTGCAACTTATTAATTTTTCCACTATGTTCTTGAATAATCTTTTTGAGTTCTTCAACTGCTTTACCAGTGTGTTCTTTGGCTTGTTCTGTAGATTGCCTTATTTCATTTCTGAGGTCATCCCTGATGTCTTGAAGCATTCTGTAAATTAGTTTTTTATATTCTGTATCTGCCAATTCCAGGATTGCATCTTCATTTGGGAAAGATTTTTATTCTTTAGTTTGGGGAGTTGTAGAAGCAATCATGGTCTGCTTCTTTATGTGGTTTGATATCGACTGCTGTCTCCGAGCCATCACTAAGATATTGTAGTGATTTATTGTATATTTGCTCACTGAGTCTTATCTTGCTTTGTTTTCTTTCAATATACATAGATGGGCTACTAGATTGTGCTGTCTTGATCATTGTAGTCCTTGACTCACTTATGTCCTATTACCAGCTGGTTTGGGCTGTTACCAGATATATAAGCCTGAGTCCTTTCACTATTCTTGAGTAGAATCTGATTTTGGGTCATCAAGTGTGTGGTTCAGACTGTCACCTATCCACCTAGAGAGGTAGTGGTGATAGTTGTGTGCACCAGATTGTAGTAGCAGCAGGGGGTCACACTCCAGGGGGGTCAGGATGCTGACAGGCTTCCCCCAAGTGCCAGTGAGGTAGGTGTGTCTCTATTCCTAAAGCACCTTGGTGGGTGGGCTCTGCAGCTGTACCTTAGGCCCTCAATGCAATACCTCTACAGATTGGTAGGTGTCACCCTCCTTAGACCCCTAAGGCAGGAGCCTAGATGTTCTGGAGGGAGCTTCAGCCCTCAGTTCCCTGTTGTGGGTCAGTGAGGGCTCTGTTGAATATGCAGAGATATCAGACCTGGGAAACTTGTCTTTCCAGTAATCCACAAAAACAATTACAGTCAGATCCCTATCAGAAATGCCTTTGCATTATAATAGCCACCTTGTTCCCTGTAGGGTTGAAAGCCCAAGACTGTGGATCACATATGCTTGGCTGGAGCTGGTTCTGTGTTTTTAGTCCAATTAGGGAAGGATTTTTGGTCCCTGGGTTTTTGTAGCTGCTTCTCTCAGGCCAGAAGAATGGGTTAGGGAAAGACCAAAAAGAAAGAGAAACCTCAGTGCAGTTCACTCTCTGGCTCAGGAAATTTCAATGTTAATGAAGCTGCCTGGGAAGGCGAAGGGAGGGTTCAGATAAATAGGAGAGAGTAGCACCCCTATTTACTTATATAGACAACGTTACTTATCTTGCTTGGGATGACTATTTTATCTGAGATTCCCGAGGAGCGTGTCGTCTGTGTGCGCTGGCTGGGTAGAGATTGCCCCTGAGGGTCAGGCCTGCGTCCCGTGCTCGCCCTGTCTCAGAAGCCACGGTTAGTTCCTCTACTCCCAGTCCAAAGCCCAGCGCCAAGGTTCCCTGGCTGGGACGCCACACTCCTGGCTCCAAAACCAGTCGCTGCCTCCCGGTGACTTCCTCTCAGCCGTGTCACTGCGCTGCCTGTGTGCACTGGCTGGGCCCCCTCCCGAGGTCAGTTCAGGGGAGTAGGGCTGCGCCCCATGTTTGCACCATCTCAGGGTGCCGTGCTCAGCTCCCCTGTGCCCAGTCCAAAGCCTGGCGCCAAGGTTTCCTGACTGGGACGCTGGCTCCAGGCTCCGAAAACAGTCGCTGCTTCCCCATGGTTGTTCGTTCTCAGTCTCTGTCACTCAGGTCAACTCTTTAGATCTGTGTTTGATGGTCAGGGTTTGTAGATTGTCATGTATGTGATCAACTCACTTGTTTTTCCAAGTCTTTGTTGCAAGAGGGATCCAAGGTAGCTTCTACCTTGTCAGCTATCTTGGCCCTGCCTCGAAGACTCTTCTTAATGGTTGGCATCAGCTGAAAAGTTTCTTTCATGAGAGGGTCTTTAATAGTAAATTTTCTTATTACCCATTTAGTTACTACATTTTTTCTCCTTAATTTTTCTCTTTGCTGGTTTTTGTTTTTTTTGATTGTGTATGTTTTCAGTATTGGAATACATGCTTACTAATTTACATTTTTGGTTAGTAATATGGGTTTTGAGAAATATGGCCTCATAATGCAAGCTGCCAATGAGGCTAGTGGCACTTTGGCAGCACCGATCTGTGGCATGACAGTATGCCAATGAGAACTAGATAGATAATTTATTGTAGGTGTCTTTCCACTGGGTTACATGAGGAATCTCTGGTTGGCCAAATATGACACAAACCTATAAGGCCTCCCTAACTATCACACAGAAAGCCCATAATTATGCTTTCCAGCCTTATCTCATGCAATAAACAGGGCAAAAGCAAAGCTTAGAAAACTAACACATCCAGGAAGCATCATCTAATAGGAAGCACAATCTAGGCAACAATGAAACTCCCATTCCAGCCTGCTGAGCTTCACACATTTCAAAAAGGACCTACTTTTCTGCTAAAAGCATTAGAAATGGAATAACATACTGCCAAGGAGAGCCAGAGGCATAAAAAGTGGCTGGCATGCAGCTTATCCCAATGGTCAGTGAAAAGGTTACACTATTTCTTCTGCATTTTTAGCTGGAATTTTTTTTAGGAAGAACTCTCCACCAACTACTTAGTTACTTAGAAATAGAATTCATTAACTAGCAGGAAATACGCTTGGAATATTTTTTCTATTAGTTTTTCACTAGTACTCTCCAAGAATGGCCAAATGAACATTCAGTATTTTAGTATTTTTAGTGTGCATATAACTTTTATGTATCACATATATTTCAATCCATTGCAGTTATTAAAAAAAAAAAATTTTTAATTGTTATATTCAGCTTTTACCATTTGTGGCCAGTAACTAATTTTTTTCCCTGCAACTTTTGACAAAATTATAGTAGTCTATCATAACTCCCTGTCTCCTGGACCAACAAGATGTCTTAGGCTCATCTTTGTAAATTTTGTTTTAATTATAATCTTTATTTTTTCGATCTCTGTTACTGATTTTATTACCTCATTAATAATCTGTGATACGCAGAAAACACAACCTTGCTTGCTGAAAGTGAAATTGAAGCACTTATGAAAATCAAAGAACTCAGCCTTCAATGTGGATTTCACTTTAATGCAGAGAAAAAAATCTTCACAAATGGAACAATAAGAAACATTGTGATAAGTGGAGAGAGGATTGAAGTTGTCAAGTATTTTGTTCTACTTGGATCCACAATTAACACCTATGGAAGCAGCAGCCAAGAAATCAAATGACGTGACGCATTAGGGAAATCTACTGCAAAAGACTTTTAAAAGTGTTGAAAAGGAAAGATTCACTTTGAGGACTAAGGTGAGCCAGACCCAAGCTATGGTATTTTCAAATGTCCGATATGCATGTGAGAGCTGGACAATGAATAAAGAAGACCCATCTTGGTGTTAGTGAAGAACATTGAATATACCATGGACTGCCAGAAGAATGAACAAATCTGTCTTGAAGGAAGTACAGCCAGAAACAAGGATAGAAAGATTTCAGCTCATGTACTTTGGACATGTTATCAGGAGGGACCAGTTCCCGGAGAAGGACATCATGCTCAGTAAAGTAGAAGATCAGCAAAAAAGAGGAAGACCCTCAGTGAGATGGATTGACATAGTGCCTGCAACAATGGGCTCACACCTAACAATGATTTTAAGGGTAGTACAGGACTGGGCAGTGTTTCATTCTGTTGTACATAGGGTCATTATGAGTCAGAAGTGACTCAGTTACACCAAATGACACTGGTTTCATTGATGTGTGTTTTGAATTTGTATTTATAAGTGTCTAAGAGTGTGAATTTTCATGATTATTAATTTCTAATTTATTGCCAGGCAAAATACGCCACATAATACCAACTATTTCAAATTTGTTCAAGTTTGCTCAATGACTTGGTAAGTGATAAAGTTTTGCTAATTGTCTATATTACTTTGTGAGGATGTATTATCACTATGTTAGCTATAGGATATTCTGTATGACCTTTAGCTCAAGCTAAATAATTGTGGCATTAAAATCATTATATATTCATTTTGTAATATTATCAATTACTAACAGAAGTGTTTTAAAAATATTCCACGCAACTATAAACCCGAACCTGTTGCTGTCAAGTTGATTCCGACTCATAGTGGTCCTATTCTGCCATTTTTTGCTTTACATTTGTTGAGGATATTTTATGAATAGCATAAAAGTGTAGAAAAACTTCATCTTCATTTTGAATTTTTCTTTTCTTCAGTTATTGTGTCAATATACCTTTTATAAAAATAAAAAAAAATAGATAGCTCCTGGTATTAATATTGCTATAAACCATAATTCCAGCATTCTTTTGGTAGAGTACACATATTTTTATCAGAATGTTCTTCTCCATATTTTACTGTCTGAATTTCTGAGCACTTCTTGTTTATCTCATCAGAAATCCTGTATCTTTTAATTGGTGAACTAGTACATTTTTTATTATGATTGCTGATTATTAAGATTTATTTTCAAAACATTTTTTTTGTACTTCACTTATTCAATTTAACCAATTCTTTGAATTTGTTTTTCATTTCATTTCTTGCCCATGTTTTGGGGGGGCAGATATAATAAAAAACATTTATTTTGTCACCCACCAATACATACATACTCTACTTTGGTAGTTATAGATTTCGTTTATATTTAACACATTTTCAAGCTATGTCAGAAATAGCCAAACACTTTAAGAGCTGAAATTAAATGAATAAATGCATGAACGAATGGAAAATCATGGATTTGGGACAGAATTAGTCCATGGGCTCTCATCTGGGAAACGATTTAATGGGAGTTGGGCAATAAATCTTATTACACCTTTAATTTGTATCATAATTAAAATGATTTGTGTTTTATCTTTTAGACATCAATTTTCTCAGATAACTGGCAGAATAAGAAACAGAATTTCATTAGCTTCATTAATAAGCATACGATTGAATTGGCCAGTAACATTTGGGAAAAAATAAACCCATAGTTCTTATTTCAATGTATGGCTGCCAATTAATATTTTCCCCTATCCAATGAAAATAGGTATTCACATAAAAAGCAAGGGAAGAGAACACTGTCAAATATTAGAACATAACATTAGGTGATGTGTGTATGTGGAGTCCCTACATGGTGTGAACCGTTAGTGTGCTAGGCTGGAGGTTGGAGATGGGAGGTATGAGTCCATCCAGAGGTTCCTCAGAAGAAAGGCATGGAGATCTACTACTGATAAATCAGCCACTGAGAAACCTTATGGAGCACAGTTCTGCTCTGACACACATGGAGTCACCATGAATCAGAATAGACTCAACGACAATTGGCTAAGTATATACCCAACAGTATATATGTGGAAAAACTGGGGCTCTTTACCTGTTTATAGTTTGCTTGCCTATACTGTATTTGGAATACATTACAAAACTTTGAAGAAAAAGGTAGTTCCTTTATACTTTTTTCTTTTTTTTTTAATTAAGAAATAGGGTGGTTTTGAATTAAATAATAAAGAGCTGATTGCTTCCATGGCCTTGTATTGGTGGTTACCACAGCTGGATTTGATAAGGTTCAAGAAGAAAGTGCTAAGTGATTTTGTCACATAATCAATCAGTCAACACAAACTGAGAGGCAGTGAGGGACCTATCATTTCAGATACAGAGCAGAATGAAGAAACGTCTTCCATATGCAATGAGTTCATAGTAGTGACATAAGGACAATCTTCTTATGTCATCATCTATCTCAAACAGAGAATAATAGACTACTTTTGGGGGGCAAAATTAATGCCACCAGACTCAAAGATGTATTTAGAGAATGAAAGTCTGTACATTTAGGACATGTAAGGAAAAATAATATTTATAGCTCCCCTTTATCGACTATTTAATATGTACCAAGTACTGTGCTAAACTCCTTACAGTATGACTTAATGTACTATTAATAATCAATGTGTTTATTCAACAAATATTTATTGATCATCTATTATGTACCAGGAATCCTGCCAGGCTTTGAATATACAACAGAATCTCTGGGAGAAATAAATATTAAAATAGAATGTATAATAATATTATCAGGTTAGTGTTTGTATTAAATATATATATATATATATATATATATATATATACACATATGTGTAAAAGAGATAGAGAATAGCAAAAGACCTCGGAAAAAGAAAAGAACTAGGACAGTGTATTTTAAATGAAGTGAGCCAAGGGGGATGTGATGGAGGTATTTTTTCCCCTTTTTGTAGATGAGAAAACTACAATTTGAATATCTTAATCAAAAGAACATAAAGTTAGCACAAATAGAAGAAACTGAATTCCAAACCAGATTTTTCTGATGCCAGGGAAGTGCAACCCACAACAGCAGTAGCATTGTTGTTGTTAAGTGCCCTCGAGTCGCTTCTGACTCATAGTGACCCTATGTACAACAGTACAAAAGGATTGTGTGCCACACTCACAATCATTGTTATTTTTAAGCCCATTGTTGGAGCCACTGCATCAATCCATCTCATTGAGGGTTTTCCTCTTTTTTCTGACCTTCAACTTTACCAAGCATGATGTCCTTTTCCAGGGACTGATCCCTCCTGATAACATGTTCAAAGTATATGAGACGTACGTAGTCTCACTATCCTTGCTTCCAAGGAGCGTTCTGGTTGTGGCAGTATATTCACACTCACCTTCCCTAATTTTAAACCACACACTATCCCCCTGTTTTCTTCAAAAGACTACCTCTTGATCTATGTAAAGGTTCCTGATGAGCACAATTAAGTGTTCTGAAATTTCCATTCTTTGTAATTTTATTCATAATTTGTTATGATTCACACAGTCAAATGCCTTTGCATTGTCAATAAAACACAGGTAAACATCCTGCTGGTATTCTCTGCTTTAAGCAAAGATTGATCTGACATCAGCAATGATATCCCTCGTTTCACATCCTCTTCTGAATCTGGTTTGAATTTCTGGCAGTTTCCTGCGGATATACTGCTTCAGCTGCTTTTAAATGATCTTCAGCAAAATTTTACTTGCATGTGATATTAATGATATTGTTTGATAATTTCCACATTTGGTTAGATCACCTTTCTTGTGAAAAGGCATAAATATGGATCTCTTCCTGTAGCTGTCTTCCAAATTTCTTGACATAGACGAGTGAGCACTTCCAGCACTGCATCTGGTTGTTGAAACATCTCAATTGGTATTTTGTCAATTCCTGGAGCCTTGTTTTTTGCCAATGCTTTCAGTGCAGCTTGGACTTCTTCCTCCAGTACCATTGGTCCCTGATCATATGCTACCTCTTGAAATGGTTAAACACTGGCCAATTCTTTTTTGGTATAGCGACTCTGTGTATTCCTTTCATCTTCTTTTGATGCTACCTGCATCATTTAATATTTTCCCTGTGGAACCCTTCAACATTGCAAATCAAGACTTGAATTTTTTTCAGTTCTTTTAGCTTGAGAAATGCTAACTGTGTTCTTCCCTTTGGTTTTCTCTCTCCATGCCTTTGTACATGTCATTATAATATTTTACTTAGCCTTCTCTAGCCACCCTTTGAAATCATCTGTTCAGCTCTTTGACTTCATCATTTCTTCCTTTTGCTTCAGCTACTAAACATTCAAAAGCAAGTTTCAGAATCTTTTCTGGCATCCATTTTGGTCTTTTCTTTCTGTCCTATCTTTTTAATGTCCTCTCGCTTTCTTCATTTATGATGTCTTTGATGGCATTTCACAACTCATCTGGTCTTTGGTCATTAGTGTTCAGTGCATCAAATCTATTCTTGAGATGGTCTCTAAATTCAGATGGGATATGCTCAAGGTCATCCTTTGGCTCTTGTAGTCTTGTTTTAATTTTCTTCAGTTTCAACTTGAATTCACAAATGGACAATTGATGGTCTTTTCCTGCAGTCCATGCCTAGCCTTATTCTGATTGATGATGTTGAGCTTTTTCATCACCTCTTTCATGATGTTCATGAATTGTTTATTCATTTGGGACACGTGTTACTCAATCTTTTCTACCATAAACCAGAGTTTCTAGCTACTGTTAAAGGCCATTATCTTTGAAAGCTGGGTTTCTCTTTCTTTGACTCCTTGCTGGGTCTGGATTCTTGGCCTGTAAGATAGTATAAATGAATCTAACATTAGCTTTGCACTTGAATTCAAGACCTTGTATAAATTGTTCCTAATTTATATTTTCATTTTTATCATCTACCTATCCAAATGCCCATTTTGAAGCATAATTCAAAGAGGATCCTAGGTCTTTGCACTTTTTGCTTAATCTTTTGTTTTATTTAGCTGGAAATCAAAGGATTTATGTTACAGTGAGGTCATGATATTTGAAAATAATTTGGAGTTTTCTTATAAGCAAAGGTAGAAATTCAGCTATGCAGGAAACAAATTATTACAAAAGCAGTGGAGCACCTACTGAGGCTTTTTAATTACGGAAAGTAACATGAATAAAGTACTATTTAGGGGAATTATTTTGGAAAAATGGACTAAAAATTGGTTGACCAAGAAGAAAGACCAAGAAAGAAAGGTAAAGTAGGGATCTATTACAATAAGCTGGACATATAAAGTAACAGCTAAATTTGTAACACTGAGAATGTAAAGACAGAAATAATTATGTGATATAATAAAAAGAGAATATTCTAGTTCTAAGATATCCGGTTTTCTAGAGTAGATGAAGAAGAAATGATGATTAAAACTTATTTCAAGTTGTCCTGCCTGTTGCTGTTGGTGGTTAACTCTCATTGAGTCAGTCCCCTACTAAAGGTGGCCCCATATACAACAGAATGAAACACTGCACTATCATGTGCCATCACTATGAACAGTTGTGAACTGGACCATTGTGATCCTCAGGGTTTTCTTTGGCTAATTTTCAGAAGTAGATAGCCAGGCCTTTCTTCTTAGTCCATCTTAGTCTGGAACCTTCACTGAAAGCTGTTCAGCATCATAGCGAGTGACTGATTAAACCTGTCACAACTGGAAAATCAGGATGATAGGCATTAGTTGGAGAGTAGATGAGGAGTTTTATAATGAATTCCATCTTAGGGATGTTGTAATTCAAATTACTAGAAACATTCTTGTGGAAATACCTGGTAGGCAGTTGGAAATAAAGTGGAAGTTTAGGTGAGAAGTCAAGTCTAGAGATATAAGTTTGGGAACTAATTCACATGGATGTAATAGTTAATATTGTAAGATAGACTCTGAGAGAGAAAAGAATTACTTTAAGGACATAAACCTGGGAAATACATGCAGGGAGTGGGAGGCAAGGAAAGTTAGAGTTAAGGCAAGGTATATGAGGAAGAGCTGTGACTCTGCCCCTTAGCCCCTTAGCATAGACGGTGAGTACATTAATTAGAATCTTATATATGAACACACCTGGATCATTGCCTGTAATAGGCATTTAATACAATTTCAGTGTTTAATACATTCCTTGGAAGAAGTACAGCCAAAATGCTCTTTAGAAGGTAGGATAGTGAGACTTGTCTCCCTTACTTTGGACATGTTATCAAACGGAGCCATTCCCTAAAGAAAGACATCATACTTGGTAAACTAAAGGATAAGTGAAAAAGCGGAACACCCTCAATCCAATGAAATGATACGGTGGCTACAAAAATGGGCTCCAACATAGCAACTATTATGAGGATGGCACAGGACCAGACAGTGTTTTGTTCTATTGTGCATACGGTCGCTATGAGTCGGAATCAACTCATCAGCATCTAACAACAACAATAAAAAAACAGTAGATGAAATAAAAGGATCCTTGTTGGTACAGTGGTTAAAGTGCTTGGCTGCTAACTAAGAGGCTGGCAGTTCGAACTCATAAACCCATCAGTTGCTCCACTGGAAAAAGATGTGGAAGTCTGCTTCTATAAAGATGTACAGCCTTGGGAACCCCATGGGGCATTTCTACTCTGTCCTATAGGGCCACTATGAGTCAAAATCAACTCTACTGCAAGGGTTTGGGTTTTCTTTCTTTCTTTCTCTCTCTCTCTTTCTTTCTTTCTTCTTTAAGATGTAATAAAATGAAGATACCAAAAGAAACTTAGAAATAAAAAGAATATAACGTGCTACTGTGGATCCAGGGAAAAGACTTTCCATGAATAGATGTCTGCATTGCAAATTCTGGCAGTGAAGATCCTAAGAAAAATAGTAGAAAAAATAATCAGTGAATTTGGCATTAGGAAGTGATTAGTCACTTTCGAGACCCAAAGTGTGAACATATTCAAATGCAACTAAGTCTCAGAAAAAAGGCATTTCTAGAATTACATCTGTGGCTCCAAAAAATTCTCTTTTCTCCCTAAGTTCGCTCTTAATATTTTGATATGGCACGTAAGTGCACCTAATCTTTTATCCTTATTTTAATAATGAAGACATGGAGGCAAAAGTCAGGGTACACATTACAAATACATTAAAGGTCAGGATTATAAATTTGGAATACTATTCCTTGTCTATGAAACCTAATGTTTTTTTATTGCCTCTGTGGCAAGCACTTTTTCTTTATGATGTGATCAGCTCATGCATGTAGTTAAATGGTATATAAACAATGATCAATTCAAATTAAATCATTCCGTTTTTAGATGTAAAACCAACCAAGCCATCTCATATCACATAATTGCATAATTCACTCTAATTACATAATGCTCGTATGGTGTTAAAAAAGTTGATAGGCTGACATTAAAGTAAAATGAGTTAAACCTACCTTAATTTGAAATGTAATGGTCACATTACTAATAATAAGATTAGTCCTAAATTCTGCATCGCGTCTTCTGAGTTTTCCCATAGACATCTTTAATAATAACCAGAGGAAACCCCAGGAAGAAATACATTAACAAAATGTCTATTTATTTGGCACATGTTTTTAGTGTTTTCTGATTAAAATTTCTTTGTTTTCAGACTACTGAGATTACAAATATATTTGCCCAGGAATAGTAGCAACCTCTTTTATAATTAGCCTCACTTTTAGCGATTTATTCAGGACTAAAATCATCCAGAATTGACTTTGATCAATTCTCAAGGAGGGAAAACAGGCATGACTGAAGGTTTGAGACTAAATGAAAAAAAAAATACAAATTCCTTCTATCCTGACTCTGCACTATTTCAGCTAGAGTCAGAAACAATCTCCTAATTAAGTTATAACCTTAAAACTTCAGGTCTACAGTTATGACATTTTTTTGCCAGCCCACCATACATTTAAAACAAGATTCTTTTGAAAAGAATCTGTGACTATTACTTTTTCAGTACAGAATGTAAAAGATTTATTCAAATTGCCCGCAAGACACATGCCTGGAAACAACAAGGCAGCCAACTTCTTTGAGAAAGTCAAGGATGTGCCAAGTGCAGGATTACTCACTGAAGACAGTGTGTGGGAGCTTAGACAGAGTGCAATCCTCTAAGCCGTCAGGGAGCAATGTGGGTAATGGCAGTGAAGCAGCAGAAGGGCAAGATTATGGTGTCTGGAGTCTTCCAGTAGTTTCCCACAACCCTCAACTGCCACGTCCACCAAAAGGTTTTCATTATGTTTTTGTCAGAGAAAATATATTTTAATACAAAAAAAGTATGAAATATATATTGGCAAAGAGGCATATCACTTGATTTTTTTCTTTATAGCATGCCTATAATTAGTCACATCTGGGTTCATTATCACTTTCTCACCAATAAATGCATCCATAGCCCTCAAAAATTTTGGTTTCTTGAAAACTGAGTCTTTCTAGGTCTCCAAAACATACTCTTTTCTTAGTTTCCTCTAAGAAGTTAGTTTTTTTTTTCCATCATTATGGAAAATTTCAAGCACATAATGGAGATGGAAGTAAAATGAGCCCCCATGGATCAATCACCTAAGTTGAACAATTATTAAATCATGCTTAATTTTATATAGCTGTTAACATGAAAGCCCCCAGGTCTCCACCATCCCCAGATTTTTTTCAAGTACATTTTAGACAGCATGCTCGTCCATGCACAATTATTTCAGTATACATTTCTAAATAAGGACTGTTTTGAAGATATTACCACAATTTTACTAGTAAATATTTTTTATATTAACAAATGCTCAGTTACTTTCCATATGACTTTCATTGCCTCCTTCCCTTCCCAATTGTTTGTACAAATCAGGTGCAAACTAAGGTTCATCAATAGCAATCTGTTCAAAAAGAAAGAAAAAAAGACAAAAACATTGCTGCTAAGTAGATTCCCCACTCAAAACGACCCAATAGGACAGAGCAGAACTGCCCTAAAGGGTTTTCAAAGCAGTAGTCTTTATGGACGCACATCAACAAATCTTTTTCCTCTGGGACAGCTGGTGGGAACCCACAAACATTTAGATTAACAGCCCAGCACTTAGCCATTTCACCACCAGCGCTCCTTAATCTGTACATATTTTCTTTAATTGTTTTTTTGTTTTGTTTTTAACCTGCAGGTTCCCCCACTCCCACGGTTATTTTCTTCTAACCGGCTGTTTTCCATGTGGGATTTCTCACAACCCAGATTTTACTGATTTTATCTTCTTGGTTTCATTAAACTTTTCTATAAGTTGGAAGTTAGAACTAGAAATTCTATGATATGGGTTCAATTTTGTAGAAAGAATATTTTATAACAATTATTGTGCATTTTCTCCATTTAGCATGCTGTTGCTTATAGGTCCAGTTGTGAGGATTTTTGTTTTCTCTATGTGGAGGTGAAAATATTGAAGTTTTTAAGAATTTCATTTTACTTGGATCCACAATCAACACCCATGGAAACAGTAGTCAAGAAATCAAACTGTGAATTGCATTAGGCAAATCTGCTGCGAAAGACCTCTTCAAAGTGTTGAAAGGCAAAGATGTCACTTTGATGACTAAGGTGCACCTGGCCCAAACCATGGCAATTTCGTTTGCTCATATACATGTGAAAGCTGGACAACAAATAAGGAAGACCAAAGAAGAATTGATTCCTTTGGATTACAGTGTTGGTGAAGAATATCGAATATACCAGGAATTTCCAGGAGAATAAACAAATCTGTCTTGGAAGAAGTACAGCCAGAATGCTTGCTGGAAGCAAGAATAGGGAAACTTCATCTCATATACTTTGGACATGTCCTCAGGAGGGGTCATTCCCTGGAGAAGGACATCATGCTTGGTAAAGCAGAGCATCAGAGAAAAACAGGAAGACCCTCAATGAGATGGATTGGAACAGCGGCTGTGACAACGGGCTCAAACACAACAACTATGAAGATGACCGAGGACTTGGTGGTGTTTCATTTTATTTTACGTAGGGTTGCTGTGAGGCAGAACAGAATAGACTGTGCCTAGCAACAACATTACACAATTTGACAGGTGAGGAACTAGGACAAAAAGAAAACAAATGATTTGGCCAAGGCACTTAAATAATAAATAGTAAATATGGGCGTAAGAATATGAACCCAACAAGGTGTTAAAACATGGACACTCAGGAATCGATAAAAGCATAAAGTTCTACATAGGAATCAGAAAAATAGAATCAAAATAAATCCAAAATAATAATATTCCACCCCCCCAAAACAATTCCTCAGTGTGTAAATTCCAACACGCCTTCAAATTGTTCAATTAAATTTTACCATTTATCAGATTTAGTTATATTTTACTTCATATGAGTGCCAATTAAACCACAAATGTCTTAGTTATTGTTTTAATTCAGTACATATTGTTTTTCTAAATTGTACACCAAATATGTATGTTAAAACTTTGTTGTAAGACAAATGCCTGTGCTTTTACTTAACTTTCTGAAAAGCAAGAAAATGTGTAAAGACTCATCTTAAGTAAATGTGGTAGGCAGATTTCAAAGACAGCCCTCAATAATTCTTACCCCCTGGTATTCATGCCCTTGTGAGATTCCCTGCCGTTTTGCATGGGCTGGCCCAGTGATTTCTAACCAACAGAATGCAGCAAAAGTGATAGGCTGACTCTATCTGTTGGTTAGGTTACAAACGATTGTGACTTGCCTCTTGCTAGGAGATTCTCTCTTGTTTGCTCTGATGAAGCATACTATCATATACGAGAGGCCCACGTGACAAGGAACTGAATGTGGCCTGCACCCAACAGTCAGTGAGGAACTGAGGTACTATGTCCAATAATCTGTGAGGAACTGAATGCTGCCAGCTACTACTGAAAGAGCTTGGAATGGCTTTCTTCTGCAGTCAGCGCTTCAGATGACACCACAGACGTTGGGCCCATACCTTACCTTGCAGCCTTGTGTGTGACCATAAAACAGAGGAACCATCTTAGCAATTTCCAAATTTCTGACGTACAGAGTGATAATGTGAGATAATAAATGTGTGTGTGTTGCTTTAAGTAGCTAAGCTTTGGGGTAATTTTGTCGCACTGCAGTAAATAACAAATATAAGAAATGTTCACTATATATATTGTTGTTTACTTGAAGGAACTTGGTGTGGTAGCTCAAAACCACAGCTAATAGCCTGTAAAAATTTTTTTATATTAGGAGTGTGTGTATTGTTGAGCCTTTTCAATTTAATTTTATCTAATATGCAATCCCTTCGAGTAGGATAGATTTAAATGTGCATTTCATTTGAAATCGCATGATATAAACGGTATTAATTTTGGATGAAGTAACATAGGATATATGTCTATTATTTTAAATATGCATAATTAACTTATGTTTCAGGTAAGGTAAAATGCATGAAATAAATTTTAGTAATAAAATTTAAATTATTTAAGAGAATTTTCATTTTAAATTAACTAGAAGAATTTATTTGCCTTTATTTCTGAGATGAATCTTTTAAGGCTGAAAAGAGAGAAGGGGAAATAACATTTATTTGGCACCTGCTGTGTGTTAGACACTTTATATATAACACCTCATTTAATTTTAACAACACCCTTTAAGCAAAAATACGTTTGAATTTAAAGAATACTCTATATCACCCAGTTCTTATTCACAAGCCTGTCATTGTTTGCCTTAATAGAATGAGAGAAGAAGCAGGGCTGTCATACATAGCGGGGTAAATCTGGTGGATTTTCTACCTCTTCCTGTAAAGATTTTCATATATGACATTAAAAAGGGAAATTTAACAGTGGTCAGTAATTTTTCTTGTTTAAATGGTACAAATAGTTTATGTTATGAAAGTGAGAAATGAAGGGCAATTCTGACATCTCCCAAAGAAAAGAAAGAGAATTTAAGAAAGTAATTCTAGATCTTAGACAGTGCCTGCAATTCTATTTGCAGTATCATACAAATAACTTTCTAAACCTGTAAATGACATGTTATAAAGTTCTGTGTAGGTATTGTACACAACTGAGTTTGATTAATCATTCCAATATATGCTAGAATGTGATCATGGACCAAAAATTGAAGCTTTCTGCTCCAGTGCTGTGGTATGTAGATCAGTGGCTTTCAAGTAGAATAGAAAGGGACGAGGCAAATTTATCAATTAAGCAATTTTTAGCTTAACATTCTTTAACTGATGATCTGAGAATTGTATTTGCTTTGCTGACAAAAATTACTTAACTTTTTTTATCAGCCAAACTTTACTTTCTCAATGAAAACTAGAAAATATTGAAGTATATAATCCTGTTACTTAGTCACTATTTCAAAATAGTGACCAAGTAATAGGATAATTTGAGCTTATTTATGAAACAATGTTATTAAGTATTTCCATTATATAATTTAGGAAAACTAGAGACATACTGTGATTATTCCTGGAACAGGGAGCCTGAAAATTAGTGTCGTAGCTCAGCTGCACAACTTTTGCATCTAAGCATCTTGGTTGATGATACCTAAATAGTTGCTCTAAATTCAAGTGTACTTATCTTAGCAAACTTTTTTTTAATTATAAATTTTGAATACTAAAGTTTGAATCATGAATATAGAAATTACCCTTAAATTCTCCCAAATGATGAAAAATAATTATTAAAATAGTGATGGAACTACAATTTTATTGCATTTATCTTTTAGATATAAGAACTAATCTTTTGGAATGTTTAAATAGTTATGGAAATACAGTAAAGGATATTGAAAGGACAGTACACAAACCCTGGTAGCATAGTGGTTAAGAGCTATGGCTGCTAACCAAAAGGTCAGCAGTTCAAAACCACCAAGTGCTTCTTGAAAACTGCATGGGTCAGTTCTACTCTGTCCTATAGGGTCGCTATGAGTCTGAATCAATTAGACGGCAATGGATTTTGAGTACCCAATCATTGTTACTTTGTGTTTAGGAGAATGTATGTGAAAAGATAGCAAAAAACATCATGGGTTAATCTATTCTGAAGGCAGAATTAGATTCCTTCATAAAGTAAATGGAATGTATCAGCCTATCAATATTCTTCATTGCTGAAGATTTTAGGACTTCGCGTGTACCACTAGGGATTTTACAACCATTTTCCCAAATACACTGAAAATCAATGAACCTGGACTTCTTTGACAAAGCAGTTGCTACAACCTTTACTAAATGTCTCTCTAAATCTTTATACAAAAGCACTGATTTTGTCCTAAACTGAGATTTATCATAACCATAAGCAAAAGAACAAAAGACTACCACAATTACGCTGACCCAATCAAAATCATGATATTAACTTATTCTAAAAAACTAAATTATCATTTTGGTGGAAAGATCATATTTAAGCTTTTATGGGAACCACCTTAGGAAAGTTATTACAACTGAGATTAGATGTAATATAAAAGAATATCCATGGGTGTGCATAGAGTGGGAAGTGAGGTAGTAAGAAAAAAAAAAGGCCAACTTGAACCACCTTGTGTAATCAAGTAGTCTCCAGGATGCTGCTTGGGAGGCAGTTGTACTTACTGCTTTGTGCAGTCTCATAGTGTGTGCTCCTCCACTGTTCCCATCACGTGGAGCATACAGATGATTGGGTTTCACACACAAACCCTAGGTTCCCCACACAAACCCTAGGTTCCCTATATGCATAACACGGTTGTTGGTTCTCTGTTTTTTCACAAACCTGCTTTGCCACTTAATGAGATCATGACTACCACTTCCTTTGAATTCTTTGAACTAAGGAACTCTATAAATAAAAGACCTATTTTTTCACCACTCTTGTTACTCAGTACAGAAATGGTCCCTGAAAACACAGCCTTTCACTTGCTCTGTGTGTAAAATCCCTATTGCCTGCAGTGGGAGGGTTTGTGTGGCATAATTACAGGAATCTGCCTGCTCTGCACGGTATTGTACAGTAGCTTTCCAAAACATTTCTGAAGAAAAGATATGCTAACATCCACCCACACTTCACCTAACACTGTTAATACAAAGCATTGACTCCAGATGTCCACAGCTTGCTTACAAAAAAAAAAAAAAAAAGCTCTTCTCTCAGAGTACTCTGATGTTTAAATATTAAAAAAAAAAAAAAGTCCCTGAAGGATGAATATTAGGGCTTCATCAATAACTCTATCAGTACTTCTGGGTGTCTCCACTATGTTCGTATCTAATTTTGTTTTAGAGGCTTTCTTTTTGTATTCCTTTGAATAGAGAGAAATTAACGGCACCGGTAGCACAATTAATCCTGACAGACCTGAGAGATTTCTCTCCTTTTTTCCTATTTTTCTTGATTTTGTAAGAGACTAAATTGGTGATGAATTAAGACAAAACAATAATTCTAATTCATGCAGTTTTCTGCATATCCAATATTATTATATCACATTATGAATACATTTTACTAAATGCAAATTAAGTAAAATACCAGAGTACCATTTAGCAAACAGCAAATGATGCATACTCACAAGTATGTTTTTGTTTAATCCTGTACCCCTAAGCATAGGAGCATGTCATAATATTCTAATGTTTGTACATTCTATGTAATTAGGAATATATGCTAATTTATTCCATAAATACATTTACAACATATTTAAAATATTCAATATTCAAATACATCGGTATTCATTTATCGGCATTATTTTAATTCCCGGAAATTTGAGGCCAGGATTTATTCGTATTTGCTGGCTATACCATTTATTGGCTTAAATGTTCAAAGAAGGCCTTAACGCCATGATTTCAGCCTTTTTCCCTATAATCATTATTTTGAATGTATTTTGACTTAATATTAACTTTTGTAATGTGGAATCTACAATGAGTTACAACTTTTTTACAAGAGCCCATTTATATCTGGGCATGTTGACAAATACTTAGAAGGAATCAGCTCTCTAAAACTGGTTCCTAAAATCCAATTTCTAGGCAGCCAGCACTCAGTGGCCTGTTTTGTATCTCTAAGCTAAAGCTCTTTTAACATTGACAAAAGTGAATGAATCTGAATTGCTGTGAGGTGATAGAAACTACGATAAGACTAATTTTTTTTTTCATAAATGGAAGTATCATATCCTCTTAATGTTCTATGTAAATGTTCACATTAGCCTTGTTCCTTTTGTGCAATCTCTTTTTGAGGGTCAGCTTTTCCCCATATCCCTCCACTTTCTATCACCATTTTAATTTATTTGAAGAAGTTTCATTATTTGAAATTTTTAGTAATGGAAAAAATAATTAAACTTTTACTTCATTTTATGGTCTTCTGAGTACCCAGTGAATAATTAAAGCCCATAAATTCTGATTCTTTCCTAAAATCTACATAGTATATATTATATATATACACATCTATGCCCACACACATCCTTGTGTGTGTGTGTATATATATGTATATATATATATGATCCAAAACCAAGAAAATATCATTGTCCAGTACAGAAAAATGCTGAACAGGCTGGTGTATTGCAGTATTTGTATTTTTGTATGTGAGTGCGTACACACACTCACACATGTCTGGTTTCATATATGCACATATATATTTGCTTTGCAAAGGTTTCTTTCATAAATATTTTGAAACAAATATTGTAGTTATGTAATTTTCTCCAGATAATCATCAGGAAAATTATAGATTACATGCACTAAAAAGCATGTACAAATATTAAAGCAAAAGTATTCATCAAAGCATGAAATCATCAGTACTTCAAAAACTGATTTTATTTATAAATAAAAGTGAAGTGAAAAAGAGCTAAAATTTCAGGTGAAATTTTTATAAAAATGATATTATCTCACATAGTAACTTTGATTTTAAAATAATTATTTTTATGAATAAAAAGTAGCAAAATGAATATAAAATATAAATATTTCAGAAATACTAAAGGTATTTAGTTATTTACTTTGGTATTTACTAAGGGAGTCTTTTCCCCACTGATGTGCAAGAGCTTTTTTTATATATACTACATTGCAAAACAGGCATGTTTCTATTTCTTATTCCCAAATATTTCCTCTTTCAATTTACGTATTTAAAATCAACAGTAAAATTTAGCCCTGGCTTCATCTGTGAGAGTTCCCTATTCCAAAATAAAGAAGACAGGTGTATTGGCTTGAACATAAAGCATACTTTGGAATCATTCTCTCCAAAAGTGGGTAACCAGATAATTTGTACACCATTAATGTATTATTATGGGAGAAACTAATACCATTCGTGCTTAGCCAGCTCTCCAGCATTCTCCAGGGATATAAGAAATGCAAATTTCTCGGTCTTCTTGAATCTGAGTGAACCCTGTTACCAGTTCTAGCCAATTAAAAGTAAGAACGATGACATAAAACACTTCAAGCTGAGAATTGCAATAGCCAGGGAGGAGAAAGTAGGAGAAATGGGCTAAGACTGCAAAGCTATAGACAGAATTGTCTGGGATCCTTATGTCATTGCACAGAAGAGCTATATTTGGAGATTGCAGAATAAATCTTTACTGTGTTAAGACTTTGATATTTCAGGCTTTATTGCTACATCTCCACCACTCACCTGTCAGTTTGTCGTACTGTGGTGGCTTACATGTTGCTGTGACTCTGGAAGCTATGCTTACACCATTCTTTCCAATACCAGTAGGGTCATCTGTGGTGGACAGGTATCAGCAGAGCTCCCAGACTAAGCCAGATGAGGAAGAAGGATCTTGTGATCTGCTTCTCAACAAAAATAATAATAATTGGCTGGTGTAAAACTTATGAATAGCAACAGATGATGGTCTGGTATGCTTTCAGAAGATGAACCCCTTAGGATTGAAGGCACTCAACCTGTGACTGTGGAACAGCTACCTCCTCAAAGTAGAGTCATGGATGGAGTAAAGCTTCATTTGCTCAGGTGGCATGACTCCAAATTAGAAGAAACAGCTGTAAACATGCTGGTAACCAAAAGTTCAGCATTCTGAATCTGCCAGCTGCTCCTTAGAAACCCTATGGGGCAGTTCTACTCTGTCCTATAAGGTCACTATGAATCAGAATCTACTGAAGGGTAAGGGACTTGGCTTTGATTTTTTGGAGTGACAATTTCGAAACTAAGAAGGATCATTAGTTGGGAAACATGGCTGTGGTGGTAGAAACGATGCCAGAAATCCCATGATGGCAGTTTGCAAGACCAACTACCTATTCATTTGAAATACTTTTTTGCAACAACGTACTATACATGAAGACAGCTACCTGACCAACCAACTGGAAAAGATACATATTGATACCCGTTCCAATGAAAGGGGATCCAATGGAATGCGGAAATTATTGAACATAATCATTAATAACACAAGCAAGTAAAATTTTGCTGAAGATAATTCAGAAATTGTTGTAGCAGTACATCTACAGGAAAATTCCAGAAATTCAAGCTGGATTCAGAAGAGTGTGTGGAATGAGTGATATTACTGCTGATGTCAGATGGATCTTGGCTAAAAGGAGAGAATACCTGAAAGAGGTTTACTTGTGTTTTATTGACTATGCAAAGGCACTCTACTGTGTGGATCATAACAAATTATGCATAACACTGTGAAAAATAAGAATTCCAGAACATTTGCTAGTGTTCATGAGGAGTCTGTACATAGAAAAAGAGGCAGTTGTTTGAACATAATAATGGAATACTGTGTGGTTTTAAATCAGGAAAGGTGTGCTTCAGGGTTGTATTCTTTCACTGTACTTACTCAATTTATATACAGAGTAAATAATTCATGAAGCTGGACTATATGAAGAAGAAAGCAACATCAGGATTGGAGGAAGACTAAAAATCTGCCATATGCAGATGAAACAAACATGCTTATTGAAAGTGAAGCAGACTTGAAGCACTTACTGATAAAGATCAAAGACTACAGTCCACAGCATGGATTACACCTCAATATAAAGAAAACAAAAATCCCCACAACTGGATGAATAAGCAACATGATAAATGGAGAAAAAGTTGATATTATCAAGGATTTGCTTTTACTTGCATCCACAGTCAACGTCCATGGAAGAATCAGTCAAGAAATCAAATGATGTGATGGATTGGACAAATTTGCTACAAAAGACCCTTTAAAGTGTTGAAAAGCAAAGATGTCACCTTGAAGACTAAGGTGAGCCTGACCCAAGCCATGATGTTTTCAATTGCCTCCTGTGCATGAGAAAGCTGGACAATAAATAAAGAAGACTGAAGAAGAACTGACACCTTTGAATTGTGGTGTTGTGAAGAACATTCAATATGCCATGGAGTGCCAGAAGAATAAACAAATCTGTCTTGGAGGAAATACAGACAGAATGGCCCTTAGAAGCAAGAATGGGAGACTATGTCTCACATACTTTGGACATGTTATCAGGAGGGATCATTCCCTAGAGAAGAACATCGTGTTTGGCAAAGTAAAGGGTCAGCAGAAAAGAGGAAGACACTTAAGGAGATGAATTGACACAGTGACTGCAACAATGGGCTCAAGCATAGAAACTGTTGTGAGGATGGTGCAAGACCAGGCAGTGTTTTGTTGTGTTGTGCATGAATAGGGTCTCTACGAGTCAGAACTGACTGAATGGCACCCAACAAAAACAAAACTTGTTGCATCTGCATAGCCTAATATGCTCTGGACAATATAACTAAAAAATCTGTATATTCTGTACTTTCTCACAGTTTCCACTGCATGTCATCTTATAATCATTCCAGGGATCTGCAAGGACAACTCATCTGCTTTGTCAAGTCTCTGTAAGCAGTGGTGGTTCAAGAGACTCAGTCTATATACTTATGTTCTTCTACTTTTGGTTTTAGTTTGACTCACGAAAGCTTTTCTTTATTTAGATAGGCCTATTAGATTTCAGTTTGCATACTCCCATGTTAATTATGGTGAAGAAAGGACTCTATTTGCAGCACTTTTAACAATGCTTCATAATTGAATTTTATTGGACCTATTTTGTTCACCTACTAGATTCAGAGTCAAAAACTAAAGCAGAGAAGATGGCATAGTTAAGGTGATTTAGATTGATGAAGAAAACATTGTCCATTTGCCCATTCTTGATTCAATCACAGTATGAGAGACATTTGATGCACTGATTGTTCAGACCTGGGTTCCATGCTCATTTCTAGAACAAGAGCAGGGAAACCATTCTACCCAAGCCAGATATATTTGAAGTGAGGGAAGAATGGTGCACCAAGGAAAATATTTAATTTCTAATCCACATCTAGTAACATTAATTCTGGAAAGAAAAGGATGGCTAGGGATCACTAGTATTATAATTTTTCATATCAACAGGTTATAAGAGAGCTAGTAGGAAGTTAAAATTATAAAGGAAGAAAAGATTATTACTGTTTATACCACATACATCGTGAACTGGAAAAAAAATAGAATTAATTACAAAACATCTAGAATTAAAAAGGTTTTAAAAGTTGTTGTTTTAATTTAAATAAAAACAGTGTTCTTCAACTTGGAGTAGGCATGTGGCATGGAGTGGACAGTATCATGCAAAAACAGAAAATATATGAGAATACAGTAAAGCAGAAATTAAATTTACTATTATTCCAAAACTTCAAAATGTCAAAGATAGTCACGAAAAAATATTTTAATAAAAGGAAGCATTGTATTGTGCATGGGAGTATCAAACAGTTTTAAGATATTAAGTTTCCTCAATTTTATTAAAAGTTTAATACTGTCACAAAAGTTACGATGAGACTGAAACAGAGTAGAGGACTCCAAAGCAAACTTATATATAAATGCACGTTTAGAGTATATTAAATAATAGGTATGATACTATAAAATAATGAGGTTAGAATGGTTTATTCAACAAATAGCAAAAAAGTTTAATTCTTTGAAAAACTATGATTACAATAAAAGCTTATTTTGGACCATACATAAAATTAAATTGCATAGGTACCAAAAACTAAAACAAAGCATTAAACAATTAAAAAAAGAAAATTTGGTGAAGATGTTTTAAATTAACATATAAAAATTAAAAGAAAAATTTTATATAGTTGATTATATAATATAAAATTTTTTCTACAAATTTCAAATTATATGACAAAAAGAAAAGATCATAAAATATATGGCATGCAAAAGATTAATAACTTTAATAAATAAAGTTTCTGCAATACCATAGAAAGTCAACAAATGGAATAACTAAACACTGTGCAAACAAAAATCAATATCAGTAATATGAATAATGTTCATATGAATTTTAATTACAAATGAAAAATTGAAATACAATTTTTCATTTAATACATTAATGCACAGGCACACACATTCACAGACACATATAAACAAAATACTACAGTGTGTGGGTGTCAAAGTCATTCTGATTTATTACATGTGGGAAAGTAATTTGTTTTAATATGTATAGAAAACAACGTGATGATGTGTATCAAAAGCATTATATGCATACATATTTACATTTTTAAACATATTTATAGTTATATAAATATATTCTGAGGAAATAATTCATGATATTGGTATATGTTCTATTATTTAAGTTTGCAAAAAAAGCAGAAGCAATCTAAATGCCAACAGTAAAACATTACTTAAAGGAAGTGTGTATTTTAGGCGTTCAGTGGAACATAATCTAGTCCTGAAAATAATTTTTAAAGGAACAGTTAATAGCATGGAAAAATGCTCAAAATGTATTCTGAATTTGAGAGGAAGTGTGGAAAGCATTATCTGAAAAAATATGCAAATTTTCAAAAAAGAATTTTTCAAAAAATTGTTTCAGAAAGAAGGAATGGAGGGAGGGAGAGGAAGGAAGGGGGAAAAAAGAAAGGAAAGAAGGAAAGACAGCAAGATTGTAATTAAGCATAACATATTTCTGTAGACCTAAATGAAGCCATGTTGTTGCTGTTGTTAAGTGCCATCGAGTCTTTTCTGAAGAAAATGAAACCATATTACACTGATATTCAAATATTTTTTACATACTGTCTCCTTCTCCTTAACAAAGTAGTTCTAATATTTCTGTTAGTCCACAGGAACCTCTCATCGGTTCCCATGAACAAGCCTTCTTCAGTTGGACACTATGTCTACTCTGCTGCTGCTCCCTGGAAGAAACCAATCCCAGCTCTGGGCCATGGATTTTCCTCAAGATGTGGGAAGCAGAGCCTGGCAAGATCACTGCATATGAGTCATTCTCTGGCAGCAGAGTAGCTCATGCTTGGTGCTGCAGTTCTCAGGCTATGCCTAGAGGCATAGAAAGGCATGTTTGTTTGTTTTTTAAAAAGCCTTATCTTTACCATAGCTACACACTTTCTTCAGGCATCAGTAAGTTACTCCAAAATGGTAAAAAAAAAAAAAAAAAGAGTTTTTCACTCTAACATCTGAAACATACTCAGAAGGGCCATAGACAATTCCATACTATACAAAATAATAAAACAAATACAGCTTTGGCATAGTTTATCAGATGCTATGATGATATACATTTTATGCTTATTGTTGTTACATTTGGATTTTTCTCATAAATCTATGTAGCTTCCCTGGAAATATCAATAATACAGAGAGGTGATTTAAATACACTAGTATTGTTCAGAAGCTAACTTAAGATAATGAATTTCCTCTACAAAAGAGAGAAATTCAAATTTTTTTCTACAAAAAAAATACCAAAAATTAATATTTTTCAAGTTTAAGCTAGCATGCTTTCCTATTTTCTGTATTGAAATTTAAAGTATGGGGAACCAAACCAAAGTCGCTGTGATTGTATTATTTGAAAACACCTAATCTCTAGTTGCAATTACATATTTAACTTTAGAAAAGTATTCAATTACTAAGTACTTCCATAAATATAGGCAGTTAACGGCATATAGAACAGTAAGCTTCTAAATCAGTTTATTGCTTCAATCATTTCACAGCAATGTATTATAAAAATATATAATTTAAAGTATACATATTAGCTCAACAAACTAAAATACAATTAAAATGAGATTTTATCAACTTAGGTGGATTAAAATAATTTTGTACATTACTTTAATTCTGGGAAGTTGCAATTATAATATTAAAATATTACACATGAGGAGGAGGACCCAACTTGGCACTATAGACAGAAGCACCATGCCATCCCTCCAGAGCAAAGATCTGAAAAACTAAGTAAAACAGAGACAAACATCAATCCTGGAACTCAAAGCATCAAATAAAGCACTAAAGGATTCAACCAAGCACCAAATGGAATAAGAAAGTGACAGAGAGCAGAGAGCAAGGAGAGATACGGAGTGGATGTCCCTTATCAGCTAGTGCAGCACAGATTTGCTATCTTGGACTCCTGTTGAGATGAGCAGACAGGGAGTATGTGAAAGCTGTATCAAGGAGCTCCCAGCAGGAGACATAGCACTTGGGAACCAGGGATACAAGCTTTCCCATCCCCCATCCTTGTCCCCCTGCTCGGCATCCACCACTTTCCAATGGGCCATGGTTGCTTGGCTTAGAGGCGCCAGCTCTGTGCCATTTAGATTCACCCCACTCACACTGGCCGGCTCCTTCAGTGCCATTTGTTTGTTGCTGATGTTCCTTTCTTCAGCTTCTTTTGGTTTCTTACCTGTCTCTCACTTCCTCCCCTTCCTTTCTCTCAAACACCTGGCTCCATGTGCCATCTTTGCTTCTTCTTGAGAGGCTGTGAGGCACCACTCAGCTGGGGAACTGCTTCCCCAGTCCATGCTGTCACGCTGGTGGAAACACAGAGACTTTTTTTGTTTTGTTTTTGTTTGTTTTCTTTTTGTTTTTCTTCATTATTCAGTTTCATGTCTCTTTCTACTTATCTTTTTTCCTGTCTCCTGAATACCTGCCATCTCCAGCCTTTCTAGCTGGGCTGTACTGCGAGGCTTGGGAGCCACTTGCCCAGTCTGCACAACTGTGTCAGTGGGATCTCCAGGGACATTTGTTTCTTTTTTTACTTTTTGTTTTTCTTCATTTCTCAGTTTCTTGTCTTTCTCTACTTTCCTTCTTTTCTCTACTCCTGAATACATGGTACGGTGTCATCTCCACCCCTTCTGGATGTACTGTGCCCTGAGGACTAGGAGGTACTTCCACAGTCGCCAGTGGGATCCCTGGAGGCATTTTTGTCTTTCTTTTTTTAATTTTTTTTCTCTTTTTCTTTTTTGTTTTTCTTCATTCCTTGTTTTCTTGTCTGTCCACTCCAATGGTAGGTTCCCTTAGAACTTTTTTGTTTGTTTGTTTTGGTTCATATTTTTCTCTGCTCTTTCTCTTCTTTCCCATACCCAACTTAGCTCCACACATAACAACCTCCCCTTCCCTCAATAAAGACAAACTGTACAAAAACAAAAGAACTGAAAAAAAAAAGCAAACAATGAATTCAGCACAGGAGAGCAGGAGGAACAAAAAAATGTCAGCACCACAAAAAAAGCACTGCAAAGGACAGCAATAAATTCATACCTATCAATAATTACACTGAAGGTAAATGGTCTAAATGCCCCCATAAAAAGGCAGAGAGTGACAGACTGATAAAGAAACAGGATCCATCTGTGCACAGTCTGCAAGAGATACACCTTAGAAACAAAGACATAAATTTATTAAAAATTAATGGAAGAAAAAAATATAACAAGTAAAGAGTTACCAAAAAAGAGCAGGAGTGTCAATACTCGCCTCAGATAAAATAGACTTTAAAACAAAACCCACCATAAAAGACAAAGAAGGACATATAATGATTAAAAGGATGATTCATCATGAAAACAAAACCACAATAAATATCTACACATCCAATGACAGTGCTTCAAAATACATAAAACAAACTCTAACAACACTGAAAAGAGAAACTAACAGTCCCACAATAATAATAAGAGACTTTCACACACCACTCTGGGTAAAGGGCAGAACATCTAGAAAGAAACTCAACAAAGATACAGAAAATTTAAAGGCCACAATCAGCCAACTTGAACTCACAGACATATATAGAACACTCCACCCAACAGCTGCAAAGTATACATTGTTTCCCAATGCACGTGGAATGGTCTCCAGAACAGACCACATCTTAGGCCACAAATCATCTCTCAACAAAATCCAAGACATTAAGATAACACAAAGTATCTTCTTTGATCACAATGCCATCAAAGTAGAAATTAACAACAGGAAGGGCAAGAAAAAAAAAAAAATCAGTTACATGAAAACTGAATAACTTCCTGCTTAAAAACCACTGAGTAATAGAAAAAATTGAAGGCAGAATAAAAAAAACTAGAATCAAACAAGGATGAAGGCACATCATACCAAAACCTTTGGGACAAAGCAAAGGCAGTGCTCAGAGTTCAATTTATGGCTATAGATGCACACATCAAAAAAGAAGAAAGGGAAAAAACAAAACTTTAGCTATGCACTTGGACAAATAGAAATATAACAACAAAAGAAGCCCATGGCACCAGAAGAAAGGAAATAATAAAGATCAGAGGAGAAATAAATGAAATAGAGAATAGAATAAACAATAGAAAGAATCAACAAAACCAAAAATTGGTTCTTTGAAAGGATCAGCAAAATTGACAAATCACTGGCCAAACTGAAAAAAAAAAACAGGAAAGGACACAAATAACTCAAATAAGAAATGAAATGGGGGGTATTACAACAGACCCAACTGAAATAAAAAGTATCATAACACAGTATTATGAAAAGCAATGCTCCAACAAATTTGAAAACCTAGATGAAACGGAAAAATTTCTAGAAAAACACTACCTACACAAACTAACACAAAATGATGTTGAAAATATGAAGAGACCCATAACAAGAGAAGAGACTGAAAATATAATTAAAAAAAAAAACTCCCACCAAATAAAAGCCCTGGCCCAGATGGCTTCACTGGAGAATTCTACCAAACATTCAGAGAAGAGCTTATACCATGTCCTGGTTATCTAGTACTAGTATAACAGAAATACCACAAGTGGATGGCTTTGACAAAGAGAAGTTTATTCTCTCACAGTCTAGTAGGCTAGAGGTCTGAATTCAGGGAACAAGCTCCAGGGGAAGGCCTTCTCTGTCAGCTCTGGAGGAAAATCCTTATTATCAGTTTCTCCCCGAACTAGGAGTTTCTCTGCACAGGGACCCCATGCCCAAGGACACGCTTTTCTCTGGGTGGTGCTTTCATGATAGTATAAGGTCCCCCTGTCTCTCTGCTGGCTTCTGTCTTTTATATCTCAAAAGAGATTGGCTTAAGACACTATCAAATCTTATACATCTCATCAATATAACTGCTGCTAATCCATCTCATTAGCAGCATAGTTATAGGATTTACAACATATAGGGAAATCACATTAGATGACAAAATTGTAGACAATCATAAACATTGGAAATTATAACCTAGCCAAGTTGACATATTTTGGGGGGACAAAATTCAATTCATGATGCACCAGTAATACTCAAATTATTTCAGAATATAGAAAATGAAGGGATACTTCTGAATTCATTCTATGAAGCCTGCATAACCCTGATACCAAATCCAGGCAAAGACACCTCAAAAAACGAAACTTACAGACCAATATCTCTCATGAATAAAGATGCAAAATTCTCAACAAAATTCTAGGCAACAGAACTCAGCATATCAAAAAAATAATATATCACAACCAAGTAGGATTCATACCAGGTATGCAAGGACAGTTCAACATTAGAAAATCAATCAACATAATCCACCACATAAATAAAAGGAA
Organism: Elephas maximus indicus; assembly: GCF_024166365.1. Classification (NCBI taxonomy): domain Eukaryota; kingdom Metazoa; phylum Chordata; class Mammalia; order Proboscidea; family Elephantidae; genus Elephas; species Elephas maximus. The sequence continues at coordinate 93,816,128 of NC_064823.1, forward strand.
AGAAAAGATTCACATGACCATCTCAATCAACACAGAAAAGGCATTCGACAAAGTCCAACACCCACTCCTGACAAAAATTCTTAATAAAATAGGTATAGAAGGGAAGTTCCTCAGTATAACAAAGGGCATCTATACAAAATCAACAGTCAACATCATTCTTAATGGAGACAAGCTGAAAACATCACCCTTGAGAACAAGAACAAGACAAGGATGACCTTTATCATCACTCTTATTTAACATTATTCTGGAAGTCTTAGTTTGAGCAAGAAAACAAAAAAAGGGCATCCAAATTGGTAATGAAGAAATAAAACTGTCCCTATTTGTGAATGTTATGATACTATATATAGAAAACCCAAAAGATTCCACAAGAAAATTACTGGAACTAATAGATTCAGCAGAGTAGCAGGACACAAGATGAACATAGAAAAATCAGTTGGATTCCTATACAATAATGAAGAGGACAACAATAGGAAATCAGAAAAACAATACCATTTATAATAGCCCCCCAAAAAATAAAATAGGAATAAATCTAACCAGGGATGTAAAAGACCTGTACAAAGACTATAAAACACTACTGCAAGAAATCAAAACAGATCTACATGAACGGAAAAAACATACAATTCTCATGCATAGGTAGACTCAACATTGTGGAAATGACAATTCTACACAAAACAATGTGCAAATACAATGCAATCTTAATCGAAATACCAACAACATTCTTTAAAGAGATGGAAAAACTAATCGTTAACTTTATGTGGAAAGGGAAGAAGCCTCGGGTAAGTAAAGCACTATTAAAGAAGAAGAAGAAAGCAGGAGGGCTTGAACTACCTGTGCTCAGAACCTACTATACAGCTACGGCAGTCAAAACAGCCTAGTACTGGTAGAGCGACAGATACATTGACCAATGGAGCAAAATTGAGAACCCAGATATAAATCCATCCACCATTGGTTACCTGATGTTTGACAAGGGCCCAAAGTCCATAAAATGGGAAAAAATAATCTTTTTAACAAATGGTGCTGGCAAAACTGGATGTCCATCAGCAAAAAAATGAAACAGGACCCATACCTCAAACCATACACAAAAACTAATTCAAAATGGATCAAAGACCTAAATATAAAACCAAAAACTACAAAGATCATAGAAGAAAAAATAGGATCAACACTACAGACTTTAATACATCACATTAACAGGATACAAACCATAAATGACAGCACACAAACTCTGGAAGACAAGCAAGACAACTGGGATCTTCTAAAAACTAAACCCTTATGCTCATCAAAAGACTTCGTCAAAACTGTAAAAATAGAACATTGAGACTGGGAAAAAAAAATTGGCTGTTACAAATCCAACAAAGGTCTAGACTCTAAAATCTATAGGAAAATCCAATACTTCTACAACAAAAAGACTAATAATCCAATTAAAAAATGAGCAAAGGAAATGAACAGACTCTTTATCAAAGTAGACATTCAAGCGGCTACCAGACACATGAGGAAATGCTCAGGGTCATTAGCCATTAGAGAAATGCAAATCAAAACCACAATGAGACACCATCTCACCCTGGGCTTTCTTCTTTGGCACAAATCAAATAAACAGAAAATAACAAATGTTAGAGAGGCTATGGGGAGATTGGAACTCTTATGCACTGCTGGTAGGAATGCAAAATGGTACAACATTTTGGGAAATGGTATGGAACTTCCAAAGAAATTTAGAAATAGAAATACCATATGATCCAACAATCCTACTCCTAAGAATTCATCCTAGAGAAATAAAAGTGGTCAAATAAATAGACATATGCACACCCGTGTTCATTGCAGCATTATTCACAATAGCAAAAAGATGGAAACAACCTACATGCCCATCAATGCACGAATGGATAAACAAACTATGGTACTTACACACAATGGAGGGCTACGCAACAATAAAGAACAAATGATGTATCTGCAAAGCATCTCACAACATTCATGATTCTAAAGGGCATTATACTGAGTGAAATAAGTCAATTGCAAAAGGACAAATATTGTATGAGACCACTATTGTAAAAACTCATGAAAAGGTTTACACACAAAAAGAAACAATCTTGGATGGTTATGAGGGAGGGAAGTGGTGGAGATGGAAAGATATTAAATAGAAAATAGATAAGTGTTAACTTTGGTGAAGTGTAAGACAGTGCACAATACTGGACAAGCCAGCACAACTTGTCCAAGGCAAATTCATGGAAGCTCCATAGATACATCCAAACTCTCTGAGGGACTGAATTACTGGGCTGAGGGCTGTGGGGACCATTGTATCAGGGAACATCTAGCTCAATTGGTATAACATAGCTCACAATGAAAATGTTCTACATTCTTCTTTGGTGAGTAGAGTCTAGGGCCTTTAAAACCTGTGAGTGGCCATCTAAGGTACTCTATTGGTCTCACCCCTTTGGGAGCAAGGGAGAGTGAAGAAATCTAAAGACACAAGGGAAAGATTAGTCCAGAGGACAAATGGATCACAACTGCCATGGCCTCCACAAGATTGAGTCTAGTACAACTAAACAGTGCCTGGCTATCACCACTGACTGCTCTGACAGGGATTACAATAGAGGGTCCTGGACAGAGCTGGAGAAAAATGCAGAAGACAATTCTAACTCATAAAAAAGACCAGACTTACTGGCCTGACAGAGACTGGAGAACCCCTGAGAGTATGGTCTCCAGACACCCTTTTAGCTCAGTAATGAAGTCATTCCTAAAGTTCACCCTTTAGCCAAAGATTAGACAAGCCCACAAAACAAAATGAGACTACAGGGGCACACCAGCCCAGGGGCAAGACTAGAAGGCAGGAGGGAATTGGAAAGCTGGTAATAGGGAATCCAAGGTCAAGAAGGGAGAGTGTTGACATGCTGTGGGTTTGTTAACCAATGTCATAAAACAATATATGTACTGTTTAATGAGAAGTTAAACTTTCATCTAAAGTACAGTAAAAAAGAAAAAAAAATGCACTTGATAGTTACCTGAATTCATAAAACAAAATAATGGAATTAATATCCAGGGAAACTGAAAACCATTTCAAAATAAACAGAAACAATCATGACTATCCATCAACTCAGCTTATATACCAGTTTCAAGTCTTTGTTGCAATAAATAATTACTTCTTCCAGTGTTTCTGTAATATAATTGGAAAATAACTTACAGCCTAGAGGAAATGAATCTTTCTGAAGATCAGTGGCAACATGATATACACTGGTCATCATAGTTAACTACTGCACACTTCATTAAGGTGCAAAACAAACTAAAAGATTCTCCTTATTTCTCAATTCCACTATTGCACTCAAACCAGTGTGATAATAAGAAATCAGTGTTTTTGTAAGATAAGTGAAATTCTAGTTTGACTTATAACTGAAATGTTTATGCTATTTTTCTCCAAGATCTTAAGTTTACAATCTGAAATAAAAATTCTAGATCTTATTCCTATTTACTTAATAAACAATCTAATAATGCACTCAAGATATAAAAAACAAACAAATATAATAATTAGCATCATTCTGGTACTCATATGTATTTATTTGCTATTTGACATTCTTTATTTTATTTCTGACCACTTATTCATTGTAAATACCTTTTTACAACATCATAAACAGTGACTATGCTCAAGGACCATGCCAAATGGAATATACAGGAATCAAATTGACTACATCTGGAAAATGTCAACAGAGAGGCTCAATATCATCAGTCAGAATAAGTCCAGAAGACAACCTCTCACCAGACAATCAACTGGTCACACGCAAGTTCAAGTTGAGGCAGGATAAAATTAAAACATGTCCATGACAGCCAAAGTTCAACCTGGAGTGTATCCCACCTGAATTTAGATACCATCTCAAGAATAGATTTGACACATTTCATATTAAAGTCTGAAGGCCAGAAGAGTTGTGAAATGACATCAAGGACATCATACATGAAGAAAGCAAAAGGTCATTTAAAAAAAGGAAAGAAAGAAAAGACCAAAATGGATATATGAAGAGACTCTGAATGCAGAGTAGCTAAAGCAAATGGAAGAAATGAACAGAAGATTTCAAAAGGACACTCAAGAAGAGAAAGTAAAATGTTACATATTACAACAAAATGCGCAAAGACCTGGAGTTAGAAAACCAAAAGGGAAGAACATGTTCAGCATTCATCAAGCTGCAAATATGGGAAAAAAAAAAAAAAATCCATCCTTGACTTATAATACTGAAGGATTCTATGGGCAAAATACTGAACCATTCAGGAAGCATCAAAAGAAGATGGAAGGAATGAATATACCCATTCACCATACCAAAAAGAAATGGTTGATTGTCAGGGGGCAGTATATGATCAACAACCTATGGTCCTGAAGGAAGAAGTTCAGGCTTCAGTGAAGGCATTGACAGAAAATAGATTGATGAAATATCAGTTGAGATGTTTCAAGAGATTAATGCAAAGCTGGAAGCACTCACTCTTCTATGCCAAAGAATTTGAAAGACAGCTACTTGACCTACCCATTGGAAGAAATCCATATTTGTGCCCATTCCAAAGAAAGGTGATCCAACAGAATGCAGAAATCTTCAAACAATATCATTAATATCATACACAGGTAAAACTTCACTGAAGATAATTCAAAAACGGTTGCAGCAGTACATCAACAGGGAACTGCCAGAAATTCAAGTCAGATTCAGAAGAGAATGTGGGACAAGGGATGTCATTGCTGATGTCAGATTTACCTTAGCCAAAAGCAGAGAATACCAGAAAGATATTTACCTGTGTTTTACTGACTATGTGAAGGCATTTGACTGTGTGGATCATATAACAAATTATGGATAACATTGCAAAGAATGGGAATTCCAGAATACTTAATTGTGCTCTTGAGGAACCTGTACATAGAAAAAAAGGCAGTCATTTGAACCTAACAAGGGGATATTGTGCAGTTGGAAATCAGGAAAGATGGCCATCAGGGTGTGTCCTTTCACCATACTTATTCAATCTATATACTGAGCAAATAAATTGAGAAGCTGGACTATGAGAAGAAGAATGTGCCATCAAGATTGGAGGAAGATTCATTAATAATCTGTGATATGCAGATAACACAACCTTGCTTGCCGAAAGTAAAGAGGACTTGAATCACTTACTGATGAAGACCACAGACTTCAGTATGGATTACACCTCAACATCAGGAAAAAAATTCTCACGACTTTGAATAAGCAACATCATGAGAAAGGGAGAAAAGATTGAGGTTGTCGAGGATTTCATTTTACTTGAATCCATAGTCAATGCCCGCCAGTGGAAGCATCAGTCAAGAAATCAAACGTTGTATTGCACTGGGCAAATCTGCTGCAAAAGGTCTCTTTAAAGTGTTACAGAGCAAAGATGTCACTTTAAAGATTAAGGTACAGCTGACCCAAGCTATGATATTTTTAGTCACCTCACATGCATGTGAAACCTGGACAATGAATGAGAAAGACCAAAGAACAATTGGTACCTTTGAATTATGGTGTTGGAAAAGAATATCACATATACCTTGGACTGCCAGAAGAATGAACAAATCTATGTTGGAAGAAGTATAGCCAAAATTTTTTTTAGAAGTAAGGATGATGAGACTTCGTCTCAGGTACTTTGGACATATTATCAGAAGGGACTAGTCTGGAGAAGGAGATTATCTTTGTAAAGTAGTCATTGTTGTCGTTAGGTGTCTTTGAGTTGATTCTGATCCACAGTAACCCTATGTACAACAGAACAAAACAACGCCCCTTCCTACACCTTTCTCAGGATCATTGTTAAAAAGGAAGAGCCTCAATGAGATGGATTGACACAGTGGCTGCAACAGTGGGCTCAAACACAGCAAGAATTATGAGGATGGTGCCAGTCCAGGCATTTTTTTTGTTTTGTTGTACATGGGGTCCCTATGAGTTAGAAATGACTCAGAGGCAGTTAACAATAAGCACAAAAGTTTTTTTTTTTTTTTTTATTTACTATTTACTCTGAAATATAGGAAAGCCTGGTGGAGTAGCAAACAGTTCAAATCCACCAGGCGCTACTTGGAAGCTCTATGGGGGAGTTCTACTCTTTCCTATAGGGTCTCTATGAGTCAGAATCGACTCAATGGCACTGGGTTTGGTTTTTGGTTTTCTGAAATATAAGGAACTACAAACTTACAATCAGACATGCTTATAGAAAAGGATAACCCACTATTACTGGTAATTTCTTCTTCCAGATTGAAGACAAAATATTGGTCCCAAAATTCTTTAATCTCTTCAATTTAGAATTTTTACTCATAATTAATTTCAATAAATTATTTCAATGACCATACTCTGAACTGTATTATATCTATAAATTTTCAACTTCTGAAATTTTATGTGATGGTCCTCAAACACCTTTTGAGTTTTCTTATTCAGCATTCAGTTCTTCACAATGTATTTATATAGGTAATAACTACCAGCACTGCAGTGTTGGCTTACAAGAAGGAGTTCATTGGCTAACAAAATCATGTACCCTAGTATAACAATTTCTAATTCAGAATCTCAAACCGATGGCCAGAAGACCTAAATCCAGCCTAAAGATGTGTTTTAGACAAGGTTTTAAAATGAGCCAAGATTTACAAATAAGATTGCAAATACCACTTCTAATTTTAAACTCCACTTGAAAACCACGGGAGATGGCGACACAGTGTGTGCCTCTTTAATAATGATCAGCTAAGCTTTAATGAAAAAGACCCTCCGTGGTGAAAACTATTAAATGCTCTACTGCTAGCCGAAAGTTTGGAAGTTTGAACCCATCCAGAGGCATTTGGGAAGGCAGTTCTCGTGATCTGGTTCCGAAAGATCATAGCCATTGAAAACCCTATGGCATAGAGTTCTACTCTGATACACGTGGGATCATAATGAGTTGGAGTCAACTCAAAGGCAACTAACAACAACAGCCTTTAATTAATGTCCACCATGTGATAGGCGTTTTTCCAAGCGCTTGAAATGAATTAAAAAATGTAATAGTCATAAAAGCACTATGAGGTTAGAAATACTATACTCTTCATTTCTACAGACAGTAACTGATTCAGAAGGGTTCAGTGGTTTGCCAAAGTTCACCACCTCGGTAAGTGACAGAGCTAGGCAGGCCAGAATGGCAGTCCGCATTCACAGTTCGTACTCTCAATCAATGCACTGGGTGACTTCTCAACAGCCACAGACAGGAACTAAGTAGTACTTAGGAGCACTGGGGGAGCAACGGTTAAAGTGTTTGTTAGCTAACTGAAAGGGCAGCGGTTCAAACTCACCAGTGGAGCTTCAGGAAAAAAGACCTGGAGATCTGCTCCTGTAAAGATTTTAGCCTAGAAAACCTGTGAAGTGGGCAATTCTACTCTGTCATATAGGGCTGTTATGACCTCGGGGGCTAACCAAAATGTCGGCAGTTTGCAACCACTAGCCGCTCCTTAGAAACCCTATGGGGCCGTTCTACTCTGTCTTATAGGGTCGATATGAATCGCAATTCACTTGATGACAATGGCTTTGGTTTTGAGCCAGAATTGACTTGACGGCACACAACAGCAACAAAGTAGTATTTCCTACTTCCTTTAGATAGGTCATACCATCTACAGCACACACCCAAACCAAAAAGCAAACCCACCGCCACTGAATCGATTCTGACTCATAGAGACCCCCTGGGGCAGAGCAGAACTGCTTCACAGGGTTTTCAAGGTGCAGCTGGATTCAAACTGCCATCCTTTTGGTTAGCAGCCAGACTTTTAACCACTGTGCCACCAGCACACAACATTCCCCACCAATTCTCATTTTATTTCTCTCACAGCATCAAGAGAAAGTCACTTGCATTTCTGCTTTTCCTATAGCAGAATATATATATACCTGTTTTGCCAAATGAATATGGGGAAATGAAAGGTATACCAAGAGAATGAGTGCAGTTCAAGAAAAATAATAGCGTATTTTCTACGGATGTGAAGAACTTTATTACTAATATATTAAGCAAAAAGCTGCTCTTCTTTGCTATTTTATTAGAATGGTCACTGTTAACACTTGAGTTTGAAATCCTTCTTTCTCTTATTTTTCCCAATATTCTATTTTCTTATTTAGTCATTTTTTCTTTTCTTTTCTTTCACAAAGACTTCCAGTTCTAGGGTTTTTCCTTTAGCCATGATCCCTGGCCACTTTAGTTTTTATTAAAAAAAACAAAACAAAACAAAGCACTCTTTGTCCTTAATGGTACAACACTTCCATATTTTATTTCAGTTGCTTCACCAGGCTAGCCTCTTCATGGTTAATCTGCATCTATGCCCCAAAATGTCAACCTAGAAGAAAACAATCTTTTTTTTTTAATCCACTGTAGGGTGACAAACACTGAAAGAACAAAAAGTACAATGATATGTAAACACTTTCTTTCTTGATTTGTTGTTGTTGTTTTTCTTTGTTTTCCAGTGTCATTTATGTTCACAATACCTCTTTGGAATCTTTGTGCTTGTTTCTGGCTGGTGCTCTTCTGGCTGCTTTTCTTGTCGATGTGGCTTTGTGTCACTTGTGTCCTTACACTGTCTTCCAATGAAATTTCATCCACTCAGTTGGCAAGAGTAGTACCTGATATTGATGATTTTAAAATTAGTTGAGACTTTTGTTTGAATTCCAAGAATCCTATCATTGTGTATATTATCCTTCCTTAGACATTCAAACCTAAACTTTTGCCTTTCCATTCATTCTTCCCTATCTCAAAAATATGAATTATTTTCATTGATTGAAAAATTCTGTGTGTCACTCCTTTAAGTACTTTCCATTTATTATCATATTTAATACCTGTAAAATACTATGAGGTTATTTTTTACTCTCTCCAAATATTAGATTTAAAAATATAGAACATGACATACAAAAAGGTTAAGTCATTCCACAGCTAAAAAGTAGCAGGGTTGGAATCCCAGACCTCAAGTTTCCCTAGCCCATATTTGTACCACTAGCTCTATTGCCTCTATTAACAACACCACGTTTAACTGTGCAATCGAGATACTGCACAGTTGTATTGGCTCTATATTGCATTGGCTCTTTACTCTGCCAAAACTAATTGGTGGCCAAGTCCTGCATTTGAATACCTCAAAGATTTTACTTTTATGATATCTTCTTAATAATTCTCAAACCATTCTGTCCTTATAATTCAAATTTTAGCCCGGACTTCTTTCAGTATCTCTCAGTGGGTTGCTATGTATACTGAATTGGTGTCATTGTCTGTAGTCTTCTCACCTTCCGTTCTTCTTTCAAACTTCTGATAGGGTGATCTTTCAAATATGCAAATCTCATCGTGATGTCCACCTGCTTAAATGTTTTGTGGCTGTCCATGACCTACAGAATAAATGTCATATCTCAACTCTGTTATACTCAGCTGTGGCTATAGCAGAGCTCAGCTACTATGTCTAAAACTGATTAGCATAAAATAGAATCCTTAAAATATAGAAACTTGTCTCAATTTTGCAGAGTTCCTTGAAATTCTAACAGCTTCTCATTGTTTGCTCCTCTTATGAAAATTCTAAAATTTTAGGTATATAGTCATAATGGTATATAAGCATCTTCCTTGGAGAATTCTTTTGACTTTCTTACAAAGAATTTAAATACCTATGGATTCTTTCTATATATTAAATAGTAGTGGTTTTTAGCAGAAAAATAATAAAATATTTAACATTGTTGTATGGGAGATTACCCTGTTGCTTAGAAGCCATCTCAGAAAAATTGTATGTATTTGTTCGTTACCTTCCTTGATCAAACACTTTGGACCTTTAGAAGTTGGGATTAAAAGATACTTTCTTGACAGGCAAAATTCTTTTTAGTTAGGATTTGATGACTTTACAGTTTCAAGCCCATATGCACGTATGTGGGTAGCAGAGTGTGATGGTTAATTTTGTACGTCAACTTGGCCAGGATGTGGTGCCCAGTTGTTTGGTCAAACATTAGTATAAATGTTGCTGTGAAGGTATTTTGCAGATGTTATTAACATTTACACTCGGTTGACTCAAAGTAAAGGAGATTACCCTAGATAATCAGCCTCATTAAATCAATTATAAGCCTTAAGGGAAAAAATTAGGCTTCTGAGAGGTGAAGAAATTTTGCCTTAAGACTGTAACATAGATATTCTACAGGGGTTTCCATTTTGTGGCCAGGATTACTGATTCAGAAATGACAGCCCTTGCAATCTGTATGAGTCAGCTCTTGAAATCTCTCTCTCTGTATATATAGTTAGAGAAAGAGAGATAGACCACATCTACATCTGTATCTTCTTTTGGTTCTGTTTCTCTGGAGAGCCTTAACTAATACACTGAGGAAACAGAAGCATGCTTACATCTAGGTTTGCATGTGCATTGCTTGTGTATCTGTCAACCCTGCTTGTGACTCTTTAGTCAGAATTGGTTGGTCATAGTTCTCAAAAGAGAAACCAGAATATTAAAAAAAAGCCCTTGCTAGGGCCTCTCATTCAGCCAGACAAACCATTCTCACACTTGTTCACAAGATCCGCTGCAACCTGATTTTACCGTTTTATTCCTGTGAACTCTGGTTTTATAACCCGGCCTCTGAGAATTTATCTCACACACATCTCTGGATTTAATCAGCAGGCATGAATAATCTATTCCAGGCCTCTCACCTCGTTTCCCTCTCTATGCTCTTCTTATTTTGTGTTCCTATAAGACTGGGATATTTTGTTTGCTACCCATTCCCCTAGCCTAGAAGAAGTCCTGGAGAAAAGGCGGCACTTAATAAATATTTTTGAATGAGCGAGTGAATGAAATTCCTGAAGTCTGAAAACAGATATACTCTCTCCATTACTGGCAGCCCTTTGGGGCCCAAACCACATGAGATACTACTCCTGGGTTTCCCACTAGGAGTTAAGTATTAACAAACACTTTGCTCTGCTTCAAGGGTATCAGACATTTGTTTCACACACTTGTGTTGTTTTCTTGAAAACCTAAGAAATGTAAGATATCAATTTTATTGTTAAGCATGAATACTTATATGAAGACTGTTCCCCAATGTATAAATTTCATTTGTATTTTTTAAGAGGGATTCTGAACTTTGGGCTTCCCTAAGTGTGCTAATTCTTATAACTGATGTGACCATTGCAGTGACCCTGGCTGTGTATATATATGAAATTGTTATGCATATATTACTCCTGAGGAGCATGAGGTTAGAAGTAAGGAAAGATTTTGGATCCTGCCCCTTTGTACCTAAGCTGCCTGCCGCAGACTGCTACAAATGCCTCTGTTGGAGACAACATCTGATATTGTCCTCCTGTTAAAGCTGGGGTTCCTGACCAATATCCTTCTGTGTAACTGCCCATCATAGTTTTATGGCCCCAAGAAAACCCCTTTATGGGCATTGCATAAACATACAGACTGTTTAAAAAATCAGTTTCAAATTAATTTGTAAAATCAAATAGAATATTTGAATATCGAATTGAAATGCTTTGCTAGAAATTATATAGTACTCTTGAAGAGTCATCAGAAATGATGTAACTCAACCTATTCAAAAAATTTTTGATGAAGTATTCAAATTATGTATATATAATTTGACAATTCATTGTGGTACCACCAAATTACCACATTGAAGAGTCAGTTTGATGTAATCAGATCTCAAGAAAGGAAACTTTGGGAAAGTCCCTTAACTTCTCTGACTGGCAGTTACTGCTTGCATAGAATTAGTATGATAAATTATGTCTAATCTATTTTTGAAATGTAATATAACTAAAAGTGATTTGTAAATTGTAAAATGTTAAATAAGTATTGAAATATTATTACTAACTGTTAACAATGGAGCATCCAAATAAAACAACTCTGGGAAAAATACTTAAAACTCTGATATGAAGTATTAAAAAAAAAAAATTGCCGTCGACCCAATTCCAACTCATAGCAACCCTATAAGACGTAGTAGAACTGTCCCATAGAGTTTCCAAGGAGCTCCTGGTGGATTCAAACTCCTGACCTTTTGGTTAGCAGCTGTAGCACTTAACCACTATGCCACCAGGGTTTTTGACGAGAAGTATATACGCACTTAATTAAGTGGTATGTTTTTATATTTCCCCTGTTACATGATGAGTTATGCATTGCATTGGCAAAATTGACAAATTTCTTTGGTTTAATGGATTCTATATTTTTTAACTCCTTTATTTTAGTGACTCAATTTTAATACACACAAAATTTGAAATGGGCCCTGAATTTGGATTAAGGTAATCCAGTTTTACTAATACTCCCAGGAATTTTTGAAAGCAAAAGCAAAAACACGGTCTCTTTGGAGGAAGACAATAGCATCTTAGTCCTCTATTTCCGCAAGTATTCTTACAAATTCAACATCTAACAAAACTCAAACATAATCAAAAAAGAGAAGGAAGGTATGAACACAAGTTAGCAGAAATATTATACAAAGAAACAAACCTTAGCTCAGGACTAGTTAACAATACAGTCAATGTGCTAAACAATAGAGCTGCCAACCTAGTATTTTATACCCAGTAAAATTATACTTTAAGTAAATAGGTGGGGGAGGGAGGTCTTTACATATGCAGTAAGGATTAATGAGCAAAGGAATATTAAATATGTGAGTGATTGTAACTTAGCATTGATTGCATAAAAGAATAATAATGCTTTGCTGTAGGTATAAAATTTCTTATATTCTATTTCATTTGTTTTTATTATAATTCCACCAGATATTTATATGCCATTTATATATGATAGGCAATGTTGAAGCAATCTTCAAATTTAAATTATTTAAAAAAAAAATTAGTAATTATAACCAAAAAAAATCCCATTGCTTTCAAGTTGATACTGACTCATAGTGACCCTATAGGACAGAGTAGAACTGCCCAATAGGATTTCCAAAGCTGTAAATCTTTATAGAAGCAGAATGCTGCATCATTCCCCCGTGAAGTGGCTGACAAGTTCAAACTGCCGACATTTTGGTTAGCAACAAAGTGCGTCAACCACCGTGCCACCAGGGATCCTTCAATTATAATTAATAACTATAATTAAAGGATATGGAAACAATAATGCATACGTAAATAGATGGTAGAAGGTAATGAATTATTTCATGTTTCTTTCACTGCCCAAGATTGAAGTAATAAGTAACATTTGACTTAGGAAGTCAATAAGGCAAATTAAAAGTTCAAGGGAATTTAATATAAGAAAATGAAAGGTGTGTACAACTTTGAAACAATTAGAGGAGGAAAATGGAAAGACGAATAAACATCCTATAATTCCATAATGCAAAAAAAAATGAGGCAATGAAAAACAAATATTAAATTATTAAAAAAATACCTATAGAGAAGTTATAAATGAATATCACAAATTAAATTGATAGATTTAAAACCAAATGGCTTAATAATTTTTTTAAATGTTCATGATCTAAATGTTCCAACTGAAAAACAAAAGTTGACAAGCTGTATTAAAGAAAACTCAAATTACATATGTTTACAATAATCTTGTCTAAATTATAAGAATTCAGAAAGAATAAAAACAATGAGTAGTGGTATAACATATCATTGCATACTTTTTAAGGCATAAATCATTATTATTAAAAGGTCTTTTTTTTTTAATGTGATAAAAAGTTCAATGTACCTAATAATAAGACTTCAAAATAAATAAAACCCTGACAGAATTATAAGAGAAATAGTAAATATTTAGGTGTAGCAGCAGTTAACTCGATTCTCTAAATAAAAACCCAAGACACATTGCCATGGAGCTGATTCCAACTCATAGTGACCCTCTAAGACAGAGTAGAACTGTCCCATGGGGTTTCCAAGAGTGCCTGGTGGATTCGAACTGCCCACATCTTGGTTAGCAGCCAAACGCTTAACCACTACACCACCAAGATGTCCCTCCTCTAAATAGGTACTGGAAAAAACAAACAAACAAAAGTCATTTCAGAGGAAGATTTCTAAAACATTGCTATGAAGTCGTGACTACTGTGTTTTTATAACCCTACGACCTAACAGTTATAGAATGTACATTATTTTTGAACATACATAGGACATTTACCAATAAAATAAAATAAATGGCTTTGTTATACAGAACATGTTCTATGATTACATATTTTTGGATGTAAGAAAATTCATTTCAAAAGTACATAAATAATAGATCAGAAAAAGCACAGTGGAAATTAGGGAATAGCTTAACTAAATACTTAGAAAGTACTACAAGTCAAATGTGGCATACAACTAAAACTGTGCCCCAATTAAAATGTATAGCCTCATATTCATTTTTAATACAGAAAGAAAAAGGCTGAAAATTAATGGGGCAAGCCATTATCTGAAAAAAAAAGAGAAAAAATAGGAAAACAACCTCCAAACAGAAAACATAAAGAACAGAAAAACAATAAAAGTATAAAACATACAAGAGCAAAAACAAAGCCTAAGATGGTGCTCTTAAAGAGTATTCAAAAAAAAAAAAAATCTGGCAAGACAGATGAGAAAAATGATGTATATCAAGAACAAAATCGAGACATCACTGTGTATTCTATAAGCATTACAAAGATATGAGAAGATATGATGAAAAATATCAATATATTTTAAAAATTAGATGTGGTGGAAAGAATTAAAACATGTAATTTACTAAAACCTATTAAGGAAGAATTGGAATACATCCCCTATTGAATTCTCACATTTAAGAAAGTAATAATTCCTCTTTTATATAAGCTCTCTCAGAGATTGCTATCACATGCCTGTCAGTTTGTTATATTCTGGTGGCTTGTGTGTTGAGGTGATGCTGGAAGCTATGCCACTGATATTTCAAATACCAGTAGGGCCACCCATGGTGGAGAGGTTTCACTAGAGGTTCCAGACTAAGACAGACTAGGAAGAAGAACCTGACAATCTATTTCCAAGAACAATTAGGCAGTAAAATGCTTATGGATAGCAAGGGAATATTGTCTGATATAGTACTGAAGAGGAGCCCCTCAGGCTGGAAGGCACTCGGCAATGGGCTGAAAGGTAGCAATGATGGTGAGGATGGGGCAGATTGGGGCAACGTTTCTTTCTGCTACACATAGGTTCACTATGAGTCAGAGCTGACTCAACAGCACCTTACAACATAAAAGCAACAACTCAGACCACAGAAAGGGAAAATTTACCAATCCATTATAAGACACTAGAATAATGATGATGCTTAAAAAAAGAAGAAGAGTGGCATAAAAAAGTAGCTACAGGCTGTTAAGGACTGAATCATATTCCCCAAAATCTGTATTGAAGTTCTGACCCCTGTACCTGTAGTTATGACCCTCTCTGGAAATTGTTATGTTAATGAGGTCATAGCAGGGTAAGGTAGGTCCTAAACCTAATCACTAATAAAAAAAAAAAATGAAGAGGCCAAAATAGACACAGAGATACGTGCAGGAGGAGACGCTATGTGAAGACTGTTGCAGATGAACCTACATGCCAAGGAATGCCAAGCAACTCCCAGGGACTAACAAGATGGAAGGATCCTTCCCTACAGCCCATGCTCTGGTTTAGACTTTTAGCCTCCAAAACTGTGAGACAATAAATTTCTGTTCTTTAAAGCCATCCACTCTTCATTGTTTGTACAGCGGCATTAGGAAACTAAGACCAGGTCAACCCATTCATTAACATGGGTGTAATATGCTATGAGTAGGCAAGTGGTTTTTTGTTTTTTGTTTAATATGGTATTAAAGTGCCCAAACCAAAAGACATCAAATGAATAGTACCAAGCAGAGCTTATCTAGCAATGCAGATGTAGTCTAACATCTGAAAATAAATTAGTATATTTTAACATTTATTCTTGCTAAGGAAAATTTGAGAGTAAATCTTTTATTTCTTACGGGATATATTTTATTTTAATTCTTATTTGTTGTTTTTTTCTCCGAAAATGTTCGTTTATTTTTCTGTGTTTGTTTTCTTTTCTTTATCCTCCTGTTCTAAAAGTTTACTACAATGTGCCTGGATGTGATTTATTTTTCTTTACTTCACCTTGATTTAGCTACCAGGACGCATTATGACTCCCACTTGTAGATCTCTTATTCCAATGTTCTCTCCTACTTGAGGCTCTCCAATGGCTTCCTTCTCACCTGGAGTCATTTCCAAGTATTTCATAACCTTACATGGGTTTCCTCCTACTAAGGCTCACACCTCATTTCCTACCATACTCCCTTGGGTTACTCAGCTCCAGCAAACTAATCTCCCTGCTTGTCCTTGTTCTAGAGTTTTTCACATGAATTCTAGAGTTGTTCACATGATGTTCATTTTACCTCTAACCCTTCCTCTTGGACTGTCACCTCCTCACTCCCCATTGTCTTAATTTTCATTTCTGTGTCATTATTTTTCTTCATAGTTATTATCACCTGACTTATTACATATTTATTAATTTTATTTTATTATTATTGGTCTTGTGAGGAAACCCTGGTGGCATAGTGGCTAAGATCTATGGCTACTAACCAAAAGGTCACCAGTTCGAATCTACCTGGTGCTCCTTGGAAACCATATGGGGCAATTCTACTCTGTCCTATAGGGTAGCTAGGAATTGGAATTCACTCGAAGACAATGGGTTTGTTTTTTGTTTTTAGTCTCCTCTCCAAAAATGACTTAACTACTATCGTGACATTTTGTTGTTGTTGTTTTTAAACTCATTACTATATCTAAGATCTCAGCGTCTGACAAAGAATAGAAAATCAACATATATTTCTTGGCTTTTAGTTCTGAATAATCATGTCTAGTTTAGATTGCACAAAGTTTTCTCTATAATTTTGGAATAATTTCCTATACCACATACTCTTTGCTGAAATTTCTACAGAGGGCTTTTGAACCTAATCTAGCTCACTACTAACTTGCTCTTGATCCTTTTCTATTATGCTATTCATTCTGCTGAATCCCTTTTTTTCTTAATTCATTGATCATAATGTTAATTTCCACAAGTTTTAGTTAACTTTTATTGTTTGTGATTCACCTTCAGCCAAAGAGCAACAGCTAAATAGCAAATCTTGTGCTAGAACTCAAAAAAACTTTTCCAATCCAAGCCCAGTATTCTTGCCATCATTTTAAACCTGTAAAATATAATTCTCTATTATTCAATAGAATAAACAAAGGGAATAACTTTTCTTCCTATTGTCACATTTCCTTTTTTCCTCAAAAAAGAGACCAGTAGTTGTAGGGAGGTGGTCTAAGCGTAGAAGTGTAGCTTACAGGAGAGGCTGCTACAAGTTCTTCCGGAAAAATTAACTATGAGGATTTCAGCTACACAGTTTACAAAAGGATTTCATAACTGCCTCCCTTAAGGAACCCTGAAAACATATGTTACGAGTCTCCCACTATCCTTCCCAACTTAATAGTTTATGAATGTTCTCAGTGTATGCAGATGTGGAGGTAAGGTAGTCTCCCTACATTATTAGAATACTTGACTCTTAACATGTCTCAGCAAACATCTTCTGTGAATTGATTTCCTACCTTCATGGAAAGTTGTATCATGAAAAGTTTTGAGGCCTTATCAATACACATCTGATTTCTCTCAGAAATAAAGCATACCAGGTTAGACATTTACTGCCACCAATTTTTGTTTTCCCCTTATGTGTGTAAGAAAACTAAGTTGTCTCTATACTTTATTTTTTATATTGTAGTTCATTCTTTCAGAATTGGAGAAGCTTTTACTAAGCTCATTGAGGCTTACAATTTGTGAAAACCAGAAGACAAATAAGTAATTATTTAAATTACAATCTCAATACATACATCAATAAAAGCATATTAATTTTATCATTTAATTATCAAATAAATATTTATTTTGCATCCACTCACAGTTCAATGTGTTAGGTATGCAACAGCTAACAGCACTAAGTTCCTGCTCTGAAGAAATTTGCTGTATAGAAGATGAAACAGGCAAGAAAGCAAGTAATTACAACACAATTTGATAACTGCTACTATAGGGATAAATGCAGGCTCCGGTAGTAATAGGAGAGGCACCCTAAGTAGGCTTAGAAAAATAAGAAAAAGCGTTCCTAAGAAACTAATATGTAAGAATAAATCTGAACTAGGTAAGAGTTATACAAGAAGGAAGGACTTGCAAATAGAGGACTATCATATTGAAACATGGGGTGTGAAAGATATTGTGTTGAATTTGTGGAATTGCAAATCATCAAGCAAGGCAAGAGGTAGGGTGAGGAGATGAAAGACAGTTAAAGCTAGGGTTGCAAACATAAACCAAAAAATGAATTTTTATACCAATTTATTGAGTCAAGTCTCTAAACTAGAAATAATGCAAAAATCATTCACATTTTTTTATGCTTTGGAGTCACACAATCGAACCTGAAATTTTGAGTGACCACAATAGGTATAATGTGGAAACATCTTGAAGGTGAGGCAGCCCGCAAGCAGAAAGACCACATTGGAGACTCCTGTAGTAATTCAAGTCAGATTTGACTATGGGCTAAAATTATTCAGTGGAAACAAGAGAGAAAGAATAGGGAGAGGAAGAAGGAGTGAGCAAGAGAGAGCAAGAGCGAGAGACAGAGAGTTGAGAAAAGACGTAGGGCCATGAGATTTGATGACCGACCACCAATGCAAGTTAGAATTTGGATAAAGCTTCTAGTATACTGGACCAACTACAGTGAGGTGTAGTCAAGAAGAAAGTCTGGAACAGATGTTAAAATCACTGCAAAGACATCAAGAACGTAAGGTTTTTCTTCTCTTGGACTAAAGCTGAAAATATGACAAAAAAGAACAAGAGCAAAAGTGCAAAATAGCTAATCACCCAAATGTCTGTCCTAAATAAAGGCTATCATTCAAATGCCTGACATGACAGGAAAAGAGCCTTGTTTTGTGAGAGTCTTCATAGTTCCCATGAGGTACTCTCAGGCAGTTACCAAAACCGATTGCCATAGCTGGCCTTGAATTCTCCCTAATGGATGCCATTCAGTCACTGTTCTCTGATCATTCTGACAGAAAATTGAAATCTGAAGAGACCTTGTTTGTTTGTCCTTTAATATCCAGGGGAAAAGAGTGCTCCATGTTCCATCATTGAATCATCCTTATTTTAATCAGTATATTTTACATAAGCTAAAAAAGAAATTGATTGAAACTATTACTTTGCTGGCAAACAGGTTTTTTTTTTTTTTTTTTTGCACAGGCAAAGCGTCTACCTTTGGAGTACCTGCACATTGTATTGATTCAAACAGCATACCTCTCAACCTGAAGCAATTCAGACGTCATTTGAGGAGATTTGAAACTCCCCCCACTTTGAGTGTGTTATTGTTGTGTGCTGTCAAGTTGATTTTTGACCCATATTGACACAATGTGATTGAGTAGAACTGCCTGGTAATGTTATTAAGGCTGCAATCTTTATGGGAGCAGATTGCCAGGCCTTTCTCCCATGGAGACGCTGGGTGGGTTAGAACTGACAACCTTTTGGTTAGCGGCCAAGTGTTTAACAGTTGGGCCACCAAGGCTCCTTACTTTAAGTATAAAGTGGCATAAATCTCTCTTTCTCCCTCCCACCCCGCATTATATATAAGGACACCTTTAGTAGTTGATAAAGTATTTTTACCTTTTTAAAAAATAGAGTTTTTTTCTTTTTTTAATCTCTTTAGCAACAAAGAGCTAAGTGACTTATGATTCTGGATCCTGAGTAATGGAAATTTGTTCTTGGACAGTGCAACTATTTTGGATTTTTTAAGTAGCTGAAGAAAGAATAAACCAAGTAACACCTTTGTAATGAGTGTTTAGCAATAAGAAGTAAAAACAAGATATTTTTGTCCTGAATTCTAAATTAGAGTATTGATCCATAACTTGACAAATCACTAGCCAGCTCCCTATTATTAAAATCCAGGAAGAAAAGCACAGTGCTGAAATAATGCAACAGCAACATGGGTGACTTTCTAAACCTTTTAAGTTGTAAGACAGCCTGCTGTAAAAAAGGTTTGGATGCAGAGAGAAGACAGGGAGAATGTGTCCAATTCAGCTTTCAGGACCATCACAAATTTCCGGAAGCCATAAATTGTGCTCTTAGGAGAAAAAAGGAAGAAAAATATTACTATGCAGGTCTCACTCGACATTAAGAATAGGGGAGTGAGATGATATTGTGAGTGTTGGGTCTTAACCTGGTTCTCCACTATTTAACGTATTACAAAAACCGACTTTTTTTTTTTCTTTTCTTTGCGTTCTGATTTTAACTGGTCATTAATTGTTAAATTATGAATGTGCTTTCAATATAACTTCCAAAGGA
Organism: Elephas maximus indicus; assembly: GCF_024166365.1. Lineage (NCBI taxonomy): Eukaryota > Metazoa > Chordata > Mammalia > Proboscidea > Elephantidae > Elephas > Elephas maximus. Next base: position 93,836,295 of record NC_064823.1, read on the forward strand.
TGATAGTTTTTTTTAAATTAGAATTACTATTATTTCTAATACAGTCATACATAACATAGTCAGTTTTTTCAACATATCCTTTGAAGTAATAATATTATATACTACATATTTAGATTATTATGTCTTCTTTATGAATTGATCACTTTACCATTATAAAATATACCTTTTTATAACCAACAATAATCCTTGTCCTGAATCCTGCCCTTTATGATAATATTATAAGATGCCTTGTATTATTATACTATTATAAGTTTTTTAGGTGCCCCTGAGACAGTGCCTACTCTTAGCTACCCTATGTACAACAGAACTAAACACTGCCCGGTCCTGCACCATCCTCATGGTAGTTGCTATGTTTGAGCCCATTGTTGCAGCAACTGTCTCCTTTTTTGCTGACCCTCTACCTCACTAAGCATGATATTCTGTTCCAGGGACTAGTCCCTTCTAGTAACTTGTCCTAAGTACATGAGATGAAGTTTCACAATCCTTACTTCCAAGAAGCATGATGGCTGTACTTCTTCCAAGACATTCTTCTGGCAACACCATAATTCAAAGGCATCAATTCTACTTCGGTCTTCCTTATTCATTGTACCACTTTGACAGATAATGAGGTGATTGAAAATATCATGGCTTGCATCAAGCACACTTTAGTCCTGAAAGTGACATCTTTACTTCCTAACACTTTAAAGAGATCTTTTGCAACAGATTTTCCCAATGCAATACACTATTTGATTTCTTCACTGCTGCTTCCACAGGTGTTGATTATTGATCCAAGTAAAATGAAATCCTTGACAACTTCAAACTTTTCTCCATTTAGTCTTTAATTTGCATCAGTAAATGTTTAAGTCCTCTCGGTTTTCATCAGAAAAGGGTGTGTCATCTGCATATCACAGGCTGTTAAAGAATCTTTCACCAATCCTGATACCGTGCTCTTCTTCATATAGTCTAGCTTCCCGAATCATTTGCTCAACGTAGATTGAATAAGTATGGTGAAATGATACAACCTTGACACACACCATTCCTGATTTTAAACCATACATTATCCCCTTGTTCTGTTTAAATGACTGCCTCCTGGTCTATGTACAGGTTTCTTTTTTTTTTTTTTTAAATAATATTTATTGTGCTTTAAGTGAAAGTTTACAAATCAAGTCAGTCTGTCCCATATAAGCTTATATACATCTTACCACATACTCCCACTTACTCTCCCCCTAATGAGTCAGCCCGCTCCCTCCTTCCAGTCTCTCCTTTCGTGATCGTTTTGCCAGTTTCTAACCCCCTCTACCCTCCCATCTCCCCTAAAGAAAGGAGATGCCAACACAGTCTAAAGTGTCCACTTGATACAAGTAGCTCACTCTTCATCAGCATCTCTCTCCAACCCATTGTCCAGTCCCTTCCATGTCTGAGAAGTAGTCTTTGGGAATGGTTCCTGTCCTGGGCCAACAGAAGGTTTGGGGACCATGACCGCCAGGATTCTTCTAGTCTCAGTCAGACCATTAACTTTGGCCTTCTTATGAGAATTTGGGATCTGCATCCCACTGTTCTCCTGCTCCCTCGGGGGTTCTCTGTTGTGCTCCCTGTCAGGGCAGTCATCAGTTGTGGCCGGGCACCATCCAGTTCTTCTGGTCTCAGGATGATGTAAGTCTCTAGTTCATGTGGCTCTTTCTGTCTCGGGCTCATAGTTATCGTGTGACCTTGGTGTTCTTCATTCTCCTTTGATCCAGATGGGTTGAGACCAATTGCTGCATCTTAGATGGCTGCTTGTTAACATTTAAGACCCCAGAAGCCACACTTCAAAGTGGGATGCAGAATGTTTTCATAATAGAGTTTATTATGCCAATTGACTTAGAAGTCCCCTTAAGCCATAGTCCCCAAACCCCCGCCCTTGCTCCGCTGGCCTTCAAAGCATTCAGTTTATCCCGGAAACTTCTTTGCTTTTGGTCCAGTCCAGTTAAGCTGACCTTCCCTGTATTGAGTATTGTCCTTCCCTTCACCTAAAGTAGTTCTTATCTACTAACTAGTCAGTAAATAACCCTCTCCCACCCTCCCTCCCTTCCCCCTCTCTTGACCACAAAAGAATGTGTTCTCCTCAGTTTACACTATTTCTCAAGAACTTAAAATAGTGGTCTTATACAGTATTTGTCCTTTTGAATCTGTTTTTTAATTTCACTCAGCATAATGTCTTCCAGGTTCCTCCATGTTATGAAATGTTTCACAGATTCGTCACTGTTCTTTATCGATGCGTAGTATTCCATTGTGTGAATATACCATAATTTATTTAAGCATTCATACTTCAATGGACACCTTGGTTGCTTCCAGCTTTTTACTACCGTAAACAGTGCTGCAATAAACATGGGTGTGCATATATCTGTTCGTGTGAAGGCTCTTATTTCTCTAGGGTATATTCCGAGGAGTGGGATTTCTGGGTTGTATGGTAGTTCTATTTCTAACTTTTTAAGAAAACGCCAGATAGATTTCCAAAGTGGTTGTACTATTTGACATTCCCACCAGCAGTGTATAAGAGTTCCAATCTCTCTGCAGCCCCTCCAACATTTATTATTTTGTGTTTTTTGGATTAATGCCAGCCTTGTTGGAGTGAGATGGAATCTCATTGTAGTTTTAATTTGCATTTCTCTAATGGCTAATGATCGAGAGCATTTTCTCATGTGTCTGTTAGCTGCCTGAATATCTTCTTTAGTGAAGTGAGTGTTCATATCCTTTGCCCACTTTTTGATTGGGTTGTTTATCTTTTTGTGGTTGAGTTTTAACAGAATCATTTAGATTTTAGAGATCAGGTGCTGGTCAGAGTTGTCATAGCTGAAAATTTTTTCCCAATCTGTAGTAGGTGGTCCTTTTACTCTTTTGGTGAAGTCTTTAGATGAGTATAGGTGTTTGATTTTTTAGGAGCTCCCAGTTATCTGGTTTCTCTTCATCATTTTTGGTAAGGTTTTGTATTCTGTTTATGCCTTGTATTAGGGCTCCTAACGTTGTCCCTATTTTTTCTGCCATGATCTTTATCGTTTTAGTCTTTATGTTTAGGTCTTTGATCCACTTGGAGTTAGTTTTTCTGCATGGTTTGAGGTATGGGTCCTGTTTCATTTTTTTACAAATGAATACCCAGTTATGCCAGCACCATTTGTTAAAAAGACTATCTTTTCCCCAATTAACTGACACTGGGCCTTTGTCAAATATCAGCTGCTCACATGTGGATGGATTTATATCTGGGTTCTCAATTCTGTTCCATTGGTCTATGTGCCTGTTGTTGTACCAATACCAGGCTATTTTGACTACTGTGGCTGTGTAATATGTTCTAAAATCAGGTAGAGGGAGGCCTCCCACTTTCTTCTTCTTTTTCAGTAATGCTTTACTTATCCGGGGCTTCTTCCCTTTCCATGTGAAGTTAGTGATTTGTTTCTCCATCAAATTAAAAAATGTCATTGGAATTTGGATCGGAAGTGCATTGTATGTATAGATGGCTTTTGGTAGAATAGACATTTTTACTATGTTAAGTCTTCCTATCCATGAGCAAGGTATGTTTTTCCACTTATGTAGGTCTCTTTTAGTTTCTTGCACTAGTACTTTGTAGTTTTCTTTGTATAGGTCTTTTACATCTTTGGTAGATTTATTCCTAAGTATTTTATCTTCTTGGGGGCTACTGTGAACGGTATTGATTTGGTGATTTCCACTTCGATGTTCTTTTTTGTTGATGTAGAGGAATCCAAGTGATTTTTTTATGTTTATCTTATAACTTGAGACTCTGCCAAACTCTTCTATTAGTTTCAGTAGTTTTCTGGAGGATTTCTTAGGATTTTCTGTGTATAAGATCATGTCATCTGCAAATAGAGATAATTTTACTTCTTCCTTGCCAATCCAGATGCTCTTTATTTCTTTGTCTAGCCTAATTGCTCTGGCTAGGACCTCTAGCACAATGTTGAATAAGAGCGGTGATAAAGGGCATCCTTGTCTGGTTCCCGTTCTCAAGGGAAATGCTTTCAGGCTCTCTCCATTTAGAGTGATGTTGGCTATTGGCTTTGTATAAATGCCCTTTATTATGTTGAGGAATTTTCCTTCAATTCCTATTTTCCTGAGAGTTTTTATCATAAATGGGTATTGGACTTTGTCAAATGCCTTTTCTGCATCAATTGATAAGATCATGTGGTTTTTGTCTTTTGTTTTATTTATATGGTGGATTACATTAATGGTTTTTCTAATATTAAACCAGCCTTGCATACCTGGTATAAATCCCACTTGGTCGTGGTGGATTATTTTTTTGATATGTTGTTGAATTCTATTGGCTAGGATTTTGTTGAGGATTTTTGCATCTATGTTCATGAGGGATATAGGTCTGTAATTTTCTCTTTTTTAATGTCTTTACCTGGTTTTGGTATCAGGGAGATGGTGGCTTCATACAATGAGTTAGGTAGTATTCCATCATTTTCTATGCTTTGAAATACCTTTAGTAGTAGTGGTGTTAACTCTTCTCTGAAAGCTTGGTGGAACTCTGCGGTGAAGCCGTCCAGGCCAGGGCTTTTTTTTGTTGGGAGTTTTTTGATTACCTTATTAATCTCTTTTTTTGTTATGGGTCTATTTAGTTGTTCTACTTCTGATTGTGTTAATTTAGGTAGGTAGTGTTTTTCTAGGAATTCATCCATTTCTTCTAGATTTGCAAATTTGTTAGAGTACAATTTTTTGTAATAATCTGATATGATTCTTTTAATTTCAGTTGGGGCTTTTGTGATATGGCCCATCTCGTTTCTTATTTGGGTTATTTGTTTCCGTTCCTGTATTTCTTGAGTCAGTCTGGCCAATGGTTTATCAATTTTGTTAATTTTTTGAAAGAACCAGCTTTTGGCTTTTTTAATTCTTTCAATTGTTTTTCTGTTCTCTATTTCATTTAGTTCAGCTCTAATTTTTATTATTTGTTTTCTTCTGGTGCCTGATGGATTCTTTTATTGCTCACTTTCTATTTGTTCAAGTTGTAGGGACAGTTCTCTGCTTTTGGCTCTTTCTTCTTTTCATATGTGTGCATTTATCGATGTAAATTGACCTCTGAGCACTGCATTTGCTGTGTCCCAGAGGTTTTGATAGGAAGTGTTTTCATTCTCGTTGCATTCTATGAATTTCTTTATTCCCTCCTTAATGTCTTCTATAACCCAGTCTTTTTTGAGCAGGGTATTGTTCAGTTTCCAATTATTTGATTTCTTTTCTCTGATTTTTCTGTTATTGATTTCCACTTTTATGGCCTTGTGGTCTGAGAAGATGCATTGTAATATTTCGATGTTTTGTATTCTGGGAAGGTTTGTTTTATGACCTAATATGTGGTCTATTCTAGAGAATGTTCTGTGTGCACTAGAAAAAGAAAAGTATACTTTGCAGCTGTTGGGTGGAGTGTTCTGTATAGGTCTATGAGGTCAGGTTGGTTGATTGTAGCAATTAGGTCTTCCATTTCTCTATTGAGCTTCTTACTGGGAGCCCTGTCCTTCTCTGAAAGTGGTGTGCTGAAGTCTCCTACTATAATTGTGGAGGTGTCTATCTCACTTTTCAGTTCTGTTAAAGTTTGTTTTATGTATCTTGCAGCCTTGTCATTCGGTGCATAAATATTTAATATGGTTATATCTTCCTGATCAATTGTCCCTTTAATCATTATGTAGTGTCCTTCTTTATCCTTTGTGGTGGGTTTAACTTTGAAGTCTATTTTGAAAGAAATTAATTTTGCTACTCCTGCTGTTTTTGATTGTTGTTTGCTTGATATATTCTTTTCCATCCTTTGAGTTTTAGTTTGTTTGTGTCTCTTTTAGTTGGTATATAGACGGATCGTGTTACTTTATCCAGTCTGAGACTCTCTGTCTCTTTATTGGTGCATTTAGTCCATTTACATTCAGTTTAATTATAGATAAGTATTTTTTTTATGTGTTCAGTCCTGTCATTGTGATGTCTTTTTGTGTGTGTTGCTGAGAATTTCATTTTTCTACTTACTTTTTTGTGCTGAGATATTTTTCTTTGTAAATTGTGTGTTCCTCATTTTCATAGTAGTAAAATTTATGTTTGCTGAGTTATGTTTTTCTTGGTTTTTATTTTCAGTTATGGAATTGTTAGATCTCTTTGTGGTTACCTTAATATTTACTCCCATTTTTCTAAGTAAAAACCTAACTTGTATCATCCTATATCGCATTGTTTTCCTCTCCATATGGCAGTTGCATGCCTCTTGTATTTAGTCCCTCTTTTTGATTATTGTGATCTTTTACATAATGACTTCAATGATTCCCTGTTTTGAGCATTTTTTTCTTTTTAAAATTAATCTTAAGTAGTTTTTGTGATTTCCTTATTTGAGTTGATATCAGGATGTTCTGTGACCTTGTGTTGTGTTGGTATCTGATGTTATTGATTTTCTGACCAATTTCCTTTAGGATTTCTTGTAGCTTTGGTTTGGTTTTTGTAAATTTTCTAATCTTTTGTTAATCTGTAAATGTTTTTATTTCGCCTTCATATTTGAGAGAGAGTTTTGCTGGATATATGATCCTTGGCTGGCAGTTTTTCTCCTTCAGTGCTCTATATATGTCATCCCATTGCCTTCTTTACTGCATGGTTTCTGCTGAGTAGTCTGAGCTTATTCTTATTGATTCTCCTTTGTAGCAGACCTTTTTTTTTTTATCCCTGGCTGCTTTTAAATTTTTCTCTTTATCTTTGGTTTTGGCAAGTTTGATGATAATATGTCTTGGTGATTTTCTTTTTGGATCAATCCTATATGGGGTTCGATGAGCATCTTGGATAGATAACCTTTCGTCTTTCATGATGTCAGGGAAGTTTTCTGCCAACAGATCTTCAACTATTCTCTCTGTATTTTCTGTTATCCCTCCTTGTTCTGGAACTCCAATCACAAGGAAGTTATTCTTCTTGACAGAGTCCCACATGGTTCTTAGGGTTTCCTCATTTTTTTTAATTCTTTTATCTGATTTTTCTTCAACTATATTGGTGTCAATTGCTTTATCCTCCACTTCCCCCACTCTGCATTCCAATTGCTCGATTCTGCTCCTCTGACTTCCTATTGAGTTGTCTAATTCTGTAGTTTTACTGTTAATCTGTTGGATTTCTGAATGCTGTCTCTCTATGAATTCTTGTAGCTTATTAATTTTTTCACTACATTCTTGAATAATCTTTTTGATTCCTCCAACTGCTTTATCAGTGTGTTCCTTGGCTTTTTCTGTAGATTGCCTTATTTCATTTTTGAGTTCATCTCTGATGTCTTGAAGCATTCTGTAAATTAGTTTTTTATATTCTGCATCTGGCAATTCCAGTATTGTATCTTCATTTGGGAAAGATCTTGATTCATTAATTTGGGGAATTGTAGAAGCAATCATGGTCTGCTTCTTTATGTGGTTTCATATCAACTGCTGTCTATGAGCCATCTATAAGATATTGTAATGATTTATTCTATATTTGCTCACTGAGTCTTATCTTGTTTTGTTTTCTTTCAATATATGTAGATGGGGTACTAGATTGTGCTGTCTTGATTGTTGTAGCCTTTGAATCATTTATGTCCTCTTACCAGCTGGTTTGGGCTATTACCAGAAATATAAGCCTATGAGTCCATTCACTATTCTTGAGTAGAATCTGATTTTGGGTCAGCCTGTCACCTATTCACTTAGAGGAGTAGTGGTGTGGTAGTTGTGTGCACCAGATTCTAGTAGCAGCAGGGGGTCACATTCTGGGGGGGGGCAGGATGCTGACAGGCTTCCCCCAAATGCCAGTGAGGTAGGTGTGTCTCTATTCCTAAAGTACTTTGGTGGGTGGGCTCTGCAGCTGTACCTTAGGCACCCGATGCATGTACCTCTACAGATTGGTAGATGTCACTATCTTCAGACCCCTATGGCAAGAGGTTAGGTGGTTTGGGTGGAGCTTCAGCCCTCAGTTCCCCATTGTGGGTCAGTGAGGGCTCTATTTAATAGGTAGAGATATCAGACCTGGGAAACTTGTCTTTCCAGTAATCTGCTAAAATAATTACAGTCAGATCCCTATCAGAATTGTCTTTGCATTATAATAGCCACCTTGTTCCCTGTAGGGATGAAAGCCCAAGACTGTGGATCTCATATGCTTGGCTGGAGCTGGTTCTGTATTTTTAGTCCAATTTTGGGAACTCAGGGAAGGATTTTTGGTCCCTGGGTTTTTTGTAGCTGCTTCTCTCAGGCCAGGAGAATGGGTTAGGAAAAGGAAAAAAAAAAAAAAAAAGAAAAACGCAGAGCACTTCACTCTCTGGCCCGGGAAATTCCAATGTTAATGAAGCCGCCTGGGAAGGGGAGGGGAAGGATCAGATAGATAGGAGTAGCACCCCGGAATATAGGCAAAGTAACTTATCTTGCTTGGTGAGGACTGTTTTATCTGAGATTCCCGAGGGGCATGTAGTCTGTGTGCTTGGCTGTGTCGAGATTGCCCCCGAGGGTCAGGCCCATGTCCTGTGCATGTGCTGTCTCAGAAGCCATGGTCAGTTCCTTTGCTCCCAGCCCAAAACCCAGCGCCATGGTTCCCCAGCTCGGACTCCGCACTCCAGGCTCCAAAACCAGTCACTGCCTGCCGGTGACTTCTCCTCCTGTCAGCCACGTCACTGCACTGCCTGCGTGCACTTGCTGCGCTTCCCCCAAGGTCACTTCGGGGGGCTAGGGCTGCATCCCATGTTTCTACCATCTCAGGATGCCATGCTCAGCTCCTCTGCGCCCAGTCCAAAGCCCGGTGCCAAGATTTTCTGACTGGGACACTGGCTCCAGGCTCCAAAAACGGTCGCTGCTTCCCCGTGGTTGCTCATTTGTTCTCTCTTTAGCCGCATCAGTGTGCAGCCTGCTTGAGCTGGCTGAGTCTTTATGGAGGTTACCCCAGGGGGCTAGGGGTTAGGGCTGTGTCCCGTGCCTTTCCTGCCTCAGCAAGCCACTATCAGCCCCTCCACTCAGCACCAGGGAACCGCGAGAGCTCAAGGCTGTGGAGTGGGTTGCGGGTTCCAGAAGCGGTCGCTGGTTCAGGGTGCAGCTTTTCATTCACGTGTCACTCAGGTCAACTCTTTAGATCTGTGTTTGATGGTCAGGGTTCGTAGATTGTCATGTATGTGATCGGTTCACTTGTTTTTTCAAGTCTTTGTTGCAAGAGGGATCCGAGGTAGCGTCTACCTAGTCAGCCATGTTGGCCCCGCCTCCTGTGTACAGGTTTCTTATGAGCACATTTAAGTGTTCTGAAATTCCCATTCTTTAAAATATCATCCATAATTTGTTATAATCCACACAGTCAAATGGCTTTGCATAGTCAATAAAACACAGATAAACATCTTTCTGGTATTCTTTGATTTCAGCCAAGATCCATGTGACATCGGCAGTGATATTCCTCCTTATCACATCCTCTTCTGAGTCTGGCTTGAATTTCTTGAAGTTCCCTGTTGATGCACTGCTGCAATCACCTTTGAATTATCTTTAGCAAAATTTTTCTTATCTGTGCTTTAATGATACTGTTTGAGAATCTCTGTATTCTGTTGAATCACCTTTCTTTGGAGTAGCCATAAATATGGGTCTCTTCCAGCTGATGGGCCAGGTAGCTATCTTTCCAATCTCTTGGCCTAGAAGAGTGAGCACCTCTAGCACTGCATCGTTTTGTTGAACCAACTCACTTATTATTCCGTCAATTCCTGGAGCCTTCTTTTTTTTTGCCAATGCCTTCAGTGCAGATTGGACTTCTTCCTTCAATTCCATGGGTTCTTGATCATATGCTAACCCCTGAAACAGTTAAATTTGAACCATTTCTTTTTGGTGCAGTGACTCTGCATATTGCTTCCATCTTCTTTTGAAGCTTTCTGCATCATTCAATATTTTGCCCATAGAATCCTTCAAAATTGCAACTCAAGGCCTGAATATTTTCTTCAGTTCTTTCAGATTAAGAAATACCAAGCACGTCCTTTCCTTTTGGTTTTCTAACTCCAGGTCTTTGCACATTTCATTATATTTTTCTTTGTCCTCTCGAACCACCTTTGAAATCTTCTTTGTTCAGCTCTTTTACTTCATCTTTTATTTCTTTCACTTTAGCTACTCCATGCTCAAGAGCAAGTTTCAGAGTCTCTTCTGACACCCATTTTGTTCTTTTCTTTCTTTCCTGTCTTTTTAATTTTTTTTTTTTTTTACATTCTCCAGGTATGATATCCTTGATATCATCCCACATCTCATCTGATCTTCAGTCATTGGTGTTCAATGCCTCAAATATATTCTTGAGATGGTCTCCAAATTCAGTTAGGTTATACTTAAAGTTGTATTTTGGTTTTCTTGGACTTGTTTTAATTTTCGTCAGCTTCAACTTAAACTTACATAGGAGCAATTGATGGTCTGTTCTGCACTTGGCCCCTGGTCTTGTTCTGACTGATAACATTGAGCTTTTCCATACCCTCTTTCCACAGACGTAGTCAATTTGATTCCTGTGTGTTCCATCTGGTGAAGTCCATGTGTATAGTCACTGATTATGTTGTTGAAAAAAGTATTTTCAATGAACATATACTTGGTCTTGCAAAATTCTATTGTGCAATCTCTGGCATCATTTCTATGACCAAGATCATATTTTCCAATTATGGACCATTGTTCTTTGTTTCCAACTTTTGCGATCCAGTCCCCAGTAATTATCATTGCATCTTCATTGCGAGTTTGATAAATTTCAGACTGCAGACATTGGAAAAATTTTTCAATTTCTTCATCTTTGCCCTAAGTGGTTGGTGCATAAATTTGTATAATAGTCCTGTTAACTGGTCTTCCTTGTAGGCATACCCTTGTGCTTCAGGATAGATTTTGAAATGTTCTTTTTGACGATGAATGCAACAACATTCATCTTCATTTTGTCATTCTTGGCATAGTAAATCACATAAATGTCTGATAAATAACTATAATATTGTAGTTATTTAATTTTCTTTATGACTACTTTTCCTTGATTATGTTATCCCATCCTTTGATTGTCACCCTTTGTCTTTACACATATAAATTTAAACCAATCCTTAAATCTTGCATTTCTCTCTGATATTAAAAACTCTGATTTTTATTGCTGTGTTAATTTACTCAGGTTTAATGTAATTACTGATATGGTTGATGTTGTGGTTGCATTATATCTCCCCAAAAAGATACATTGAAGTCCTAACCCCCAGTGCCTGAGAATGTGTCCTTATTTGGAAATGGAATTTTTGGAGATGTAATCAAGTTAAGACGAGGTCATACTGAATTAGGATAAAACCTAAATTCAATGACTAGTGGCCTTGGAAGAAGGTTGTGTGAAGACACGGGGACACCTAAACATGCAGTGAGAATGATATTTGACACCTAAGGCAGAGCCTGGAGTGATGCAACTGCAAACCAAGGAAAGCCAAGGATTGCCAGTAATCATCAGAAAGTAGGAGAGAGGCATGAAACAGATTCTGTCTTAGAATCTCCAGAAAGTTCCCATCTTTGTTGAATGTTGTTTAAACAATGTCCACTATAGTATCCTACTAAATCTTTGAAAACTATTTGGTTTAACCATTAATATGCTTTTGCCAATCAGTTACAATACTGTGTAAAAGTAGTGGCTCTAAGATATCAGAATTTATTAATTTCTTGGACAAGTTCACTTATTTTAGTATTCATATGCAGGCTACAAACTAAAAAGTGGAGTTATTTTGTTTGTTTTGTTTTTATGCTTTTTATCTAAATAGATCACAGAAATATGAAGCCAGTTAATACCAGTTGTGATGAGTATACCCACTCCTCACTTATGGACATGATTAGGCTCCAAAGACCAGGTGTTATGCAAAATTCAGTGTTACGCAAAAATGGAGGATGAATACATCATTACATAACTCTCAAATTACATCATTGCATAACTGCCAAGCCACTAAGAATCATGGCCCAGCAAAGCTGACACATAACCTTAACCATCACAGCCAGCATTACTCTCACCTCACACCTCAGCATTCATTACTGCCAGAAGTAGGTCATTAATGTGCAAAATAGACAGTAGATTTTTTACTATTGTCATAAACATGAAATATCACTTAAAGAGATAGTTCATAAATGAGGAGTAGGTGTATTATCTATCAGGAAAACTTATCTTTATTGAGCTACCAATTGCTAGACCACCCTTGGCTTCTCTCCTCATTTAGAGAAACTTACTTCTTTTCTTAAAGTACACAATTGCCCTTTTTACCCTAGAGATGGCCTTCTTTATCAATATTCACTGAGCAAAGGGAGGTGCCTCTGAATACTGACAGAAATATTGTCAGAGACATTAAAGTATATATAACCCAGTGCCGTATACATAATATCTTTCCTAATTCTTTTTTTCAACAGTCTGAATTCCTTCCTCTGCATTCTAAAATATAACCTTGGATAGGTGAATTCTGGATCCAATTTTACCTCTGTGTGTCCATCTAACTATTACAGTGTCTGCTACCCACTTTTTGCTTTAAACATATTATACTATGTATACAGAAAAGTGAACAAATTCTAAATTCATAGCTCAGTACATTTTTACCTGTAATTTCTAACCAGGTTAAGAAATAAAAATTTACCAGCTCCCCAGAAATCACTGTCAGTATCTACTACCGGACTTCTCCCAAGAGACCACTACTCTGACTTCCAAAACCACATGTTGTTGTTGTTAGGTGCCTTTGAATCTGTTGCCACTCACAGCAACTTTATGTACAACAGAATAAAATACTGCCCAGTCCAATGCCATTCTCACAGTTGTTGCTATTCTTGAGCCCATTATTACAGCCACCATGTCAATCCATCTCATTGAGGATCTTCCATTTTGTTGCTGACCCTCTACTTTAAAAAGTATGATGTCTTTCTCCAGGGACTTGTCCCCATGTCCCGCCTGATAACATGTCCGGAGTATGTGAGACAGTCTTGGCATCCTCGCTTCTAAGGAGCATTCTGTTTTTACTCCTTCCGAGACAGATTTGTTTGTTCTTCTAGCAGTCCTTGGTGTATTAAATATTCTTCACCAACACCATAATTTAAAGGCGTTAATCTTCTTTGGTCTTCCTTATTCATTGTCCAGCTTTCACAAGCATATGAGGCAATTGAAAATACCATGGCTTGGGTCAGGCGCATCTTTGTCCTTAAAGTGACATCTTTATTTTTTAACACTTTAAAGAGGTCTTTTGCAGCATATTTGCCCAGTGCGATGCATCATTTGGTTGCTTGGCTGCTGCTTTCATGGGTGTTGATTGTGGATCCAAATAAAATGAAATCTTTGACAACTTCAATCTTTTCTCCATTTATCATGATGTTGCTTATTGATCCAGTTGTGGGGATTTCAGTCTTCTTTATGTTGAGATGTAATCCATACTGAAGGCTGTAGTCTTTGATCTTCATCAGTAAGTGCTTCAGGTCCTCTTAGCTTTCAGCAAGCTAGGTTGTGTCATCTGCATATTACAGGTTGTTAATGAATCTTGCTCCGATCCTAATGCTGTGTTCTTCTTCAAATAGCTCAGCTTCTCAGATTATTTTCTCAGCATACAGATTGAATAAGTATGGTGAAAGGATACAACCCTAACACACACCTTTTCTGATTTTAAACCGTTCATTATCCAGTTCTTCTGTTTGAATAACTGTCTCTTTGTCTATGTACAGGTTCCACATGGGCACAATTAAATGTTCTGGAATTTTCATTCCTTGCAATGTCATCCATAATTTATTATGATCCACACAGTTGAATGCCTTTTTATAGTCAATAAAACACAGGCAAACATCCATGTATTATTGTCTAACTTTGAACTCTGTATGAATGAAATATTCAATACGTATTAAGTCTGACTTTTTTCCCTCAGTGCTGTATTTGTGAGATCCATCTCCTTTTGCATGTAATATTATCATAGTCTATTGAAAAAAACGTGACCACATTATATTCCATCTATTGTTGGTAGATATTTGAGTTATTTCCAGTTTGCAGCTATAATTAGTAATGAATGCTTCTATCTACGCCCAACAACAACAACAACAAAAAACCTGTTGCCATCAGGTTGATTCCCATTCATAATAACCCTATTGGACAGAATAGGACTGCCCCATAGGATTTTCAAGCTGCTGCTCGTGGATTCAAACTGAGAACCCTTTTGGTTAGCAGCCATGCTCTTTACCACTGTGCCACCAGGGCTCCCTACTATCAATCTTTTTGGTGAACATAATAATGTACTTCTGTTGGTATACACCTAGGAATAGAATTGCTGAGCAAGTAAAAAAAAAGGAATTGCTGAGCCAGTGTGTATATATTCGCTTTCGTAGATATTACAAAATAGCTTACCAAAATATACTAATTTATACTTTCAATGGCAGTGTGAGTGCCAATTGCACCAACTCCTCACCAACACTTGATGCTTTCCACCTCTTTAAACAACTTCTGGCTTTATTACATTTATCTACATCTTGCCTGTTTTTTATTTAATTTATATCTTTTCATATTGTTCTTAGTTCTTCTAGCCTACTCATTTGGGTTTTAATTTGCTTTTAATATTTTGCTTCTTATGCTGGAAACTGAGGTCATTGATTTTAAATCCATTCTAACTTCAAATATAAGCATTTAATATAATAATAATAAAAAAAACTACCCATTGTTTTAAATGCGCATGCATATTTCAACATTATATTTCTATTCTCATCCAATTTGAATTTGCCTGGTGGTTTTTTCTTTAGAAATGTGTACATAATTTAGAAATATTTATGAATTTCCTAGTTCCTCATTGTTATTAATTTCTAATTTAATTTTGAATTATATGAGTTTTCAATCTTTTAAATTTACTGAGGGTTATTTTATGGCTGAGAATATGGTCTGTATCTACTTTAGCAAACGTACTCAGATTTGGTTGTTATAATCGTCTACAAATTTTGATTAGATAAATATAATCATGAATGTTGTTTAAGTCTTTCATATCCTTTCTGATTTATTTCTTATTTGTTCTGTCATTTATATGAATTTTGACTATGGTAGTGGAGTTGTCCATTTTGTTTTAGTTATGAAAGTTTTTGCATTATGTGTTTTGGAACTATAAATATGAATTTTTATTACCAGAAATCCTTTTTCAGAATTCTCTATAGCCTGAGATTATAACAGCCTTTTAGTTTTTATTAGATTCTATGATTATGTCACTCTACTTTTTGGCTCTCATTTTAGCTGTCTTTATATTTAGTAAATAGCATATAATTCAGTCTCGATTTTTTGTCCAATCTTACAATCTCTGTCTTTTAATTGATGTATTCAATTTATTTATATTTAATTTTATTACTGGTGTGGTTGGATTTAATCTATCCTATAATTATTTAATTTCTCTTTGATTTATCTATGTTTGTTATTGTAGTTTTTTTCTTTCTTTCTTTCTTTCTTTCTTTCTTTCTTTCTTTCTTTCTTTCTTTCTTTCTTTCTTTCTTTCTTTCTTTCTTTCTTTCTTTCTTTCTTTCTTTCTTTCTTTCTTTCTTTCTCTCTTTCTCTCTTTCTCTCTCTCTCTCTCTCTCCCTCCCTCCCTCCCTCCCTCCCCCCTCCCTCCCTCCCTCCCTCCCCCCCTCCCTCCCTCCCTCCCTCCCTCCCTCCCTTCCTTCCTTCCTTCTTTCTTTCTTTCTTTCTTTCTTTCTAATCTTCTTTGGGTTAATATGTTCAGCAATTCTTCTTAGTTTTTGTATCATCTTGTTATTTGCTTAGTTAATGTATTTATTGTAATAAATATCCTTAAATTATCACAGTTTACTTAGACTTAACTTATGCCAATTCATGTAAAATATAAGAACCATACATTATAATTCTATTTACACTGTCCAACTCTGAGATATTGATGTAAGATATTTTTCTTCTGCATACAGTATAAATCACAAAATTCAAAATTATTGCTTTAAATAGTTATATTTGAAAGAAATTAAGAGACTAATAAAAAGTAGTTTTTATTTTCCATATTTACCCACAATGACAGTGTATGATATTTATCGTATCTGGTATTCTTAATTCCTTCCTGAATATCCAAGATTCCATCTAATATTGTTTCTTTACAGGCTTAAGACATTGAATTAGTATTTAACATACTATAGCCTACTAGTGATGAATTATTGGGTTTTCACATATCTGAAATTGTCCTTGTTTCAACCTGTTCATTGAAGGATATTTTTCTTGAATATAAAATCAAGGATTTGTAGATTATTCTTCTTTTAGTAATTTAAAGGAATTTTTCCATTTTCTACTGGTCTGTATTGGTTTCTTGACTAAAAAAACAAATTAAATTTGATGTTGATGTAGTGTTTCCCTTTTATCTAATCTGTCCTATTTCTCTGAAATTTAAAAACTCTTTACATTCGATTTTCAGCAAATTTTCTATGATGTGCCTAGATGTGACTTTGTTTTTATTTGTCTATATTAGGATTTTCTGAGACTACTGGATCTATACTTTATTGTCTTTTTGTTTGTCTTGTTTTGTTTTTCCACGAATTTGATCTGGTTTTGGTCACTACTTTATTACTTTTTTTTGCTTCATTTTTTCTCTCTTCTCTTTCTGAAATTGATTTGTGGAACAAATTGTATTTTCCAACAAGTCACTGAGGTTCTGGTTATTTATTTTTTAAACTGTTTATATTTTTTGAATTTTCTCCTCTGTTCTTCAGGTTTAATTCATGTCGGCTAGTATTCAAGTTAACTAATTCTTTCTTGATGTTTCCAGGTAATTCTCACTTGATATATTATGTTTAACTAATATGAGTTTCCATTTTTTATGAATATAATTTATTTTCTGAGACTGCACATCTATTTTCTTATCAAGCCTTTTTTGTCTTTTCAATTTTTTGAAGTATTTAAAGTAACTGTTTTAAACTCCTTATCTTTTATTATCAACATCTCAGCTAATGGGGAGTATTTGTATTGACTTGTCTTTTCTTTATTATGGATTCTACCTTTTTGTTTACTTTCCATTTCTTCACATGTCTAGTAACATTTGTTTCTATGTTGGACATTATGAATGATTCATTGAAGGGGCTCTGGATTATGTTATGTTCCTTTAAAAAGTGCTTGGTTTGGTTTTTGGCAAGAATTTAAATTACTGGTGACTTTTTAATCCTGACAGGCTTGTATAAATGTTTAGTTTTTTATTTCTAGGGCATGTCTCTTACTCTAGGTTCTGCTCCTTATTCATAATGTGTGGCTTTCCTTAGGTCCCAAAAGAATGCCTAAGTTACTTAGCTAAATTCTTCTTTTGTAGCCAGGATGTACATCCTAGCATCTCATAGTTATGAGCAGCTTCTATAAAAAAAAAAAAACAAAAAACAAACTTCTATAACATCCATTCAATTCTTAGCTCTATAACAGCCTCTTTCTCCTTGACTCCATGTAGTCTTACCTTGAATATGTGCATCTCAATTCTCAGCCAAAAGCCTATGAGTATCCCCTCCAAACTTCGGTGTATAGTTCTCAGTTCACCTTTTTCCTTTTCAGAATCCTTTCTCTAAAATTGCAGGCGACCCGACAGTCACAGACTCCATTCTCTGTCTTCTCAGTTCAACAAGACTCCCATGCTGTACATGAGTTCTTTCTCCCTTTGCTAGAATTGGGAAATACAAGTAAAATTAAGTATCATCTTTTAGTTTCACTTCTCATACAAGTCGTAGTTCAGTGCTGTTAATTGTCCAATACCTGAAAACTGTTACTTTATATACTTTTGTGTAGTTTTATAATTGTTTACTGTGGAAGAGCAAGTTCAGTACCTGTTACTGTATCTTGGTCAGAAGGTAAAGCCTATCATACAATTTTTAACCTATTAATCAAAGTTATTTTAAAGATCAGATCAGGTATTTATAATATTTGGATCTCCTTTTTTCTACTTTTAGGGGACTTGTCTCATCTTGGTATGCTGGTTAAACTTGTTCATATCAATACTTTCAATACAACATATTTTTAGATGATTTATACCTCTAGATAATATTATATTCCTTTGGCTTTCTGACACACAGTTATGATGAGGGCAGTTTTCCTCAATTCAATGTGTCAATTTCTTTGAGTATCTTTTTTTATTTCTTAAAAGAAACAATTGCTTACAATAAATCACTTATGTTCTTTAGAAACAAAGATGATGAGACCTTGTCTAGCTTACTTTGAACATGTCATTAAGAGAGACCAGTTGCTGGAGAAAGACATTATGCTTGGTGCAGTAGAAGGTCAGATAAAAAGAGGACTATCCTCAAGGAGGAGGATTGCCACGGTGGCTGCAACAATGGTGGGAAACACAGCAATAAATTAAGAGGATGACACAGGACCAGGAAATGTTTCAGTCTGTTATACATAAGGTCATTATGAGTTAAAGCCAACTCTACAGGGCCTAACAACAACAATATATAGTTAATTCATTTTTTCAGCATTTAAGTACCTATAATGTTCCAGATGGAGTTCTGCTGGTGTAGTGGTTAAGAATTTGGCTAATAACCAATAAGTCATCAGTCCAAATCCACTAGCAGCTGCTTGGAAACCCTATGGGGGCAGTTCTACTCTGTTCTGTAGGGTTGCTATGGGTTGATATCAACTCAACAGAAACAGGCTTTTTTTTTTTTTTTTTAATATTCTAACCTGGGTTTAAAAAAGTAAACAAGGCATATCCAGTCTTTGCTATCACAGACCTAACATTCTAGTCTAAGAGAAAAGGCTAAGAATAAAAACAAGTATATAAAAAAAAATTAAATAATAATCAAAATATACAAAGAAAACAATAATGTGACTGGATGGGGTATAATTGGTGCTGCTTTAAAGGTGATCATCTAGAGGGTCTCATTTGATAAGGTGACATTTTAACTGATAACTAAAAATGGACAAGAACCATCTGTCAGAAGATCAGAGAAATATAGACTCCAGGCAGAGGGCAGCACAAGGTCAAGTACCTGAAGAACAGAAAAGTTTGTGATTAGACATTTTCCTGCGGTAAAACGGAATTACTTGAGTGAAATTGTTCTAAGCAGTTACAAATATTAGACCAATATAATAATTATTTTACTGATTTATTTCCATGTAATAAATAAAAATGATGCTGTTTCCAAATTTAAGTGAACACGGTTCTTCCTAACAGTAAATATGACTATTACACATAGGTTAAGTGGTTGTTAATATCTTTAAGGTAAATCACCAATTTCTATGATTGGAAATTGTCAAAAATGGAATGGAATGCATAAACAATGATATCCTTGGCATTAGTGAGTAGAAATGGACTTGGTCATTTTGAATGAGTCATTCATACGGTCTACTATGCCAGGAATGAGAAATTGAAGAGAAATAGTATTACGTTTATCATCAAAAAGTACATTTCAAGATTTATCCTGGAGTATAATGCTGTCAGTGATGGAATAATACCCATACACCTACAAAGAAGACCAGCTAATGGGACTATTATTCAAATTTAGACATCAACTACTAAGGCCAAAGATGAAGAAATTGTAGATTTTTGCCAACTTCTGCAGTCTGAAATTGGAACCAGTATGCATTGATAATTACTGGTGATTGAAACGCAAAATTTAGAAACAAAGAAGGACTGGTACTTGGAAAGTATGGCTTTGGTAATAGAAACGATACCAGAGTACACATGATAGAATTTTGCAAGACCAAAGACATCTTCATTGCAAATACCTTTTTTTCAACAACATAAACAGTGACTATACACGTGGACACCAGATGGAATACACGGGAGTCAACTTGAGTACATCTGTGGAAAGAGACAATGGAAAAGCTCAATATTATCAGTGAGAACAAGGCCAGGGGCTGACTATGGAACAGGCCATTATTGCTCATAAGCAAGTTCAAGTTGAGCTGAAGAAAATTAGAACAAGTCCACGAGAGCCAAAGTACCACCTTGAGTATATCCAAACTGAATTTAGAGACCATCTTGGGAATAGATTTGATGCATTGAACACTAAGGACTGAAGACCAGAGAGTTGTGGAATATCAAGGATGTTAGACATGAAGAAAGCAAGAGATAATTAAAAAAGACAGAAAAGACCAGAATGGATGTCAGAAGAGACTCTGAAACTTGCTTTTGACTGTAGAGTAGCTAAAGAGAAAGGAAGAAATGATAAAGCTGAACAGGAGATTTCAAAGGGTGTCTCAAGAAGACAAAGTAATATATTACAATTAAGTGTGTAAAGACCTAGAGTTACAAAACCAAAAGTGAAAAACACACACGCTCGGCATTTCTCAAGCTGAAAGAACTGAAGAAAAAATTCAAGACTCGAGTTGCAATAGCAAAGTTTTCTATGGGCAAAATACTGAAAGACCCAAGAAACTTCAAAACCAGATGTAAGGAATACACAGAGTCACTGTACCAGAAAGAATTGATCGATGTTCAATCATTTTAGGAGATAGCATATGATCAAGAACTGACAATATTGAAGGACGCAGTCCAAGCCACAAGAAGACAGTGACGAAAAACAAGACTCTGGGAATTGTTGGGATAGCAATTAAGATGTTTCAACAAATGGATACAGCCCTGGAAGTGCTCACTTATCTATGCCAAGAAAATTGGAAGAAAGTTACCTGGCCAACCAACAGGAAGAGATCCATATTTATGCCTACTCTGAAGACAAGTGATCCAACTGAATGCAGAAATTATCAAACAATATCATTAATATCACATGCAAGTAAAATTTTGCTGACAATCATTCAAAAGCAGCTGCAGCTGTACCTCAACAGGGAACTGCCAGAAATTCAGGCCAGACCCAGAAGAGAACGTGAAACCTGGGGCATCTTTGCTGATGTCAGATGGATCTTGGTTGAAAGCAGAGAATACCAGAAAGATGTATAACCTGGGTTTTATTGACTATGCAAAGGCATTCTACTTTGTGGTTCATAACAAATTATGGATAACATTGTTTAAAATGGGAATTCCAGAACACTTAATTGTGCTCATGAGGAACCTATACATAGATCAAGAGGCAGTAGTTCAAACAGAACAAGGGGATGCTTCATGATTTAAAGTCACCAAAGGTGTGTGTTAGGGTTGTATCATTTCACCATATTTATTCAATCTGTATGCTGAGAAAATAATTCTGGATGCCGGACTATATGAAGAAGAACATGGCATCAGGATTGGAGAAAGACATTAACAACCTGCATTATGCAGATGACAAAACCTTGCTTGCTGAAAGTGAAGAGGACTTGAAGTACTTTCTAATGAATATCGAAGACCACAGCCTTCAGTATGGATTACAACTCAAAGAAAAGAAAATAAACATCCTCACAACTGGACCAATAAGCAACATCATGATAAACGGAGAAAAGTTTTAAGTTGTCAAGGATTTTATTTTACTTGAATCCACAATCAACACCCATGGAAGCAGCAGTCAAGAAATCAAAAGACTCATTGCATTGGGCAAATTGGCTGCAAAAGACCTCTTTAAAGTGTTTTTTTTTTTTAAAAAAAAAAAAAAGAGCTGTTACTTCAAGGACTAAGGTGAGCCTGACCCAAGTCATGCTGTTTTCATTCAAAGCAGAACAGTGAATAAGGAAAGCCAAAGAACTGTCAACTTTGAATTACGGTGTTGGTGACAGATATTAAGTATACCATGGACTGCCAAAAAAAGAATGAACCTGTCTTGGAAGAAGCAAAACCAGAATGCTCCTTCTAAATTAGGATGCCGCGACTGTTTCACATACTTTTGGACATGTTATCAAGAGGGATCAGTTTCTGGAGAAGTACATCATGCACGATAACGAAAAGGTCCAGCGGAAAAGAGGAAAACTCTCAATGAGATTGATTGACATGGTGGCTGCGACAATGGGCTCAAGCATAACAACGATTTTGAGGATGGTGCAGGACCGGGCAGTGTTTCGTTCTGTTTTACATACGGTTGCTATTAGTTGCAACCTACTCAAGGGCACCTAACAACACCTAAAGAAAAAAGATACGGTTCCATTTCTCCCCTCAAGTAACTTAATATCTATTGCTGGGGAAAAAATAATCCTATAAAAAATCATCAATAAAGTATTTTAAAATATGAAATATAGCAGTGTGAGAAATGTCACATGGCATTATATAACTTCCAACTTAGTTATATAGACTCTAAATATGATAGTAGTTCTCAGAAGGCATTGGAATTTTGAACACTACTAACAGCCAGCCCCCATTGAGGAGTTACTCTATCTCAATCATGTACTAACTGTTTTAATTCTCTCAGCAGCTCTATGTACTACACACTATGGTTCACATTTCTAATTTACAAATGAAGAAAATGATCATAGATACTAAGGCATGTAAATTCAAGTTTTGAAATATGAGTGGGATAAATAAAGGGTGGGAGAGAAACAATAGAGATGGCATTCAGGCCAGAAAAAAAAAAAGAAAAATAATAAAAGTGGAAAAATAACAAGGTCCTGTCTGGTCAGAAAATCATTTGTACTTTAAGACTGAAATCCTTTTAATAAGACCTAAATTAATCAAATATTTATTATGGCCTTGAAGGTTTATGGAAATCCCATGAGAAAAAGAGGCCTCTGAATTAAATTATTTTAGATTACTTTCCTGTTTAGCAATTGATTACTAAAGTATATATTTTTTTAATAAATGATTAAAAAAGTATTTTATTATATATATATTTATATACATATATATACACAAATGGAAACCCTGGTGGTGTAGCGGTTAAGTGCTACTTAACCACTGGTAACCAAAGGGTTGGCAGTTCGAATCTGCCAGGTGCTCCTTGGAAACTCTATGGGGCAGTTCTACTCTGTACTATAGGGTTGCTATGAGTCGGAATCGACTTGACGGCAGTCGGGTTGGTTTATATAGAGACAAATATTTACCTGAATATCTTTGGATTATATAACAAGCCTTTCTAAAACATAGCCCTCTGCCATTGTTAAAAAAACAGAATTTAATGACGTATTTTTATGTCACTTATATAAAGGGTAAATAATATTACATACATGTAATATATACCCCAGAATATATATTGTCTTCCAGGTTTAGTTTTCAGATTTCTAATCTACCTATATATTTTCTTCATTACCTGTCAGTTCATTCTGGTTCAAAATCAATTTCACCCTCCTGTTAAACTAATTTGAAATTTTCAGCAAATTGATTTCATATGCTTTTCAAAAATTTCCATCTCAGTAACTAGGTGAATAATAAAATGAATCAATTTTTTTAAAGTAGAAATTATCTTGGAAAACTTATTATATAATATAGTACAGATGTGGTTGTCTTAAATTTGAATTTCTGAATTATGCATTGTTATTATCATCTTTTTTATGACAGCGAAACAGGTAAGACTAAAAATTATATATGGTTATATTGAAAGGAAATAGGAAAATAGCAGGTATGGCCATCCAAAAATCTAAAATCTCAAACTAAGCATTAAGAAAAAAATGAGTGATGATGCCCTAAACTCTTAAGAATGTACTTTTCCTTAGCACCTTATTTATTTCATTTAGTATCCTAGTATAATTTAAACTTATATAATTTTATTTTCCTTTTGGTTTGTTTTTCTATCATTTTCTCTTCTAAAATGCTAACTTGTTGTTGTTCTTTTGTTAGGTACCCTCGAGTCAGTTCTGACTCATAGCAACCCTATGTATAACAAAACAAAACACTGCCCATTCTTGCACCATCCTCAAGATTGTTGTGCTTGAGCCCATTTTTCCAACCATGATGTCAATCCATCTCCTTAAGGGTCTTCCTCTTTTTTGCTGACCCTCTAGTTTATCATGCATGATGTCCTTCTTCAAGGACTATTTCCTCTTGATAACATGTCCAAAATTCATGAAAAGATGTCTTTCTATCTTTGCTTCTATGGAACATTCTGGCTGTACTTTCTCCAAAACAGATTTGTTTGTTCTTCTGATAGTCCATGGTATATTCAATATCCTTTGCCAACACCAAAATTCAGAGGCATCAACTCTTCTTCAGTTTACCTTATGCATTGTTCAGCTTTCACATGTATATGAGGCAAAAATACCACGTCTTAGGTCAGGCATACCTTAGCCCTCAAAGTAATATCTTTGCTTTTTAACACTTTAAAGTGGTCTTTTGCAGCAGATTTGCCCACTACATCTTTGGTTAATTAGTGTCTTGGAAAAATCAGTAAACAAATAATAAGTTAACACCCCATTAAGGAGCTTATTTGACCTAGCATTTCAAAATGCTGTACGTTTGAACAAAGATCATTGCCATTTGAATCTTTTTTCGTGGTTCTCTGTACCCCAGACTTTGAACAATTTTAAAACTGTGTTATATCTTTCCAAAATATTTATGAATGCAGTAAGTTTTTAATCCTAGCTTCAAAAGCTTAAATTTTGAAAAGAATATAATTTATCACCCCATGCAAAAAAATGTAAATTAGTGGTGCCTATGGATTCACAGCAATGTTAGTGTGTTGAGCAAAGAAAAAGGGCTCTATACACTCTCAAGATGGCCCTTATTGCCTTGGCGGGCTTACCAAGTTTGAGGTCCTTATCTCTGCCCTATTGGCTGAGAAACTTTTTATTTTTATTGTTTTTTTTTCTTTCATATATAATCCTCTGTCAGGAGCAGACCACATTATCTGATATTATAGTATGTTCATGTAAGCAAAAAAAAAAAAATTGTCTTATTTCAACAAATAATCAGCTATTCAACCAGCACTATTCAATAGGAAGATTGCTTGGTACACCCAGGAAAGAACGGTAATTCACAAAGGAGTTTACCTTTATGAACCTTATAATCTTATGAAGGAAGAAAGACAAATATGCAGGTAAATACAGTATCTTTTAATAATATCCAGATTAGATAGGTCCAGGTATTGTGGGATAACACAAGAACGGAATCTATCCTGGGAAAAACACATCAGAGAAGTGACTTCAAAGATGGATCTGAATACGAAGGAGCTGGGGGAAAGAGAAGGGAGAGTTATTAAACAGATACGTTGTTTACGTAAAATCCTAGACTGAGGTTTAATTACATTCTCAATGAGCATGGCCTTGCCAATAGGGGTAAAAATCGAATTCCCTTTGAAAAAGAGCCATTACCTTCTTGGACAATGTTTGGATGCACACTGAGAGTGCCTGTGTCAGTAGCTGCCCATTCTTTTCAAATTTCTAGTATGACCAACTTCTATAGTTTTGTCAATGCATTAAATAAGATTATAGTTTAGTATCATGGTCTATAATCCACATGTCTTTTTTTTGTGGGGGGGGGGAAGTAAGTTTATGACCCAAACTATGATACTTTATATTTTAAACATTCAATTTAAGACTCAGAATAAAATATGATTTCTTATAGTACTGAATTATTTAGCACTCCTTCACTGTGCCACCAGGGCTCCTATTAGCACTCATTAAAAAAATGAGTTATTGGACATGATGAAAAAGAAATGTATAACCCAAAATGATACAATTATCTAAAATCTGAAGAAAACTCATTGAAGATGTAAGGCAACGGTCTTGTTACTGTGATAGAATTTAAAGTTTTCCAAATTTTCTGACTTTTAAGTTCTACTTAGTAAAGATCTAAAAAATGAAAAGGAAAATGTCAAACTAAAATATCAAAAAACATAGATTCAACAAGACATAACTGACATTATTCAGACAGAAGAGGAGAAAAAGAATCAGGGTGTTTTATACATGGAGGACCCTATTATGGCAGATGAAGATAAATGATTTTCCATTTCCACTGAAGAACGCAATTAAGAGTCTGTAGAAGGAGATTTAGCTAAGAGAGAAGGACATTTTCATGAGTCAAGAAAAAGGGTCACAAAACTTGGGCTTATTTATCAAGGGAATCATTTCTATTCTCTGGAGGTCTTTGTAAAGCTTTCATGTCCAACTGATTTACTTTTAAAGGATTACGTGTGGCATTAACTGAGGGCAAGGAGGATAATATGATCTCTGGAGTTCCTCCCAGCCGTGCGTTTTCATATCGCTATTGTGTCTTTTCCAGCCTAGTGAGAAGCTAAAGAATGTTGCGTGCACTTACTCACCCAGGTGTTTTTTTTTTTTTTTTTTGCATATAACTTTTTGAAATATTTTAGAAAGTGATATAATCTGTAAAGAAATTAATTTCTTAAAGAGTACCTGAGGAATATAAAAACTTGACTAAATGATAATTCCCAAAGTCAGTTGGTGACCCTAAATTAAGCTGAGCACATAAAGCTACAAAAATAATGTATACAGTATATATATAAGAAAAAAAAACTTTTGAGAGTTTAAAACTGATTGTTAATCTAGAACAATTAAAATGTGAGTAAAACTACTTTATTCAGAATCCCAAGGCTAGTCTTTTTGAAATAAAAATGGGACATTGATCTCTTTTCCTATCGTGATATTAATATAGCTTAAAAATAACAATGTATAGCTGAAAACATGGTTTTATTTATTCTATTTCTTTTTCACTTTATCACACATTTTTCTGTTTTTTTATTGCTTCTTTCAAATTGTACCATCTGCAAAATGTATGCGTTCCTACTTCTCATAGGAAGAGCAAGAATCTATTACAGGATATTTCAAAAGCAATACAAATTGTTAATGAATCTGCGAATTGCAAGATTTGCTAATTATATAGCCATCTTAAGAGGACAGCTGACGTTTAAGATGGTGAATTAATTCATAGCAACTAAAAAAGGCAGATGTTTTTCTTCCAAAGCAATGGACATTTTAGTACTTCACTGGGAAGTAAGAAGGTCAAGGAATGTGAAATAGACTACAGGAAAATGCAGAAAATACAGAGTATTTTCAAGCCCATTGTAAATAATTGAGTAAGACCCTTCAAACTTAGTTGAAAAGTGGTAAAAGTCTGAGTTCAAATGTCTTCATCCAAGTTCAACCTCAAATTTATTATGTAACCACTAGCAAGCCACTGAGCTTCAATTCAGCCCCACAATATATGGAAAATGAGAATAACCCTTCCGGACTATAGTGTCAATCTAGATTGATATATTACTATAAAATAAGTACGTCAATTATGTAAAATAAGACATTTACACTGAAGTTTTGTTGTATACCCCATTATGCTAAACATAAGTTTAGATAGCTAGTGAAGTGTTGTTCCTTCTTTGTTTCTTTGTAAAGGCCACATTACAAATGGAAATGATAACTGTATACTTCATTTTATAAAAACCTAAAATAAAAAAAATAATGATCATTTTATATAAGACATCATTATTTTAGGGACCATTGAGAAAGGACAAAAAAAAAATTGCTGACAGTGAAAATATGGCACAATTCTTTCTTATTACTTTAAATTTATTTTATTGCTTTATTTTTGTTTATATCTTCTACTTATTGAAAGGACTCTTTTAGAATTACATAGGCATTGATTTTTATTGTATTGCTTACAGTTGTTTTGTCCCAAAATGCAATACATTTTGCTCCCAATATCCAATCATACATTACTGTTTGAGGACTTTAAAAAACTTTTTTTATTATGGAAAACTTGGGACACAGTAAAAGTAGAAAGAGAAGTATACTGAATCTTAATGTATCCTTTACTAAACATTGATAGTTTTCAAGTGATTTTTACCCTCGATCATTTTGTTACTTTTTCACTGTATTATTTAAAGTAAATCAAAATCAGGGCATTACTTAACTTATTTATAGTTCAATGTGTACCTCTAAAATATAGTATATTTTTATACATAGCCACAATACTGTTATCACAACTAAAATATGAGTATGTCACTGTTATCAAATTTCTAGTCATTATATGAAGATATATTAAATGGCAATTAAATTTAAAAATTCAAATAGCATTTTCATAATAAAACTCAAATGAGGTGAAAATAATAGTATAAATATCTATCTCCATGTTTATGCCTCTGGAGACAAAAGCATCTCTATGATAAATGGTGGTTGTATGAAATCAATTCGAGTTGCATTCCAACTTCAGAGATGTCAAAAGTGAAACAATGTGTTTCTTAATATCCGTGAAATATGGTTTTAAAAAAATTATCTTTCTCTCTCTCACATAATTCATGGCCTCCTGAGATTATGTGAACGATGGTATTTTTGTAATGAATGAATAAGCTATGAACTCTGCAAGGATATGTCCATTGTTTTAGTATTGTTTAAATAGCATAAAAACCTCTATTTATTGTTTAAATAGCATAGCTTCCAATATTTGACATCAATTTAGTTTAATTTAGTGAAGTAATTTTCCAAAGAGTTTTACTAATATTTTATCATCTCTTGAAGACAAACTCTAACCACTAATCATATTCCATTGAGACATATAATAGAGAATGATTCTTAGGTGATAAAACCAGTTAGGTGCATGCTATACTTGGACAAATGCAAAATTTTCTACCATGTGCCTAAAAATTCCTTCAAAGCACGCCACCTCACAAGAGTAACTACATACAAACTTTCTTGGCAGTGATCTTTTTGGCAGATATTGTCAGTCTGATGACTCAGCAATCCAAATGCCCTCTTAGAGTGCATTTCTGTCCTTCAGAGGTCAAATGTTAGAAAGCGTATTTTGGTTGGAATAATACTGAATATATAAATTAATAGATAAAATCTTGGAGAGCATACTTTTTACATTATTGAGCCTTCTAGTCCATTTTGCTCCTCCACTTATTCAATTCTCCCATATTTATTTGGCAGATGTATTTCTAGATACATTTCTGAAATGTTTAAATGTGAGCTTTGAAAATGTGAGATGTGCTATGTAAAGAATACAGAATATACTTGTCACCAATATTTACTAGCTCATCTTTCAGAGGCAGTGTTAGGTAGTGAATTGGTCTTCAAACTACACTTCTAGGTGTTACCTCTGGAGAGGGAGGAAATTAATTTGTGGAGATGGCATTATGAGATTCCTGTTCTTTGCTGCAGCTAGAGCAGTCCTGATTTTATTATACCAGCCTCCCATACATCATCAGCTTCCATGTAAGAGTTTTAGAAACAAGGCTATTTATTTTTTAAACTCCTCAGTAGCATAAAATTTATTTGCTTTGCAGACTGGTAAACCTGAAGTCGTATCACAATTCTTTTATTTATCAGTTATGTGATGCAGAGCCATCTATTTCGACACCGTAAACTTTAGTTTACTCATATATAATATGGAGACTGTAAAATTACTTGTAAATTTGTAGTGAGTAGTAAATATGAAAGTGTATCACATGTGGTTGAAACTCAGTGAATGGTAGTTATTTTATTTTTATAATAAGTTTTAAATAATAGACACTCTAGAAATCCCCTTTTCTAATGTCTTCACTCTACATCTGAAAATCTGAGATTCATTTATACACTTATGTAATAAGTATTTATGTATCACTTTCTATGTGCTAACAGGGTTAAAGAGTGACAGGCAGGGAGAGTGATATTACGGAAATGATGTTTGGGGAAGAATTTGGAAGGAGGAGATATTTTAGTACACTCGAATGAAATAACACAGTGAGTCATGCAAATGATTAAAGAAAGAGAATTTTGAAGCAGAAAAAGCCATATGTAAAAATACTTTGGGGAAGAAATGTGCTTGGTAGATCCAAGTAACAGCAAGAAAATCAGTGGGCCAACAGTGGAGCAAGTTATAGACAGTGGTAAAACATTAGGTTGGGGACAGCTGGGACCAGATAATGAAGGTCTTAAAGGTCATGTAAGGGAAACCACTGATGGGTTTTGAGCAAGGTAATGAAATAATTTGATTGAGAAGTTGATTATTTTGTGTTTAGTCAAAGAACTTTGTATGTTTCTACCTCACCGAAAAGTTAATTGATGATTTTCATTTTCCGTACTTCAAATATTTTTTTGATCAGATTCTTGTTATTACTGTGACAATAAATAGGTCCTTTCCCTTTTAAGTGTACTGTATAAAATTTTCCTAGCCTAAATATTTTGATTGTAATACTAACAAATTTCTTTGTTCAGAAACAGACTTAAGTATAATAATGGTCAATGTATTGGGATGACATTAAGGCTTCTTAAAACCTCCATCATTAATAAAGTGCAAAATAATCCAGCATTTGTCTGAAATCAACGTATTTTCCTTTGCTAGTGTCGTAGCTAAAATGTGTATAATTTCTTTTTTTTTTTTTTTTTTTTGGTGAAAATATACATATCAAAACGTGCTCCCATTTAACAATTTCTACACATATTATTCAATGACATTGGTTATATATTGTGTTAACATTCTCATCATTTCCACTCTAGTTACTTCACTCTCATTAATATACACTATGTACCCTCTAAACTTCTCATCTATGTTTCAGATTTACTGTTGTCACTTTGGTCTCATATAATTTTTTTAAAGGACAATATTTAAGGATGATATTTTTAACTTTTTGAGCTACAGCGCTTTGTTCTTTTTTTAAAGATGACTTCCGGGAATAGTTTTGTTTCGAGATTTTAAGAGTATCTCAGGACAATAATCTCAGGAGTTCCTTCACCTTCAATAAAGCTAGTAAGTCTGAATTCTTTGAAAATTTGAAGTGCCGTTCCACAGAATGTGTATACTTTCTTAAGATTTATCTAAAAAGTGAGATCGAAAAATAGTTTCATTGCACGTCTAATTCCTCCCTTAGTTCGCGTTTTACGCTGTTGAGATACATTGATTTTCTGCTATGTATGGACTCCTATTCAAGTACTAGCACTTTCTATTCATCAATTTAAATGTTTTTGTCCTTGACTATATTATTGTAATTGAAATAAATATTTGAATGAATGTACACTGATGATATGCAGTAATCTGCTGAAAATCTTATAATGGGCTTTAAACTCTCAATTTCAGCCCTAAATAATTGCTGTGAAATCTCACAGAAGGTTACTTAAACTTCAGTTCAGGTTCTACTCAGTAGTAGAATGGGTTAAGAATAAAAATATCCAGCTTTAAACAAACTCTGTAACAGTAAGTTATTTGAAATTATAATAGTAAAGTATACTTTAAAATCAGTAATCTAAAATACTTTATTAGAGTCCAAATAGTGAAGATAGGGTCTACTCACAGCATGCCTTAATTCTGTAATTAACAATGAATCAAAAGAAGCTATTAAGCTTCTGTGTCATGTCTATTCTTAATAAACCCCATGCTGCTTAATGTTCAAAATTCTGTTGTCCTCTTAATATGTTTACCAATTTTTGTGGGATCAAATACAATAGTATGTTTGAAGGATAAGTATTTTAATAAACACTTTTACAGAGTTCTTTCACAATTTTCCTTTTTTTTTTTTTGCCTATTATAACTATTTGTAGCACCATTCTTCTTCAAGTTGTCATTCCCAGCATAGTAGGCTATATGATTGTCCATTTAAAAATGGCCAATACCAGTCCAGTTCAGCTCACTAATGCCTGGGATATCGATGTTCATGCATTTCATTTCGTTTTTGAAGATTTCCAATTCTTCGTACATCTCAGGTTCTGGTTATTAATGGATGTTTGCAGCTGTTTCTTCTCATTTTGAGTCATACCACATCAGTGAATGAAGGTCCCGAAAGCTTTACTCCATCCATGTCATTAAGGTCGACTCTACTTTGAGGAGGCAGCTCTTCCGCAGTCAACTTTTGAGTGCCTTCCAACCTGGGGGCATCTTCAAGCACTATATCAATGTTCCACTGCTGTTCATAAGGTTTTCACTGGCTAGTGCTTTTCAGAAGTAGACTGCCGGGTTCTTCTTCCTAGTCTGTCTTAGTCTGGAAGCTCAGCTGAAACCTGTCCTCCATGGGTGACCCTGCTGGTATCTGAATACCGGTGGCATAGTTTGCAGTATCACAGCAACATGCAAGCCCCCACAGTACAACAAACTGACTGGAAGACAGCTTCCTGGCCAACTGACTGGAAAAGACCCATATTTATGCCTATTCCCAAGAAAGGTGAACCAACTGAACGTGGAAATTATAGAACAATATCATTAATATCACACGCAAGCAAAATTTTGCTGAAGATCATTCAAAAGAGGCTGCAGCAGTGTACTGACAGGGAACTGCCAGAAATTCATGCTGGTTTCAGAAAAGGATGTGGAACCAGGGATATCATTGCTGATGTCAGATGGATCCTAGCTGAAAGCAGATAAAACCAGAAGGATGTTATCTGTGTTTTATTCACTATGCAAAGGCATTCGACTGTGTGGATCATAACAAATTATGGATAACACTTCGAAGAATGGGAATTCCAGAACACTTAATTGTGCTCATGAGGAACCTTTACATACATCAAGAGGCAGCTGTTTGGACAGAACAAAGGGATACTGAGTGGTTTAAAGTCAGGAAAGGTGTGCATCGGGGTTGTATTCTTTCTTCACGCCTATATGCTGAGCAAATAATCTGAGAAGCTGGACTATATGAAGAAGAACGGGGCATCAGGATTGGAGGAAGACTCATTAACAACCTGCGTTATGCAAATGACACAACTTCTCTTGCTTAACGTGAAGAGGACTGGAAGCCCTTACTAATGAAGATCAAAGACCACAGCCTTCAGTATGGATTACACCTGAACATAAAGAAAACAAAATCCTCACAACTGGACCAATGAGCAACATAATGATAAATGGAGAAAAGATTGAAGTTGTGAAGGATTTCATTTTACTTGGATCCATAATCAACAGCCATGAAAGCAGCAGTCAAGAAATCAAAAGACACACTGCATTAGTTAAATCTACTGCAAAGGACCTCTATAAAGTATTGAAGAGCAAAGATGTCACCTTGAAGACTAAGGTGCACCTGACCCAAACCGTGGTATTTTCAATCGTATCATATGCATGTGAAAGCTAGACACTGAATAAGGAAGGCCAAAGAAGAATTGATGCCTTTGAACTGTGGTGTTGGGGAAGAATATTGAATATACCGTGGACTACCAGAAGAACGAATAACTCTGTCTTGGAAGAAGTGCGGCCAGAATGCTCCTTAGAAGCAAGGATGGCGAGACTGCGTCTTACATACTTAGGACAAGTTGTCAGGAGGGATCAGTCCCTGGAGAAGGACATCATGCTTGACAAAGCATAGGGTCAGCGGAAAAGAGGAAGACCCTCAACGAGATGGATTGACACAGTGGCTGCAACAATGAGTTCAAGCATGACAACGATTGTAAGGATAGCTCAGGACTGGGCAGTGTTTCGTCTATTGTCCATAGGGTTGCTACAAGTCGGAACCGACTCAATGGCACCTAACAACAACAACAACATTATAACTACTTAAAATTTTTAGTTCCCTGTATGTTTCCATAAAAGTGAATTACTCTCCAGCAATCAGGTATTGACTTCAGTGTGTATCTTCCTTCCAATACGCTGATCTACTCAGCTTATGTTCCAATATTTCAGGCTTTTTTTCATAGACATGTCCGGTCAATGTTGAATTTTGAAAGACTTCATTAGGAACCCTGTTGGCATAGTAGTTAAAGCTCTTGGCTGCTAACCAAAAAATCGATAGTTCAAACCCACCAGCGGCTCAGCAGGAGAAGAATGTGGCAATATGCTTCCATAAAGATTTGCAGTCCTGGAAACCCAATGGGACATTCTACTCCATCCTACAGAGTCTCTATGAGTTGGAATTGACTCGATGGCAGTGGGTTTTTTTGTTTTTGTTTTTTTTGCTTTGGTTTTCTATATTTTTTCATTGATCTGGCTTTTTTCTATAAAGATTTTGTATATTTACATGATAAGCATTTTCAATCATGCAGTGAAAATACTGTTCTATTAAATTCATTCTATCGTGTTATTTAAATGCAAATGCTGACACCATCATAATATAGTAAAATTTCTTACTAAGAAAATGACGGAGATTAGAGTAGAGTATTTGGCTAAAGTAGGCATACTTTAAAAGATTGAAAAATGATTATGTCCATCTCTTTGTCCACTAAATTAGAGGAAAGTGATAACTCAAAATGTGTGCCACTCCATGTTTAAATTGTTATATTCTTACACTATTGGTGGCCTTTAAACTGTTAGAAAAATAAAAGGTGGCATGAAACTCATAGACATAACCGCATCGATAAAAGTTCACTCTCATAAATGTATATTTAAGGGGTAATTGAAGAGAAGTCAAAAAAATTAAAAAGCAGAAATAAAAACTTCCACTCATAAAAGTTCTTGTGGCAGCATTTTCACTACTCATTAAAAACTGGAAAAAGGGATTAGTATTTTAAATTATGGTACACAGGAGATGCAACTGCTCAATCATTAAAGATTGAAATTATTTAGAATACATTGTAAAAGTAATCCTTTAAAAATATAGAATTAAAGAAATTTGATCAGAATGAAACTAAAGCATGCACAATATGAGATTAATTTTTTTTTAAATGAGCATGCACATGGATTGAATTCGGAGGGAAGTATACAAACTAGGAATAAATGTTTTAAGTTGCAAATATGGGTTTTAAATTATTTAAAAATATTTATTCATATTTTGATATGGTATTAATTTTAAGTAGTTAAATTGGGTTTCATGGGCAATATTGACAACCTACCAAATAATATGAATAATTTATGGAATGTATAGTTTAAGTAGAGAATCTAATAAAATAACTTTGATATGAAAAATTAATTATTGTCACAATACAAAATATTATAACAAAATATTATTAAATAAAATTAGATCAAATTAATATAAGACATCTTGCCCCTTTTTATAGTTTTCATAGTTCAAAAAAGACTTTAAGTAAAATTAAGGCAACTCGAACTGTGAAATCCATTTAAAACAATGAGTTATTTTATAAATGAAAATGAATCACTATATTTTTATAATATAAAAAAAGCTTGTTAAAAAAATGGCTGATTGGGCTGAAGAGTAACACTAGGTTGATCTCTGAGGAAAGATGGTTAAAGTCTCTCTATACTCCTGGGCTGCCAAGGATACTGCTGCCTTTACCACTACCAGGAAGTGTGGAACCAAAAATCTACCACCATAGTGGTGTGCTACTGTGCAATGACCAGAAAGCCATGTGCAAAACTTGGGAAATTCTGGTACACTTGTTAGTTCCAAAACTATACCTCTTCTGCTCCAATACGCAGGAGCAGAATAAATGCTCTCACTTGCTTCCTGATGTCTATAAACCGGGGAATAGGCAATAAGACCTCTGAAAAAGATGCTGAAGCAGCATCAGGGGAAGCGGGTGGGGGAATGGTGCCACTAATATATCTGGCAGGTGAAACAGAAGAAGTAACAAATCTTA
The DNA here is from genome assembly GCF_024166365.1 of Elephas maximus indicus. NCBI lineage: Eukaryota > Metazoa > Chordata > Mammalia > Proboscidea > Elephantidae > Elephas > Elephas maximus. Next base: position 93,871,347 of record NC_064823.1, read on the forward strand.
GGCAGGCTTCTACCTTTCACTGTACTACTTCTGCTTTGTAAATATTTTGCAGATGAACATGATCGAAGAAACTTCAAACATGTCTGTAAACTGAGTCATAGAAGTTAAGTCTTAAAAACAGTTTTTTTTTTCACTATAGAATTCAAAAAGCTAATTCTCAAACTTATATGGAAATATAAAATCCAATATAGTTTGATGTCATTCCACAACTCTTCTGGTCTTCAGTCATTAGTGTTTAACGTGTCAAATCTACTCTTGGAATGGTCTCTAAATTCCGGTGTGATATACTCAAGGTTGTATTTTGGCTCTCGTGGACTTCCTCTGATTTTCTTCAGTTTCAGCTTGAAATTCCATATGAGTGATTGATGATCTGATCCAAAGTCGATCCCTTGCCTTGTTCTGACTGATGATATTGAGCTTTTCCATTGTTTCTTTCCACATATGTAGTCAGTTTGATTCCTGTGTGTTTCATCTGGCAAGGTCTATGTGTATAGTAGCCATTTATGTTGGTGAAAAAAGGTATTTGCAATGAAGTCGTTGGTCTTGCAAAATACTATTATTCTATCTCCAGCAATGTCTCTATCACCAAGGCCATATTTTCCAACTATGGATCTTTCTTCTTTGTCTCTAGCTTTTGCATTCCCATCACCAGTAATTACCAATGCATCCTTGACTGCATGTTTGATCAATTTCAGACTGCAGAAGCTGGTAAAAAATCTTCAATTTCTTTATTTTTGGCCTTAGTGGTTGGTGTGTAAATTTGAATAATAGTCGTATTAACTGGTCTTCCTTGTAGGTATATGGATATTATCTTATCACTGACACTGTTGTACTTCAGGACAGATCTCGAAATGTTCTTTTTGATGATGAATGCAATACCATTCCTCTTCAAGTTGTCATTCCTGGCATAGTAGACTACATGATTGCCCAATTCAAAATGGAAAATATCAGTCTGTTTGAGCTCTCTAATGCCTAGGATATCAATGTTTATGCATTCCATTTAATTTTTTGATGATTTCCAAGTTTCCTAGATTCATACTTCATACATTCCAGAGGTCTGATTATTAATGGACGTTTGCAGCTGTTTCTTCTCATTTTGAGTCATGCCAGATCAGCAAATGAAGGTCCCAAAAGCTTTACTCCATCGATGTCATTAAGGTGGACTCTACTTTGAGGAGGCAGCTGTTCCCCAGTCATCTTTTGAGTGCCTTCCAACCTGGGAGGCTCATCTTCTGGCACTGTATCAAACAATGCTCCGTTGCTATTCATAAGGTTTTCACTGGCTAATTCTTTTCAGAAGTAGACTTCCAGGTCCTTCTTCCCAATCTGTCTTAGTCTGGAAGCTCAGCTGAAACCTTTCCTCCATGGGTGACCCTGCTGGTATCTGAATATCAGTGGCATATCTTGTGTATTGTGTGTTGTGTTGATTGTGAGTAGTAAAATAAAATACTATGAGAATATTATCTGGGATAATATCATGGTAATCATGTGGTAGGAAATACTTTCTTAAATCAATACAGAAAAAGCAAGCACTAAACAAAATAAACATATTGATATATTGTACTACATTAAAACTAAAATTTATTGATCTAAGAATCTAAACAAACCCAAAGCAGGATAAATACAAAAAAAAAAAAAAAAAAATTTAAGACACACTGATAAAAATTTTCCAACGACCAGTAACAAAGAGAAATCCTTCAAAGAAGTCAGGATTTTAGTGTGAGACACAGGGGTTATGTACAGAGAAACAAAACTATACAATATTTTTATACTAATAAAGCACACCTTCTATGTTTGTTTGCCAATTGCTCCCTCCCACCATGAGGTATTTTCATAAGTGCTGCTATGTCAATTTTCTTAAACATGTTACTGTAAGAAATATTAGCATAATGTGCTTACTAAAGTACTTCATGGGGGAGACCATGTTTGGCAAGCAAATGTAGAAGGTGTGCATTATTTATTTAAAAATATGATAGTCTCCTTGTCAGAACAGTGCAAGTCAGAAGGCAATGAACCAACTTTAAAATGTTGAGTAATAGAAACTGCCAATCTAGAAAACTAATCCAGCAAAAACGTATTTCAAAAAAAAAGTGAAATAAATATTTTTGTCTTACAAGTAAAATCTGAGGAAATTCATCTCCATCAGATGTGCACTACAAGAAATATTAAAGGAAATCCTTCAGGCGAGAAGATATTAAAAGGTGGAAACTTGGATATACACAGAAGTATAAAGAGCAATGGCAATGGAAAATATGTGCATAAATAAAATATTTGTGTCCCTTTTTTCAAAAGTATCTTTAAAAAGACAATTGACTGTTTAAGGAAAAAATAAAAATAGTTTATGAGATTTATAATATAAGTAGACTGTAGTTGACTGTGTATACTCTGGTGAATTTCTTAAATTATTTTTGAAATGGTTTAAGATTGAGGGTAGGCTGTAATGAATGAAAGATACATGTTAAAATAGAGATCAAAGAAATATAGCTAATACACGATTTTGTTGTTAGCTGCTTTTGTGTTGGCCCATTGGTATCCCATGCATGATGGAAGGAAACACTGCTTGGTCCTGTGCTATCCCCATAATCTGTTGCAGATTGGGCTATTGTGATCCAAAGGGTTTTTTCTGGCTAATTTTCAAAAGTAGAACCTCAGGACTTTCTTTCTAGTCCAGTTTAAGCCAGAATATCCCATGAAACCTGTTCAGCGTCATAACAACACAGAGCCTACAGTTAAAAGTGCATTGTGTATGAGGTTCTTTGGCCAGGAATCAAAGTCTGGCCTCCCTCAGGGAAGGTGAGAATTCTACTATTGAACCATTACTGCTGTTGTGAAACACAATAATAAAACCCATTGCCATTGAGTGCATTCCAACTCACAGCAATCCTAAAGGACAGAGTAGAACTGCCCCATAGGATTTTCAAGGAGTGGCTGGTGAATTGTAACTGCTGATCTCATTAACCACTAAGGTCTTAACCACTGCACCACCTGGGCTACCTAAAATACAATTAAAAAAAAAAAAAATCCGTTGCCATCAAGTCAATTCTGACTCATAGTGACCCTATAGGACACAGTAGAACTGCCCCATAGAGTTTCCAAGGAGAGCCTAGTGGATTCGAGCTGCCAGCCTTTTGGTTTGCAGCCAAAATGCTTAACCACTATGCCAACAGGGTTTCCATAGTAGAAGCAAATTGGAAAGCTGAAAGTACTTAATTAAAAAAATGCAGGAAAAGAGGAAAATGAGAGCAAAGAAAAGATCTGGCAAAATAAAGTAGTGAGATGAATCTTTAAATTCATTCACATAAATAATTACATTTAATAGAAATGGTCTAAAAAGGACTAAAAGCAAACCATGACTTAATGCTGACTATTATAGAAAAGTTACATTAAATATCAAGAAAGAGAAAGATAAAAAGAAAACCATGGAAGAAGTTATATTATCTAAATACTAACCAAAAGTAGGCTGAAATGACTATTTTACTATTCAAAATATTTAGATTTTAAAATAAAGTATATTTTCAGGGATAGAGAGGAACATTTCATACTGATAGATCGAATAATCCTAAATTTTAACAGTAAAGCCAAAAATCAGATAGCTGATTACAGAAATAGACCAATCTACAATTCTATTGGTGATTTCAACACTTCTCTTTCAGTATTAATAGAAAAGTAAAAAAGAAGATAATTGAGATACAGAATACCTAAATTGGATCTAAATGACGCTTGTAAAACACACCGTCTAACAATAATACATTATTTTCAAGTTTCGGTGTACTTCCCTACAAGATAGATGCTTTGTTAGACCAATAAATAAGTCTCGATATCTTTAAAATGATTGAAATAGTGCAGGTTTTTTCTCTCAATGTGATATTAAATGGCAAAATTTCCAAACGCATAAAAATGGGGAGAAAAAATAAATAAGACATGGTTTAAAGACTCAGAAGAGAAACTAGAAAATATTTGATATTGAAAGAAATGAAAAACAATACAATATATCTGAATTTGTATTTTGAATATAAAGTAATACCTAAAAGGAAAAAAAAAAATTTTTTTTTTTAGCTGTAGCTTAAAATGATTGTACTAAAAAAAAAAAAAAAAAAAGAAGTATCATTACACACCAGACAGAAAGATTGGAATTAAAGTTTAAAAAATTGAAAATACTAATGTTGGTGAGGACGTGAAGCTATAGGAACTGTCACACATTTCTGGTGGGAAGGTAAAATGGCACAAACACCGTTGAAAATGATTTGGCATTTTTTGTTTCTTTTGTTTTGTTTTAATAATAAATAAATAAGAAAACAAAACAAACATACACTTACCATGATCCAGAAAATCCAACCCTATGTATCTATATGTATTAAAAATTTTATTGCAGATATGTTCATAACAAGAGAAAAAAATGATTAGGAAAATACTCAGAATGCCAAAGTTAAGGATACATCAGAGAATAAAGATGATAAAAAAACAAATAAGAAGGAATGACCGGAGAGCCAACATGGCATTATAGACAGAAGCACCACACTGCATCTCCACAGCAAAAAGCAAAGTGAAACAGAGACAAACATCAATCCTGGAACCTTATGAAGTTAAGAACTCAACCAAGCACCGAATAGAAAAAGAACCTGACAGAGGACAAAGAGCAAGGAGAGCTACAAAGCGGAGGTCCCTTATCAACTAACACAGCATAGACTTGCCATCTTGGACTCTTCAGACACCAAGATCACTGGTGGACAGGGAATACAGGAAGGCATCTTCACAGAGCTCCCAGCAGGAGACAGAGCACTGGTAACCAATGATTCACACTTTGTCATCCTCCACTCTTCTTTCCACTGCTTGGCCTCCATTGCTTCCTGGGAGGCCTGAAGTCTCTCCACCAGGAAGACACCTTCTGGTCACTTGAATTCACCCTGCCCTCTCTCACCTCCTTCTCTTCCTTTCTCTTGAACAACTGGCTCCATGGGCCATCTCTGCTCCTTCTTGACAGTCTGTAAAGTGCTGCTAGGCTGATCTGCATTGCCATGCCAGTGGGATCCCTGGGAGCACTTTTTGTTTTTCTTCATTTCTCGGTTTCTCATCTCTCTCTACTTTCTTTCTTTTCCTGTCTCCTGAATACCCCGTGCTGTGTGCCATCTCTGCTCCTTCTAGATGAGATGAACACTGCCACTCGGCTTGGGAGGCACTTCCCCATCTGTTCCGCCAGGTCAGTGGGCTTCCTTGGATTTTTTTTTTCTTTTTTCTTGATTTCTTGTCTCTCTCTACCATCCTTGCCTTCTTTTCACCTGAACACCTGTGCCATCTCTGTGCCTTCAAGATGTGCTGTGCAGTGCTGCATGGATGCATAGCCACTTCCCCAGTCCATGCCACCACACCAGTGGGCTCCCTTGGGCATTTATTTTTCTTACTGTCTTCTTGTTTTCTTGCCTCTTTCTACCTTCCCTCCTCATCCTTCTCCTGAACTCCTGGCACCATGTTCCATCTCCACTCCTCTTGATTGTTTGTGTAGTGCCACTTGGCTGAGGACCCATTTCTGGTGAGCTCCCTTGAGGCATTTATTTTTCTTTTCTTTCATTTTTTCCTTGGTTTCTTGTCTCTCTCTACCTTCCTTCCTTAACCTTCTTCTGAACACCTGGTGTTGTGCACCATCTTTGTCCCTTTATTCCTACTGTGCAGTGCCAGTAGGCTTGGGACTCACTTCCAGTGGGCTCCCTTGGGGTAAGTATGTTTTTCCTTTTCTTTCTTTTTCTCAGTTTTTTGCATCTCTCTACCTTCCTTCTTTTCCTTCCTCCCAAGCACTAGGCATTTTTTTTTTTTTTTTGGTTTTCTTATCTCTCTCTACATACCTTCCATTCCTTCCTCCCGACCACCTAGCTGTGTGTGCCTTTCTCTCTACCTTTATTTCATTTTTTGTTAGTCTAGTTTCTTATCTCTACCATACTTCCTTTCCTTTCCCCTGAACATTACATGCATGTGCCATATCTGTCCCTGCTTGTCAGGCTGTGCCTCACCACCCAGCTAGAAAGCCACAAGCACATGGCTTCCTGGGTCTGTGTCACTCAAATGGTAGGCTCCTTCAGCGCTTTTTTTTGTTTGTTTGTTTTGGCTCCTGTTTTGCTCTCTTTTCTCTTCTTTCCCAAACCATACTTCTTCACACATCACAACCTCCCCCCTCCCTCCTGCCTGTCTGCACTGTGTGCTCTGCATCGCACCCTCTGAGCAACACAGGCCCTGCATAACATCCAGCTCCACCCTGTTGGCCCCAGCATGTGCTGCAAATGACCCATCTCAGCACCTCCTCTTCTGCTGGATCAGCCCTGCTGCACCATAGCTCAGTGGCTGACCCTCCCTATTGGACAAGGTGGTAAGAAGTCTCATGCTCACAGATAAGCAAACAACAAAGGACTCCTGCTCAGATATAAACAAATAAAACAAAAATGCAGAATAAAACAAACAGATCTAAAATCTACAAATGAGGAAAATAACTATTGAATGACCTAAAGGCAGCGGACAATATCAAAACATAAAAAAAAGGACAGGATAGTTCCAGCAGACATCCAAAATAAAATGCGAGATAACCTTCCAGTAGAAGAAAAGGCACTGGAACTGCCTAATAGGGGATTCAAATGTCTAATATTCAGGGCTACCCAAAAGCTGAAGGAAAAAGCAGACAAAAGTCATGAAAAAATAGACAAAATCATGGAAAAGGCAGAGAAAATTATGGAAAAGACTGGCAAAACAAAGGAATAATTCAGGAGAACAATACAGGAACAAATTGTCAAAATAAATTCACAACTAGAAATCTTACAAAAACAATTAAAAATCCAAAATATAAACAATAAAAAATTTTTTTTTCCCAAAATATAAACAATAGGACTTCAAAAATGGACACTTTCATACAAGGTTTGAGGAGCAGGTTTGAAATGATGGAAGGCAGGATTAGCAAAATTGAATAAAAATACATGGATACCAGTTATTTGAGGAAAAATCAGAAAAAAAGAATGAAGAAAAAAGAAGAAATTCCAAGAATGATATGGGATATAATCAAAAGCAAAAATTTACAAGTGATCAGAGTTCCAGAACAGGGAGAGAAAATGGAAAACACGGAATCATTGAAGAATTGCTGACAGAAAACTTCCTTAATGTCATGAGAAATGAAAAGCTGATCATCAAAAAAGCTTAATGAACCTCATATAGAACAGACACTCGCTAAAACCAAAGACAAAGAGATAATCCTGAAAGCAGCTTGAGAAAAATAAAATGTAACATATACAGAGGGGAAACAAAAAGACTAAGCTCTAACTACTCCTCAGAAACCATACAGACAAGAAGGAAATGGAATAACATATATAAAACCTTGAAAGAAAAGAATCGTCAGCCAAGGAAAATATATCTTGAAAAACCCTTGCTCAAATATGATGGTGAAGTTAGGGCATTTTCAGAAAAATAGAAATTAAGGGAATATGTAAAAACTAAACCACACTTACAGGAATTATTAAAGGGAGTCCTTTGGTTAGAGAACAAAGAACATCAGACAACAGCCTGAATCTAGGACACAAGTCAGCCTCAGCCGGATACCAACTTAGGTAAGGAAACTTCAAGGATTAAATCAAAACTAAAAGATTTACAACAGGGAACCAGACAAGTTAATCTGTAGATAACAAGAAAGTCAGAACAATAAAAGAGGGAATAAATGGTGTAGGTATAGAATACGCAAATGGATAGGAAAGCAAGACAGTACCAAGTAAAAAAAGACTAGTTGAAACTTAGGAAGACAAGGGTAAATTTCAAGGTAACCACAAAGAAAGTTAACAAATGTACTCATCAAAATAAAGAAGAAAAGGAGGTGGAGCCAAGATGGCGGAATAGACATTATGCTTCATCAAAATAAAGAAGAAAAGGAGGTGGAGCCAAGATGGCAGAATAGACAGATGCTTCCGGCAAGCTCTCTTTACAAGAAAGACCAAAAAAAACTCAAGTGAAACAAGTATGTTTGTGACAAGCTGGGAGCCCTAAGCATCAAAGAGAAGCTTAGACAAAAAACTGAGGGGTGGGGGAGGGAGAGACCATTCAGAAGTGGAGAGGAGTTACCGGACCTGAATCAAGGGGAGCCCTCCAGCACCATTCCCGGAAATGCGGCAGCAGAGGCAGCGGGCTGGTACTAGAGTTCGGCAGCAGTTTCCTGAGGGAGAAGCAGCCTGCCACACAGCCCACTCACACCTCTGGAACCTGAGAAGAATGGTGCTCTCGGCAAAAGCTAAGTACTTGCATATATTTTACTGTGCCCCCACTCCCAAGCTAGCTTCAGCGGCTGAATCCCTGGGCCTGAAATAGACCCTGGTGAGCACCTAGACCCATCCTCCCGGTCTTGGGGAAGAAAAAATCTGCAATTGGGGGAAAAAAAATTGCTAGCTCCATTAACCAGGGAAGGTCAGGACAGAAGCAGCTCCTGTCCAGGCATAAACCGTCCATGGACCTTGAGCACCTTTCCCTTCTGCATGGACCTGTGTGGGCCCATATCGGGAGAATAGGCGCTTGTTGGCAAACTCCAACCATTTCAGCTGTGTGGTGGAGAGGTGGGTGTTTGACATTTGACATTGTTTTGCCTATTAAACAAGGTACTCACCTACCCACATCAGGGACCTTAGGACTGGTAGCTCCACTCAGGTCACCCAGCCACCTGCAACAGGGGTCCAAAGATAACTGGTACCTCCCAGTCCTTACAACCGAAAACTTTGGGTGCCCATGGTCCCTCTGCAGAACCCACCCACCAGCATGCTTTAGGGAACAGAGACTTGTTTTCCCAGAGACACTTGTGGGTCACTTCTCAGGCCCTTGCCTTGTTTAGAGTATGACCCCCTGCTGCAATCAGATACTGGTACATACGCCAAACAGTCCTGCGCCTCTAACACTGTAGAACAGAGTCTGTACCACACAATTGATGATCAGCTACCTGGAAACCTGAGCTGAATTCATATAAGAAAACTGAATGGACTCTAGACTGATATACCTGATAACAGCTCTAGCCAGCTGGTGACAGGACACTAGAGCTCCAAAGGTGAAAATAATCAAGCTAGCTCACTCAAGCAACCCAAAGGGGTATACCAAAACAAAACAAAGCAAGCAGCTGTGACACAGTAAGCAATGATAAACTAACACAATAATTTATAGATGGCTGGGAGACAACAGTCAATATCAAGTCACATAAAGAAACAGACCATGATCACCTCAACAAACTCTCAAAACAAAGAATTCAGGGATCTTCTAGATGAAAGTACATTCCTGGAATTACCAGAGCCAGAATACAAAAGTTTAATATACAGAAACCTTCAAGACATCAGGAAGGAAATGAGGCAATACGCAGAACAAGCCAAGGAACACACAGATAAAGCAACTGAAGACATTAGAAACATTATTCAGTAACATAATGAAAAGTTTAATAAGCTGGAAAAATCCGTAGAGAGACAAAAATCAGAATTTCAGAAGATTAACAATAAAACTACAGAATTAGATAACTCAAAAGAAAGTCAGAGGGGCAGAATTGAGCAAGTAGAAGCTAGAATTTCTGAACTCGAACATAAATCACTTGGCACTAATATATTTGAAGAAAAATCACATAAAAGAATTAAAAAAAAATGAAGTAGCCTTAAGAATCATGTGGGACTCTATCAAGAGAAATTACCTATGAGTGACTGGAGTACCAGAACAGTGGAGGATAACAGAAAATACAGAGAAAATTCTTGAAGATTTGTTGGCAGAAAACTTCCCTGATATTGTGAAAGATGAGAAGATATCTATCCAAGATGCTCATTGAACTCTGCATATGGTAGATGTTAAGAGAAAGCCACCAAGACATATTATAATCAAACTTGCCAAAACCAAAGGTAAAGAGAGAATTATAAGAGCAGCAAGGGATAAATGAAAAGCCACCTACGAACCAGAGCCAATAAGAATAAGCTTGGACTACTCGTCAGAAACCATGCAGGCAAGAAGGCAATGGGATGACATATTTAAAAAATTGAAGGAAAAAAATTCCTTGCCAAGAATATATATTCAGCAAAACTGTCTCTTAAATAAATATGAAGGTAAAATTAAGACAAGTTTAGGGAATTTGTAAAAACCAAACCAAAACTACAAGAAATACTAAAGGGAGTTCTTTGGTTAGAAAATCAAAAATATCAGGCATCAGTCCAAGACTAGAACACTGGGCAGAGCAACCAGAAGTCAACCCAGACAAATCCAAAAAAACAAAGCAAGATTATTTAAAAAAAAAAGCCCAAAACAGGGTAACAGCGATGTTATTATAAACGAAGACAACATTAAAATAATAAAGAGGGACTAAGAAATGTAATCATACACCTTCCATATGAGAAGAAGATAGGGCGATACAAAGACATAAAAGTTAGTTTTAAATTTAGAAAAATAGGGGTAAATAATAAGGTAACCACAAAGGAGACAAACTATCCTACTCATGAAAAATAAAATACAAGGGAAAAATGCAGACTCAGCAGAAACAAAATCAACAACAACAAACATGAGGAAAGGACAATATATAAAGAAAATCTACCCAGCACATAAAATCAAGTGGGGAAAAGAAACTGTCAATACACAAAAAAGACATCAAAATGACAGCACTAAATTCATACCTATCCATAATTACCCTGAATGTAAATGGACTAAATACACCAATAAAGAGACAGACAGTGGCAGAATGGATTAAAAAACAAGATCCGTCTATATGCTGCCTACAGGAGACACACCTTAGACTTAGAGACAAAAACAAGCCAAAACCCCAAGGAATGAAAAATATATATCAAGCAAACAACAATCAAAAAAGAGCTGGAGTGGCAATATTAATTTCTGACAAAATAGACTTTAAAGTTAAATCCATCAGAAAGGATAAGGAAGGACACTATATAATGATGAAAGGAACAATACACCAAGAAGACATCACCGTATTAAATATTTAGGCACCGAATGACAGGGCTGCAAGATACATTAAAAAAACTCTATCAGCATTGAAAAGTGAGATAGACAGCTCTGGAATAATAGTAGAGACTTCAACACACCACTTTTGGTGGAGGACAGGATATCCAGAAAGAAGCTCAATAAAGACACGGAAGATCTAAGTGCCACAAGCAACCAACTTGACCTCACAGACCTATACAGAATACTCCACCCAACAGCAACCAAGTATACTTTCTTTCGTAGTGCACATGGAACATTCTCTAGAAGAGACCACATATTAGGTCATAAAACAAGCCTTAGAAGAATCCAAATCACTGAAATATTACAAAGCATCTTCTCTGACCATAAGGCCATAAAAGTGGAAATCAATAACAGGAAGGCAGAGAAAAGATGTCAAACACTCGGAAACTGAACAATACCCTGCTCAAAAAACAATGGATTATAGAAGACATTAAGGATGGAAAACAGAAATTAAGAGAATACAGTGAAAATGAAAACACTTCCTATCAGAACCTTTGGGACACAGCAAAAGTGGTGCTCAGAGGCCAATTTATATCAATAAATGCACACATCCAAAAAGAAGAAAGGGCCAAAATCAAAGAATTATCCCTACAACTTGAACAAATAGAAAAAGAGCAACAAAAGAAATCCACAGGCACCAGAAGACAACAAATAATAAACATTAGAGCTGAACTAAATGACATAGAAAACAGAAAAACAATTGAAAGAATTAACAAAACCAAAAGCTTGTTTTTTGAAAAAATCAACAAAATTGATAAACCCCTGGCCAAACTGACAAAAGAAAAACAGGAGAGGAAGCAAATAACCCGAAAAGAAATGAGAGGGGTGATATTACAACATACCCAACTGAAATTAAAAGAATCATATCAGATTACTATGAAAAACTATACTCAAATAAATTCGAAAACCGAGAAGAAATGGATGAATTCCTAGAAACACACTACCTACCTAAACAAACACAAACAGAAGTAGAACAACTAAATAGACCCATAACAAAAGAAGAGATTGAAAACGTAATCAAAAAACTCCCAACAAAAAAAGAGCCCTGGTCCGGACCACTTCACTGCAGAGTTCTACCAAACTTTCAGAGAAGAGTTAACACCACTACTGCTAAAGGTATTTCAAAGCATAGAAAAGGATGTAATACTACCAAACTCATTCTGTGAAGCCACCATATCCCTGATACCAAAACCAGGTAAAGACACCACAAGAAAAGAAAATTATAGACCTATACCCCTCATAAATGTAGATGCAAAAGTTCTCAAGAAAATTCGAGGCAATAGAATTCAATGAGATATCAAAAAAAATTCACCATGACCAAGTGGGATTCATACCAGGTATGCAGGGATGGTTCAACATTAGAAAAACAATTAATGTAATCCACCACATAAATAAAACAAAAGACAAGAATCACATGATTTTATTAATTGATGCAGAAAAGGCATTTGACAAAGTTCAATACACATTCATGATAAAAACTCTCAGCACAATAGGAATAGAAGGAAAATTCCTCAACATAATAAAGGGCATTTATACAAAGCCAGCAGCCAACATCACCCTAAATGGAGAGAGCCTGAAAGCATTCCCACTAAGATCAGGAACCAGACAAGGATGCCCTTTATCACCACTCTCATTCAGCATTGTGCCGGAAGTCCTAACCAGATTAATTAGGCTAGATAAAGAAATAAAGGGCACCCAAATTGGTAAGAAGAAGTAAAAGTATCTCTATTTGCAGATAACATGATCTTATACACAGAAAACCCTAAGGAATCCTCCAGAAAACTACTGAAACTAATACAAGATAAACATAGAAAAATCAATTGGATTCCTCTACACCAACAAAAAGAACATCAAAGAGGAAATCACCAAATCGATGCTATTTACAATAGCCCCCAAGAAGATAAAATACTTAGGAATAAATCTTACCAGAGATGTAAAAGACTTATACAAAGAAAACTACAGTACACCTCTGCAAGAAACCAAAAAAGACTTACATAAGTGGAAGACATACCTTGCTCATGGATAGGAAGACTTAACATTATAAAAATGTCTATTCTATCAAAAGTGATCTATACATTTAATGTAATTCCAATCCAAATCCCAACGACATTCTTTAATGAAATGGAGAAACAAATCACCAATTTCATATGGAAGGGAAAGAGGCCCCAGATAAATAAGGCATTACTGAAAAAGAATTTACTTTACCTGATTTTAGAACCTATTATACTGCCACAGTAGTCAAAACAGCCTGGTACTGGTACAACAACAGATACATAGACCAATGGAACAGAATTGAGAATCCAGACATAAATCCATCCACGTATGAACAGTTGGTATTTGACAAGGGCCCCAAAACAGTTAAATGGTGAAAAGACAGTCTTTTTAACAAATGGTGCTGGCATAACTGGATATCCATCTGTAAAAAAATGAAACAAGACCCATACCTGACTCCATGCAAAAAAACTAACTCAAAATGGATCAAAGACCTAAATATAAAACCTAAAACGATATGTATCATGGAAGAAAAAATAGGGACAACGTTAGGAGCCCTAGTACATGGCATAAACAGTATACGGAACATTATTAACAATGCAGAAGAGAAACTAACTGGGGGCTCCTAAAAATCAAACACCTATGCTCATCCAAAGACTTCACAAAAGAGTAAAAAGACTACCTACAGACTGGGAAAAAGTTTTTAGCTATGACATTTCTGATCAGTGCCTGATCTCTAAAATCTACATGATACTGCAAAAACTCAACTGCAAAAAGACAAATAACCCAATTAAAAAATGGGCAAAAGATATGAATAAGCACTTCACTAAAGAAGACATTCAGGTAGCTAACAGATATATGAGAAAATGTTCACGTTCACTAGCCATTACAGAAATGCAGATCAAAACCACAATGAGATTTCATCTCACTCCAACAAGGCTGGCATTAATCCAAAAAACACAAAATAATAAATGTTGGAGAGGCTGTGGAGAGACTGGAACACTTGTACACTGCTGGTGGGAATGTCAAATGGTTCAACCACTTTGGAAATCGATTTCTCGCTTCCTTAAAAAGTTAAGAATAGAACTACCATACAATCCAACAATCCTACTCGTTGGAATATATCCTAAAGAAATAAGAACCTTTACATGAACAAATATATGCACACCCATGTTTATTGCAGTAGTGTTTACAATAGCAGAAAGATGGAAGCAACCAAGGTGCCCATCAACGGATGGATGGATAAATACATTATGATATACTCGCACAATGGAATACTACACATAGATGAAGAACAGTGAGGAAACTGTGAAACATTTCATAACATGGAGGAACCTGGAAGGCATTATGCTGAGTGAAATTAGTCAGTTGCAAAAGGATAAATATTTTATAAGACCACTATTATAAGAGCTTGAGAAATAGTTTAAACTGAGAAGAAAACATTCTTCTGTGGTTATGAGAGGGGGGAGGGGGGAGGGGGGAGGGGGGAGGGTGGGGGGGCATTCACTAATTAGATAGTATCTAAGAACTACTTTAGGTGAAGGGAATGACAGCACACAATACAGGGGAGGTATGCACAATTGGGCTAACCAAAAACAAAGAAGTTTCCTGAATATACTGAATACTTCAAAGGCCAGTGTAGCAGGGGCAGGGATCTGGGGACCATAGTTTCAGGGGACATCTAAGTCAGTTGGCATAATAAAATTTATTAAGAAAACATTCTGCATCCCACTTTGAAGAGTGGTGTCTAGGGTTTTAAACGCTAGCAAGCAGTCATCTAAGATGTATCAATTGTTCTCAACCTACCTGCATCAAAGGAGAATGAAGAACACCAAGGACACAAGGTGATTACAAGCCCAAGAGACAGAAAGGGCCACATGAACCAGAGCCTACATCATCCTGAGACCAGAAGAACTAGATGGTGCCCAGCTACATCCAATGACTGCCCTGATTGAGAACACAACAAAGAACCCCTGAGGGAGCAGAAGAGCAGTGGGATGCAGACCCCAAATTCTCATAAGACCACACTTAATTGTCTGACTGAGACTAGAAGGACCCCAGTGGTCACGGCCCTCAGACCTTCTGTTGGCCCAGGGCAGAAATCATTCCCAAAGCCAACTCTTCAGACATGGATTGGACTGGACTATGGGTTGGAGAGGGATACTGGTGAGGAGTGAGCTTCTTGCATCAGGTGGACACTTGAGACTATGTTGGCATCTCCTGCCTGGAGGGGAGATGAGAGGGTGGAGGGAGTTAGAAGCTGGCAAAATGGACACGAAAAGAGAGAGTGGAGGGAGAGAGCAGGCTGTCTCATTAGGCAGAGAGTAATTGGGACTGTGTAGCAAAGTGTATATGGGTTTTTGTGTGAGAGACTGACTTGATTTGTAAACTTTCACTTAAGGCACAATAAAAATTATAAAAAAAATAAGAAAAAAGTAAAGTCTTGGTAAACACGAAATCTGCAAAAACAAAAGGAATGGAAAAAAAATCCACAAATGAAAAGAATTTAGCACAGGAGAATAAGAGGAACAAAGAAAATATCCGCAACTCAAAAAAGAGTACTAAAAAATAACGGCAAGAAATTCGTACCTATCAACAATTACACTCAATGGAAATGGTCAAAATGGTCCCATAAAGAGGCAGAGAGTGACAGAAAGGATTAAAAAACATGACCCATCAATATGCTGTCTCCAAGAAACAGGCCCTAGAAACAAACATATAAATTTATTAAGAATGAAAAAATGGAAATAAATATATCAAGCAAACAGCTACCAAAAAAGAGCAAGAGGGGCAATACTAATCTCAGATAAAATAGACTTTAAATAAAAATCCACCATAAAAGACAAAGAAGGGCACTATATAATGATTAAAGGGATGATCTGTCATAAAAACATAATCATAAGCAATATGCTTGCAATGACAGGGTTCCAAAATACATAAACCAAACTCCAACAGCACTGAAAAGGGAAATTGACAGTTCCACAAAAATAGTAGGAGATTTCAACTGACCACTCTCGGTAAAGGACAGAATATCTAGAAAGAAACTCAACAAATATACAGGAGATCTAAAGGACACAATCAGCCAACTTGAACTCATAGAGATATATAGAACTTTCCAACCAACAGTGGCAAAGTACATGTTCTTTTCCAATGCACATGGAATGTTCTCCAGAATAGACCACATCTTAGGCCACAAAGCAGCTCTCAACAAAATGCAAAACACTGGGATAATACAAAGTATCTTCTCTGGTCACAACCCCATCAAAGTAGAAATTAGCAACAGGAAGAGAAGGAAAAAAAAAAATATATATATATATATATGGAAACTGAACAATACCTTGCTTAAAAACCACTGGGTAATAGAAGAAATCGAACATGGAGTCAAAAAATTCCTAGAGTAAAAGGAGGAAGGGACAAAATCAAAACATTACACAACTTGAACAAAGAGAAAGGGAATGATAAAAGAAGCCCACAGTCAAGAGAGGAAAGGAAATAATAAAGATCAGGGCAGAAATAAATGAAATAGAGAATAGAAAAACAATAGAAAGAATCAACAAGACAAAAAATTGATTCTTTGAAAGGATCAACAAAACCGACAAACTATTGGCCAAACTGACAAAAGAAAAACAGGAGAGGATGCAAATAACCCAAAGAAATGAAATGGGAGACATTACAAGAGATTCAACTGAAATAAAACTGGTCATAACAGAATACTATGAAAAACTATACTCCAACAAATTTGGAAACCTAGAGGAAATGGACAAATTTCTAGAAACACATTACCTAACCAAAATAACACAAACTGATCTTGAAAATGTGAACAGACCCATAACAAGAGAAGAGATTGAAAATGTAATAAAAAAGCTCTCAACAACAACAACAAAATAGCCCTGGCCTAGATTGCTTCACTGGAGAATTCTATGAAACATTCAAAGAAGAGCTTACACCAGTACTACTCAAATTATTTCAGAATATAGAAAAGGAAGATATACTTCTGAGTTCATACTAAGAAGCCAGCATAACCCTAATACCAAAACCAGGCAGACACCACAAAAAGAAGTACAGACTAATATCTCTCATTAATATAGATGCAAAAATTCTCAACAAAAGCTAATAGAATTCAGCATCATATCAAAAAAAAAAAAAAATACACTATGACCAAGTAGAATTAATACCAAGTATTCAAGGATTCTTCAACATAAGAAAATCAATGTAAACTACCACATAAATAAAATAAAAGGAAAGCATCACATAGTCATCTCATTAGATACAGAAAATGCATTTGACAAAGTCCAAAACCCATTGCTGATAAAAACCCTCAGTATAATAGGTATAGGAAGGAAATTCCTCAACATAATAAAGCACATCTATACAGGCTTTATACAAAACCAAGAGTCAATATCAGTCTTATGGAGAGAGGCTGGAAGCATTTCATTTGAGAAAAGGAACAAGGCAAGGATGCCCTTTTCACCATTGCTGTTTAACATTGTGCTGGAAGCCCTAGCTAGATGATAAGGCAAGAAAAATAAATACAGCCCATCCAAATTGGTAATGAACAAGGAAAATTCTCCACATTTGCAGATGATATAATACTACACATAGAAAACCCAAAAGACTCCACAAGAAAACTACTACAACTAATAGGCTCAGCAGAATAGCAGGGTATAAGATAAACATAAAAAATCAGTTGGATTCCTATACATCAATAAAGAGAATGATGACAAGGAAATCAGGATAACAATGCCCTTTATAATAGCCCTTAAAAAATAAAATACTTAGAAAAAAGTTATGTAGAATACCTAACAAAGAAAACTACAAAACACTACTGCAAGAAACCGAAAGAGATCTACATAAATGGAAAAACATACCATGCTCGTGGATAGGTAGACTTAACATTATGAAAATGTCAATTCTACCCAACCCAATCTACAAATACAATGCAATCCCGATCCAAGTACCAACAGCATTCATTAAAAAGATTGGAAAAAACAAATCATTAACTTTATATGAAAAGGGAAGAAGCCCAGGATAAGTAAAGCACTATTGAAGAAGAATAAAGTAGGAGGACTCATAATACCTGACCTCAGAAACTACTATACAGCTACAGTAGTCAAAGCAGCCTGGTACTGATACAATGAGAGATACATTCACCAATGGAACAGAATTGAGAGCCCAGACGTCAATGAATCCACCTACAGTCACCTGGTCTTCGACAAAGGCCCAAAGTACATAAAATGGTAAAAAGACAGCCTTTTTAACAAATGGTGAAGGGAAAACTGGATGTCCATCTGCAAGAAAAAGAAACGGGACCCATACCTCACACCATATACAAAAACTACTTCAAAGTGGATCAAAGACCTAAATATAAAGCCAAAAACAATAAAGATCATAGAAAAAAATAGGATCAATGTTAGAGACCCTAATACACAGCATTAACAGGATACAAACCATAACTAACCATACAGAAACTCCAGAAGATAAGCTAGATAACTGGAATCTTCTAAAAATTAAGCACTTATGGTCATCAAAAGACTTCACCAAAAGAGGAAAAAGAGAACCTACAGACTGGGAAAAAATATTAGGCTATTATGTATCAAAGGTCTAGTCTCTAAAACCTACAAGAAAATCCAACACTTCTACAACAAAAAGACAAATAATCCAACTAAAAAATGGGCTAAGAATATGAATGGTCACATCATCAAAGAAGATATTCAAGCCTCTAACACGCATATGAGGAAATGGTTGTGATCACTAGCCATCAGAGAAATGCAAATCCAAATCGTAATGACATGCTCTCACCCCAGAATTTCTGGCACGAATCAAAAAAACAGAAAATAAAAAATGAGAGCCTACGGGTAGATTGGAACTCTTATGCACTGCTGGTGGGAATGCAAAATGGTGCAACGATTCTGGAAAACAATATGATGCTTCCTTAAAAAGCTAGAAAGAGAAATACCATATGATCCAGCAATTCCACTCCTAGAAACATACCCTAGAGAAATAAGAACCGTCGCACAAAGAGACATATGCACACCCATGTTCATTGCAGCATTGTTCACAATAGCAAATTGATGGAAACAACCTAGATGCCCATCAACAGATGAATGGATAAGTAAACGATGGTACATACACACAAAAGAGTACTATGCAACAATATAGAACAATGATGAATATGCAAAGCATCTCACAACGTGGATGAATCTGAAGGGCATTTTATGCTAAGTGAAATAAGTCAACCACAAAAGGACAAACATTGTATGAGACCACTACTATAAAAACTCATGAAAGGATTATCCACAAAAAGAAACACTCTGATGATTAGGAGGGAGGGGAGGGGTGGGGATAGAAAAACACTAAATAGACAATAGATAAGAGGTAACTTTGGTGAAGGATAAGACAGTACACAATATTGGGGAAGCCAGCATAACCTGTCCGACGCAAGTCCATGGAAGCTCCACAGACACTTCCAAATTCCTTGAGGGACTGAATTACTGGGCTAAGGGCTATGGAGACTGTCAGGGAACATCTTGCTCAATTGGCATAACAGAGTTTATAAAGAAAACGTTCTACATTTTGCTTTGGTGAGTAGTGTCTGGGGTCTTAAAAGCTTGTGAATGACCATCTAAGATACTTTACCGGTTTCACCCAGCCTGGACCAAGGCAGAATGAAGAAAACCAAAGACACAAGGGAAAGATTAGTTCAAATGACTCATGGACCACAAGTAATAAGCCTCCACCAGACTGAGTCCAGCACAACTAGAGGGTGTCCGGTTACCACCACTAACAGGGATGGCAATAGAAGGTCCAGGACAGAGCTGGAGAAAAAAGTAGAACAAAATTCTAACTCACACACACACACACACACACAAAAGACTGGTCTGACAGAGACTAGAGAAACCCCTAGAGTTTGATCCCTGGACACCCTTTTAGCTCAGTAATAAAGTCCCTTCCGAGGTTCAACCTTCAGACAAAGATTGAAAAAAAAAAAAAAAACAGGCTCAAATAACAAAATAAGACTAAAGGGGCACACCAACCCAGGGGCAAAGACTAGAAGGCAGAAGGCGACAGGAAAGCTTCTATTAGGGAACGCAAGGTCCAGAAGGGGAGAGTGTTGATATGTTGTGTGGTTGGTAACCAATGTCACGAAACAATATGTGTACTAATTGTGTAATGAGGAGTCAGTTTGTTCTGTAAACTTTCATCTAAAGTAAACTAATAAAAATAACATAAAACCCTTAAAAAAGAAGAAGAAATGGCCAGAGAGATTGAAGGAATATAAGGAGTGGATAGATAACTGAAAAAAAAAAAAAAAAAGAGAGAGAGAAGTTTCAAGTGTGCAGTATGTAGCACGGGTAAATAGTACAGTGATATCAAGTAAGATAAATTATAGAAAATGATCATTTGTGCTTGTAACAC
The DNA here is from genome assembly GCF_024166365.1 of Elephas maximus indicus. Taxonomy (NCBI): domain Eukaryota; kingdom Metazoa; phylum Chordata; class Mammalia; order Proboscidea; family Elephantidae; genus Elephas; species Elephas maximus. The sequence continues at coordinate 93,891,735 of NC_064823.1, forward strand.
AGCTGTTATCGATAACCTTGACAAGGGCAGTGTAATTACACTTAAAGATTTCTGGTTGTGAGTAGTGGATATAGAAAGAATATGTGACTTGGCTGTTGGTGGAATGCTGGAAACAGTGTTATGGAAGATGAAGGAGGACATACGTTTATGGTAGAGTTTCTATTGGGGTTAAGATAAAAAAGATTAGTGTTGGCATGGTGTCATGGTTAAAAGGAATGTTTTCTGCTTACATGTGGGAAGTGAATAAATGCTGAGAAGAAAACTGGACTTAATTCTAAATCTCAGTTTCCCAGTTTTGAATAAATTTCTTTGACATTTATATAATACTTAATCACATGAAAATACAAGCTGTCTATTGAATTTTATAATATGAAAATCTGTCCATAATATATTTCTTAAAGAGCTCAGCTGCTAACCAAAATGTTGGCAGTTTTAATCCACCAGCCACTCCTTGGAAACCCTATGGGGCAGTTCTACTGTGTCCTGTAAGGTTGTTATGAGTCAAAATTGACTCAAAATCAACAGGTTTGAAATATGTTTTTGAGATTACACCCACCCACATGGATTGAATTTTTTCCTCCAAAAATTATTTCTATCAATTTGTCTGGGCCATGATTCTCAGTATTGTTTGATTTTCCAATATGTTGTAAATCCTGCCTCTATGATGTTAATGAAGGAGAATGGGTGGCAGTTGTGTTAGTGAGGCAGGACTCCATCTACAAAATTAGGTTGTGTATTGAGGCAATCTCTTGAGATATAAAACAGAGAAGCAAGCTGAGAGACAGGTGGACCTCATGCCACCAAGGAGGCAGTGCCTGTTGTAAAGAGCATCCTTTGGACCTGAGGTCCCTGTGCTGAGAAGATCCTAGTCTGTGGGAAAATTGATGAGAAGGCTGACAGAGAGAGAAATCCTTTCCCTAGAGCTGACACCCTAAATTTGTACTTTTAACCTACTTTACTGTGAAGAAATAAATTTCTCTATGTTAAAGCTGTCCTCTTGTGGTATTTCTCTTACAGCAGCACCAGATGATTAAGACATCCAGTCTTCAGTTATCAACATGGTTAGATTCCAGAGATCTGGACACCATGCAAAAATTGGCATATTGTAAAAATGGAGGATGATCACATCAGATCACAAAATGGAGGATGGCTATGTCATTACATAACTGCCAAATTACATCATTACGTAACCGCCAATTTACATAATTACTTAACTGCCAAACCGCTGAGATTCATGGCCCAGTCAAATTGACATAAAACCTTAGCTATCACAGCCAGCACCACTCTTGCTTTGCAACTCCACGTTCATTACTGGCAGGTATATGTTGCTAATGCACAAAATAATCAGACAGTAGATACTTTACTATTGTTGTATATGTGAAATGTCAGATGAAAAAAGGAAGTCGATAAGAGAGGAGTAGGTATACAACCAAATTGCACCAACTTTAGGATGGCATCAAGCCACTGTGCATCTCTTTCTTGGGAGTATAGCTTACAATTATATATTCTCTCTTGTTAATGAACATTAACTTAGGCACAAGTGAACTTCTAGGAAATTTTGAAAAAAATTAAATGAGTCAAGAAAATATGTCATGATTCTTCTGTTTCTGGCACACAGTTCTAACTTGTCAGCTATAAGGCTAACATAGATATTAGTTTCATGCTTTTGCTTAGGCAATGATCTGAATACCGATTGTAGATTTTGACTGCAGATGTGAGAAGCAAACCATTTCTAACAGATGTATAATCTGATTAAATATGCAACGCAATGATATTGTCAAAACCTATTAATCACTGTTTCAGGACACATTACTGCAGGCTTTACTGACAGCTGTGAGGATTGGAATATCTCTTCAGTTGCAGGTTCTGTTGCTCATCCACACCACCCAATGGATCTTAAAGGGAAAAATAACTACAGTAGGCACGTGTACAATGCACTTAAAATGCTCGATGGAGACTTTCCCATCATTAGAGAGAGGAGATACATATTTTCTACTCCAATAGGAATAATAAATAGCTAGAATTTTATCCTAGCTCCATTTCAGTTGTTTTTTTACCCCCAAATTGCAGGAATGGCTTTCTATCATGCTGGGACTAATTCAAAGCTGCAGATACAGAGCTGAATCTCCAGCATGCATATATTAGGATGCAGCTCCATGACTGATGATTGTACAACACATGCTCACAGATGAATAGTAGCAAAGCCTTTTTCCCCACTGAGAATGTTGACAAGTATTGATTTCTCAACCATTGATACACACAGGTGCTGCAATGTATTTTGGGAAGGTTAGTATCTTAATATTACGATCATCAGCCTTAGATCTGTATTTTTCTCCTTGCTTCACCCTTACTGTTTGGAATTCCTGATACTATTAGGACTAAAGTAACTGTTAACCAACGTAATTCATATTGTTCTCATATTTAATTATGTTGCATGCCAGAATTTTACATCACAGTCTATTGAAAATAGACAAATTATAATCAAAGGTTACCCTTTATCCAATTCTTTCATAGTCATTTCAGAAATATAATGTTTTAGAAATGACCAACATATTAAAAGACCTGGCTACTCAGATGGTATGAGATGAAGAAATATAGCAGTAAGTCTTTGAGCTAGCTAGAAAAATCAAAGGAAGGGGGAATTAAATATATTTCAGATCTTCTCAAACCACACATTAAAGTTGAACTGATGATGATTGATTTGAGAGGATGGAACGTAGTAGTAGTAGTAATTGCATCCATGCTTTTCAATTCTCTTAAGGGTAGGAAACTCTCACTTTCTAGCTCTTCTCCCTGCTCATAAATGCTAGTTTTTCATTGTTGTAAAAATATAGATAACATAACATTTGCCATTTCAAAATCTTGTATGTGTACAATTAAGTGACACCAACAGTATCAATCTACTGTGCAATCATCACCAATATATGTTGCCAATTTTTCCATCACCATAAACAGAAACTCAGTGTTTCCCAAACACTGGTTCTCCATTCTCCCCTCCCTCTCATTCCCAGTAACCACTATTAAACTTTGCTTTCCGTACATTTGCCTATTCTAGGTATTTCATGGAAACCCTGGTGGTGTAGTGGTTAAGAGATACAGCTGCTAACCAAAAGGTCAGCAGTTCGAATCCACCAGGCACTCCCTGGGAACCTGATGGGGCAGTTCTACTCTGTCTTATAGGGTCACTATGGGTCAGAATTGACTTGATGCCAAGAGTCAGTTAGTCAGGTATTTTATGTAAGTGATATCCTACAATAAGTGTCCTTTTGTGACTGGCTTACTTCACTCAGCATAAGGTTTTCAAAGTTCATCCATGTCATAACATATATCAGGACTTCATTTCTTTTTATGGCTGAGTAATATTCTAAACCTGGAAGAAGCGATGATCTAAATCATATTAATTGAGGCAAAATGACCGCTTATCTCTAGAATCAGATTTGCTTTTGAAAAATCAGAATATGCTCTTTAATATGTAGATGAAAGTCAAGAATAATAAACCGACAATAAAAGCCACAATATACAGGAAAGTGCATAAATCACCAAAATTGAATACTTGTACATATAGGTGCATATGCTAAAAAAAATTACAGGATTAAATTTTAAGTGGAACTCGGGCCTCTCATCTTCACTGATATTAATTTAGTGTTAAAATTCATCTATAAATAATAAGTAGCAAGACATAGGATGTATTTGTGGGCAGGTTCACCAGAATAAAATGACAAGCCTTTTTCTCAGAATTATTATGAGTCAGAAAAGCATAAAGTGATCTTAATGCTAAATTAAATGAAATTGTTTTATCAAGTCACTGAATGCACATTTTTAAAATGTAAAATAATTTAGTAGTCTTAACTAAAAACAACACTTTTTGTTCCCAAATTTCTCACTATTAATTCCCATTATTCAAAGACTTCTACCTTTAAAAGCTTAATTTTTATTTCTGGTACTTAATTACATATTCTACATATCATATACAAACTACCGTATTTTTTCTTAAATTTTAGATATTATTTGCTAACTTCCTACGGTGGAAGCCCAGAATTTAACTTGCTTATAACTTTTTTTTTTTTTTATAACTATCCCACAACCAAGAGTATATTCTCAATCACTGTTCTTATCACAACACAAGCTCAGGCTTCCAGCCCCCCGTCTTCCCAATATCAGAGTGTTGGGTTATATAAATAGAGGGAATGTATTATCACGACCATGTAAATGTTATTCACCATGAAGTGTACTGTACTCCCATTGTCTTTCCTGTGTAACTTCTGTTTCTCTGGAGTTATTAATTGCTTTTTTAGTAATCGGTACCATAAACCAAATAAAGCCCCAAACTGGAATTTGAATCTGACTCACAGTGACCCCAAATGTATCAGAGTACAATGGCACTCCATAGAGTTTTTATTAGCTGTGATGATCACCAGGTCTTTCTTTCATGGTGCCTCTGGGTGGGTTCTAATTGCCAATTTTCGTTAGTAGCCGAGTGCAGGCTGTTTGTTCCACTCAGGAAGAATTGCTACTATAGTTGTTATTCATTTCGCTCAAAGCCTCTGAGTAAATGTTGATCACTCGGTATATTTAAACACATCAGCTTTTGGGTAATTCCTTCTATATGCTTATAAATAACCCTCTGGAAGCACTTAACTTCCACTGGATTTAGATGACTAGCTGCTTAGGTTTATCCTGGAAGCTCCTCCACCACCATCCTAGGTATTTCCTTCGCTATTTCTTATGTGTTGAATCTTGTTAAATACCATGTTTCCATTTTCTTGCTTTACTTCATTTAGTGGAGCATATTGTCCAATAGGTCTGGAAAGTGGGTGTATATATATATATATATATATATATATATGTATTATATATATACACACACATACACACATATGTATGTGGGTGCATATATACACATATATATACATCTGGAGAGTGGGTGTATATAAGGAAATGTTATGACATTTTATAAATACAGTGGTGCAGTGGTTAAGAGCTTGGCCCCTAGTCAAAAAGTTGGCAGTTTGAATCCATCAGCCACTCCTTGGAAACCCTGTGGGGCAGTTCTATTCTGTCCTATAGGATGGCTGTGAGTTGGAATCAACATGACGGTAATGGGCAATATATATATAGAATGTCATAACCTGCCCGTATACACACCCACTCTCCAGATCTATTGAACGATATAGTAGTTGCACTAAATGAAGAAGTTAAGCAAAAAGAAAAATGGAAACATGGTATTTAGGAAACAAGATTCAACACACATATATATCTGCAATAAAAATATATATATACACTTTTTGTATTTTTAAATTTTATCATCATTAAAAATATGAAAATATGGCTGAATATAGATTTATAGGTTGCCAATCATTTATCCTTTAATTATTGAAGATCTTGTTTAATCTTTCACATTTCGAGAAGCCTAAAGCCATTCTGATTCTTACTGTAGAAGATTTTACAATACTTTGTGAATTGTTTTCTAAAAAGTTATTATGCTGCTGGTAGTTGTTTATTTACATTATTGTTCTGGGAAGTCAATAAAGACTTTAATTCCAGAAATACATGCTCATAAATTGTGGAAAAAATTTTATATTATTTCTTTGATAATTTTCTCCTTTTTTTTTTTTTTAATGTCTATTTGTATGTTGGACTTTCTGCACTGGTTCTTTAATTTACATTTTAACATTTTCTACAATTTTCCATCTTTGTCTTTTTGTTCTGATTTCTGAAGGAATAACTTCACATCTTCTAACACTTCCATTTACTATTAACATTTTTTAATTTTGATATTACATTTAGGGACACTTTCTTTTTGTCTAAATGTCTGTCTTTAAGCCATTTTATTTTTTTCAATGATGAATGTCTTTTTTAAAATTTTTTTTCTACTCTTTGAATTGCATCTTTTTTTTTTTCTTTCATTAATTTTTAATGTTTGCTTTATTGGTCTTTCCCGTTAGAATTTTTATTCAGATTTCTGCTTCTTCTTGACTGACCGTTACTTATAAGAACCTTTGTGTGTGAGTGTGTGTGTTTGTGTGCGCGTGCGCGTGTGTGTGTTTGGAGGCAGGGAGCAGGGTTGGTGACTGTATTAGAATTGCCTAGCACCATCAATTGTAGTACAACCATGTCTCTGAGAGCCCCAGTATCTCTGAGTCCTCTTGTTTTTGGTCTGTCAGCTTGTACTGAGAGGACTAGTTCAATTTCTGCATGTGAGAATTGGGAATAATCTTGGCTTCCAGCATTTTCTACTCTGCAAGGAGAGAGTGGTGCTCTTACTATTTAGCCTGAAGAATTTTGAATATTTCTTCTTATTTTTGTTATGACACTACGACCCTGTTTTAGTCTGGTCAGAATCCTCTGGTTTTCCTTGTTCAGATGGCAAATATCCAGCCTTCTTTTGGTGATGGATAGGGTGGATGCATACAGTCAAGGGTTGGGAAAGACTAGAGATGTAACTGCTTCTTCTATGGACTTTCGTCCAATCGCCTTGTTTCCAGCACCACACAATTCTGCTTTCAATCACCCTGGTAAGACCAAGTCCTTAATGTTGAAGGTTACTGTAGCATAGATTAGCTTTTCCTCAGGTTGTCAGTCACGGAATGCACATCACTTTCCAGTCTTTTAAGTCAGCTTATCCATTTGTTTTCCAGAATCTGTGCTTTGAGTGATCTCTCTGATCAGTTATTGTCCTTTCTTTCATTCTCTTTGTCTTTTGATTTATGCCTTTTATTTTGTCATTGTGATTTCACGGTGATGTTAGAAAAGATTGCTGGTAAAGATGTGCATCCACTCTGCCACGTTTAACCTGGCACCACAATGGTTTTGTTTCTTTATATTTTGGTTATGACAGGTATCGGTCATTGGGATAAGAGGATGGGAGCTAAATACTACTGAAAATACTTGATTAAATAAGAGGATCCTTTATTTACTTCTTCTTGAAAGGGAAGTTTTTATTAGACACTTTTATAAAACCAATTCATAGTTCTTTCACATTCTCCTGAAGTTAGCTTCTTGAATGACAGAAATCATGAGAAATAGCAGGAATGAGGTTTAAAAAGGAGGGTTATCAGCATTTATAAGTTTTGAAAGATACTGAGAACGTTTCGTTTATTATAGTTTCATTTCTCTCTTTTCCCATTGTCTAGCTAAGCTCTGAGGTCACAAAGAAAGACACGACCTATGCACAGGTATTTGATAAAACAACACTTTGCTCACATACAGAGCAAGATCAGCTTTAATAGTGGGTGCCGTTTCCCCATGGTCAGCAGGTCACTCCCTGCAGCATTCTGGACTGGTGTCTGAAAGCACTCCTCTTATGTTGTAGTTGAAGGACCCCTTCCCTCTCTCTGGAGAACATTTATAAAAATCGTGTTGGCCAGGTATAAGTGGTTAGGCAGGGTTTCAGAAGCCAACAGAAGATAACCATACAGTGGTTAATGAAGTCAAAAGTTTGTTCTTTATAAAAACTAATAAAAATTGGTAAGTTCCTGGAATTACAAATCAAGAAGAATGAAAACATATATCTTATTGATTGTAGGATAAAAAGTAAAGGACATCACTATAAATACTAAAAAAAAATATTTGAAAGATAATGAGCAACTTTTTTCTATAGGTCAATCTTGGAAAGTATAAACAAATTAAAGGTAGATTTTTTTTTTATTCAGAGTAAAAATAAATCAGTTATTTTACGAATAGATATGGAGAGGTTGGGCATAAATATCCAGGAGTTTTAAAAATATGGTTTAATTGATAAGAATTTCTTTGCATGTAGGTTTTCAATATTTTTGTAAAGATATAATCTTATTTTTCTTTATTTCACAGCCATAAAGATGAAAAAGTGGTAGTTATACCAGAATAATTCTACTTTTACAAAGCTGGGATTCTATGATCTGAAAATGCACACAGAATGGTAATGACTGCTGGAGGAGTTGGATACTGGTCAACCACATGGTTGCTCTATGCCTATTTGCCGCACCCCCAATATAAACCTTGAACGCCAAGGTTCGGTCAAACTTTCCTGGTTGGCAATATGTATTGCAAAACACCATTGCTGGTGTTGATTACTGTCCATTCAGTTCCACTGGGAGAGGGCAATTAGAAGTATGTGCCTGCTCTCTCCAGGACTCTGCACTATGTGTGATTTTTCTTTACTGATTTTAATCATTTTAATCTGCATTGTTTCATTGTAAAGAACCATAACTATGAGTATCACACATTTCTATGTTCTGTGACTCTTTCTAGCAAATCATTGAACTTGATGATAGTCTTGGAGTTGTCAGACACAGTCTGAGAAAAATACCTTTCAAAATGATCATATGAAGGAGACAAAATGTGTAAGAAAAGAATGAACAATGGGAAAGCCTCCAGGGACATCAAGGCAAAGCTGCTAGCACAATAGGAGATTCATTCAGAAGCAATTTCTAAAGTTTTACAGTTTGTTTGAGTCCTGCCTTATTGGTGGCAAGGATATGATATAATTAAATTTCAGATTTTTAAAAAAGTCAAATTTACTCAGATTGTAAATATAAGGTTCAAGTTCCTGTTGTATATGGCTTAATGTATAAGGGGGAGAGGAATGGTGTTTAGCTTAGTTTGCCTGGGTCCTGATTCAGACTTCTCCACTTACTGGTTGTGACTCCTTTAGCAAATTAGACTCAACTCCCAGGACTTCAGCTTCCCATATCTGTAAAATGGTCATACAAATCACGCTAACTTCATAATTTATGGAGATTATTAAGTTAATGCACGTAAAATGCATAACCAGTGCAGATTAAGGACTCAAGAAATGTGTTTATTAGCCATCCCACTGGGCATTAATAAATTTATAGAATTGCAAAGAATTGAATTGCTATGTTGTTATAAAATAATCCCATAGAGAAATATTCACTCCTAAGTAATTTAAACACATGAAATTAACATTATCTTGCTATATATATCTCCTTCTGTTATTTTGTTTTGCATTTGTGAAGAACCATTGTTGATGATTATGAAAGCATTACTTTAGGCACTATTTGCAGGGTTTTTGTGGCCCTTTATTTACTAATATGAATCGCTAAGTATTCCACATTTATTTTAAAATACTTTCTTTAAAAGTATGTTTAAACCATAAAAAAAAAAAAAAAATCTTCACTTGTAAAGCACCGGCAATGACTTTTTTACCTCTCTCCTTCCATATATTAAGTGATTTAGAGCATCATCACTTATGGTCTTCACAGTCTCTTAGGGGAAAAAAAACAAAAAACATACAAAAAAAAAAAAACTACTCTATGTTCAAGATAAGGCTCTTAAAATATGTCCAAAAGAGTGAAGAAGCACAAAACAGTGCCTTCGCCCTCATCCTGCCACTGCAATGGCTAAGAAAATCCACTCTCAAATAAGGACACAGTTCTTTGCAAATCTTCTGTGGTTTTTGGAGTAGGGATGATCTTCATTCCTTCTGTGAAACTTTGCTAGACCAAAAGCAATAATGCCAAATTCTCTGTTGAATAGAGTTTGAGAATGAGTATAAAAGGAAATATGCAGATAATGAAGACACGATTTTATACCTGAGAGAAAGAAATGACTCATGTTTTTAGTGCCATGGATCCAAAGGTTTCTTCTTCAGTAAATGGTAGAAGGCTGTGGCTCATATCAACAACTTGGAACTTGCCCTAGACAATTCCCTGTTCCTCACCATTCTCTGGTTAAATCAAATCACAAATTCTAGTTAGCTGTATCACATACATATTTCTCAAATATATCTAATTTCCTCACTTGAGTTAGTACCAACAGAGTATAAGCCACATCCTTCTTTTCCCTGGGCAACAGTGATCTCTTCATACTTACTTTTGTCCCTTTCTAACCATTTGTGCAAAAGGCAATGAGAGAAAGTTTATAAATGATAAGATGATTATGTCTCCTCCCTGATTAAAACCTTTCCATGGATTTTGTTGAACTCATGGGGACCTTAAGTGTAACAAAAGGGAATATTTCCTTGGTCCTGCGCTATCACCATGATTTTTGATATGTTTGAGCCCATTGCTGAGGCTATTGTGTCAATTCACCTCATTAAGCATTTTCCTAGTTTTTACTGACCTTTTATTTTACGAAATTTGATGTCCTTTTCTAACTATTGGACTTTCCTAATGACTTGTCCAAAGTAAGCAAGACAAATTCTTGTCATCCTTGCTTCTAAAAAGCATTCTGGTTGTATTTCTTTGGATGAAATTAAAAAAAAAAAAAATCTATTGCCATTGAGTCAATCCCAACTCATGACAACCCCCACTATTTATTGGGCAAAATCTGAAAACTATAAAACATACACAAGACCCCACATTTGCTCATTGCCACTTAACTTTAAAGCCCATGTACCAAGATTCTTGGTATTATTACATGCTAGCCACACTGACCTCCTTTCATTGTTTGAAATATGCTAAGTTTCATTTCCCATAGGGCCTTTTCGATGTATGTTCCGTCCTCTGGAATGCTGTTCACAAAATTTACCCTTCAGCTGCCTACTTCTTGCTCATTCTTCAGATCTAGGCAGAAAAGTAATTTATTTAGAAGAACTTTCTCTTGATGGACGTAAAAAATCTGGATCCTGTTTTCATCTTTTTTATTGTGCATGGTACTTTCCCTTTATGTCATCTACGTTCAAATTTTTTGTTTAAAGTTTGTCTCACCTGGTAGATTATAAACCCATTTCTGTACAGTCAACTCTGACCACAGGACAAAAATGTGGCAGTCTGCTTCCATAAAGATTTACAGCCTTGGAAATCCTATGGGACAGTTCTACTCTGTCCCATACAGCATTGCTCATGAGATGGAATTGACTCAATGGCAAGAGGTTTGGTTTTTGTTTTTGGTAGATTACATTATCTGTGAGTTCAAGGAATCTGCCTTGTCAACAACAAACTATATAGCACATAAGAAATGCTCAAGTAATATTCATTATATGATTGAATAGTAAAATTAATCAAGACAGATAATAGAAAACTAAGGGGAAAATTGTCAGCTGATCATGGGATGTACGTATCTCTGAATATAAATCTCTCCTCTTCTAATCCATAAAAAAAAAAAAAAATTTTTTTTTTTTTTTACTGGGATCTAATTTGATCTATTGCTTTATGTTTTTGACAAATTTCATTTATTTTTCCCAAATAAACAGAAAAATGATTTTAAACAAGCTTTAGATATATTCTGTTAAGAAATTAATAAAAAGATTTATAGAAAATACAGAACTCTTGTAATAAACACATGGAGAATTTTCAGTCTAAACTAACATCCTACTTGTAATTCATTTTTTATCTTTGTTCAAACTTTACTAAGATAAAAACCTAGAAAAAAAGATGAAATTTATATTCACATCAAAAATCAAGTGAGTAACCGATACATACTTAGTATCTATATGGAGATTCCTCTAATTACAATATTAATGATATTTCAGTGAAGCCACATTTGACAGTTAACTTATTTTTGTACTTGAAACAGAGTAAATTATGGTTGGAAAAATTAGAATTATCACCAACTCAAAACTGAGTAGCTTTCTCTAATACAGACATATTATTTCTTAAGGTGAACATAGGAATTTTCATTCTCAGTGTGTTCAACAACATATATTTTGAGATTTAAATTATTACAACACGGTTTTGTTATATAGAGCTATACACTTGGGGATATATTGTATTTACAGCTAGGCTATATGAAAAGAATGGGGCCTCAGGATTGGAAGAAGACTCATTAACAATTTGCAATAAGTAGATGACGCAACCTTGCTAGCTGAAAGAGAAGAGGACTTGAAGCACTTACCAATGAAGATTGAAGATTACAGCCTTCAGTATGGATTACACCTCAACATCAAGAAAACAAAAGTCCTCACAATTGGACCAATAAGCAATACCACAATAAATGCAGAAAATATTAAGTTGTCAAGGATTTCATTTTACTTGGATTCACAATCAACACCATGGAAGCAGTAGCCAAGAAATAAAACAATATATTGCATTGGACATACGTGCTTCAAAAGACCTCTTTAAAATTCTGAAAAGTGAAGAAGTCACTTTGAGGACTAAGGCATGCCTAACCCAAGCCATGATATTTTCAATCACCTCCTATGCATGCAAAAGCAGGACAATGAATAAGGAAGATCAAAGAAAAAACGATGTCTTTGAATTATGGTGTTTCTGAAGAATATTGAATATATCTTGGACTACCAAAAGAATGAACACATCTGTCTTGGAAGAAATACAGCCAAAGAGTTCTTTGGAAGCAAGGATGATAAGAATTCATCACAGATACTTTGAACATGGCATCAAGAGGGACCAGTCCCTGGAGAAAGACATCACGCTTGGTAAGGTAGAAGGTTAGTGACCCTAGATGAGATGGATTGACACAGTGGCTGCAATAATGGGCTCAAGTATAGCAACAATTGTGCAGTTAGTGCAGGACTGGGCAATGTTTTGTTCTGTCGTACATAGGGTCCCTATGAGTTAGAACCAACTTGAGGTCACCTAGCAACAACAACAAAATATATGTTGTAAATTCTAACCTCTATACCTGTGGGGAAGGAACTCTAGTGGCATACTAGTTAAGTGCTCAGCTATTAATCAAAGTGCTGACAATTCATGCCCACCAGCAGCTCTCTGGGAGAAAGACGTGGTAGTCTGATCCTGTAAAGATTACAGCCTTGAAAACCCTACTCTGTTCTACAGGGTGGCTATGAGTCAGAGTTGACTTGATGGCCAAGAGTTTGTCTAGTTTTGTTTTTTATCTGTTTGTTTATAGCTGTGGATATAATCCCATTTGGGAATAGTGGATTTTTCTTGGGTTAATAAAGCCCTATCAGTGTAGGATGTGTCTTAAGCCAATCACTTTTGTGATATAAAAGAGCTAATTATGCACAGAAGAAATCAGACACAGGGAAAGGACTTACAACATTGTGAAGGCAACGGAGGCAAACAGTCTATAAATCCAGGAAATCCAAGTTTGGTCAGCTAGGGAAACAGAGAGAAGGATTTTTCCCCTAGAGGTGACCGACAGAGAGCCTTTCTCTAAAGCCAGTGCCCTGAACTTGTACCTCTAGCTCCTAAACTGTAAGAAAATAAGTTTCTGTCTAAGTCATCCACTTGTGATATTATTGATATAGTAGCACTAAGAAAACTAAGACACATGCCCAATTTCTTTTCCTACTATTGTATCACAGAAACCTTATTCAAATAGTCACTGAGTCCAAGGGTAGAGAAACCAGAAACATTAATATAATGCATTAAAAAAAATTGAAATACATGTTTTTCTATCAGAATTTTATCTTGGCTGCTATTTTTAATAGTTGTGGGACCTTGGACAAATATCTCAACTACTCTATATTCATTGTATGTTGTTCTGTAAGACACACTTGCTTTGAAGGTATGCATTTCCATCTTCTTAATCTGTAAACTTGAAGTGTGAGGCATATCTTTTCATCTTTGAGTTTCTGTGACTTAGTAGAGTAAATGGCATAGAAAATAATTGTTGCAGAAATTGATTAATAAATGCCCATTTTAATATTATAAAGAATATATTTGAAACATGAGTAGGCCCTATGAAAATAGTAAAAGCTCCAAAAGGAAAAGGAACACAAAGAAATCATTGCTTAGTCTGAGATAGGTTGACTTAACCTGACTTTCTCAGAAAGCAGAGCCATATACATGGAGCAATGTTCATTGCTTTATGAGAGTGCAGTCCAACAACTGAAGGATGAAAAACATGAAGCATGAGGGAAGAAGGCCAATGAAAAGATAAATTATCAAGCTGTCCTCTGCCGCTAAACAGGTGGTTGTTGATCTGTATGATTGTGCCCTTGAGGAACCATATAAAATAGGTCTTATAACTGTCTATAAAAGATAGAAAGAAGAATTTATCCAGCAAGTTCCATATCATGTTGGTCAATGTCAGCTCTTGGGTTTTTAACTCTCCTCTTCTTTCAGAGATGTGTATGTTTTTGCTACCCGTGCATGAGATAACCTCTCTGTTAACAAGGACAACGTGTTTTGTGGACAGCATCAACAGTGTTGTTCACAGTCTGGAGATAACAGGTGAATGTGGGAGCCACAGGTGATGATGAGATCAGTAAATATTCCCTCAGAGATGGGGCAAGCAAAAGGTGAAGTTGAGAGGATCAGTAGTAGTCATAAGAGCAGCACTATTTTACAATAACAAAAAGGTGGAAACAATCTACATGCCAATCAAAAGACAAATGTATAAACAACATGTGGTACATACACAAAATGGAATACTAGTCAGCCAGTAGGAGAAATGAAGTCTTGATACATGTTATAATGTGGATGAAGCTAGAAGACATTATGGCGAGTGAAATAAGTCAATCACAAAAGGACAAACATTATATAACCTCACTTATATAAAAATACTGACTCATAGTGACCCTATAGGACAGAGTAGAACTGCCCCATAGGATTTCCAAGGAGCAGTTGGTGGATTGAAACCACTCCCCTTTTGGTCAACAGCTGATCTCTTAGCCATTATGCTAACAGGGCTCTGTAATAAAAAAATGCAAGAAAAGGCAAATGTATAGAGACCAAAGTCTGTTAGTGGTTACCAGGGGCAGGAGGGAGAGGGAAATGGGGGTTATTGCTTGTGGAGTACTGAGTTTTGGTTTACAGTGATGAAAAATCACATTGATTAAGGGTAGGGTTGCACAGCTGAATGTTGTAAGTGTTGTCAATAAGTTGTACACATTTAAAAAGAGGAATTGGCAAAAGTTATGTGAATGATATATTTAAAACAGTGAAACAAAAAAAAGAAAGTAGCTGCTGAGGCTGCTTGTGTACAACCAAACACTTCATGGGATTTTGTTTCTTGGTTTGGAGGTTTAGGGACAAGGATTCAATACCCTAATTAATTGGCATAATAACATGTTCATTGTTTCTGGTCTAGTTCCTAGTTTATTCAGTAGTGCTTGAGGTGTAAAAGCATGCAAGTTGCAACAACTGGTCTCTATTTTCCTGGAGCAACAGAGGAAGAAGGAGAGTCAAGAATAGGAGGAGGAAATGGAATGTGTGGCTAATTGCCTTCATGAACAACTGCCTTCTTTGCCATGAGACCAGAAGAACTGGACGGTGCAGGGCTACCACTACTGAACATTTTGATCAAAGATTCCATAGAGGATTTCTGATCAAAAGAGAGAAAACACAGAACAGAATTTCAAGTTTTCATGGACTCCAGACTTTTTGGAGTCATGGAGTTTGGATGAAGCCCCAAAACTATTTCCAGGAGATAGTCTTCAAACCTTAAACCAAAAATATCCCCTGAAGTCTTCTTAAAATCAAAAAATAGCTTAGCTTAATTAGTGAAAAAAGGTCTGCCTTGAGCATTACGTTCTTTTAAGTTCTATCTACATGGAATGGAAAAAGCGACAGCAATTTGAAAGGTTAGTTAAGAGCATATAGTGAGTTTATGTCAATTAAAAAAAAAACCTGTTGCCGTCAAGCTGATTCAGACTCGTAGTGACCCTATAGGACTATGTAGACCCGCCCTATAGGGTTTCCAAGGAGTGCCTTGTAGATTCAAACTGCCAACCTTTTGGTTAGCAGCTGTAGCTCTTAACTACTGCCCCACCAGTTTCTTTATGTCAGTCAGGGAGGAAAAACTCACAAATGGTTGCACAACTCAAAGAATGTAATCAATACCACTGAATTATACATGTAGAAAACGTTGAATTGGTGTATGCTTTGCTATGTATATTCTAAACAAAAACCACAAGAATTAAATTAATATAAATTACAAAAAAGAGGCATTTTTACATGAGACTATTAAAAGACAAGAAAGGGATAACCAAATTTCCCTTTGATAAGTTAACATCCCACCACATGTCTGTGAGTTTGTCATGTTATGGTGGCTTGCACGTTGCTGTGATACTGTAAGTTTTGCACTGGTATTTAATACACCAGCAGGGTCATCCATGGTGGACAGGTTTCAGTGGAGCTTCCAGACTAAGACACACTTGAAAGAAGGATCTGGCAGTCTACTTCTGGAAAAAAAAAAAAATTGCTAGTGAAAACATTATGAATACCAGCAGAACAGTGTCTGATATAGTGCCAGAATGTGAGCCCCTCATGTTTGAAAGTCACTTAAAATATGCCTGGGGAAGAGCTGCCTCCTCAAAGTAGAGTAGATATTCATCACATGAATGGAGTCAAACATTTGGGAACTTCATTTGCTGACGTGGTACAACTCAAAATGAGAAGAATCAGCTATAAATATCCATTAATAGCCGGAAATGGAATGTACAAAGTTTGAATCCAGGAAAACTGCAAGTGGTCAAAATGAAATGGAACCCATAAAGACTGATGTCCTAAGCATTAGTAAACTGAAATGGACACTGGACATTTTGAATCAGACAGTCTTATGGTCTGTTATGTCAGGAATGATAGATTGAAGAGGAATGATGTCATATTCATTGTCAAAAAGAACATTTCAAGATCTATCCTGAAGTGCAACGTTGTCAATAATAGGTAATATCCATATGCCTACAAGGAAGACCAGCTAATCCACTACTATTCAAATTTAAGTGCCAACTATAAAGGCCAAGATGAAGAAACTGAAGATTTTTACCAACTTCTGTAGTCTGAAATTGATCAAACAAGCAATCAAGACACATTTCTAATTTCTGGTGATTGGAATGTGAAAGTTGAAAACAAAGAAGGATTGGGAGTTGGAAAATATGGTATTGGTGATAGAAAAGATGCCAGAAATTGCATCACAAAATTTTACAAGAATGAAAAATTTTTCATTGCAAATACTTTTTTCAACAACATAAATGACGACTATACACTTAGACCTCACCTGATAAAATGCATGGGAATCCAATACACTACATCTTTGGAAAGAGATAATGGAAAATCTCAACATCATCAATCAGAACAAGGCAAAGGGCTGACTGTAGAACAGACCATCAATTATTCCTATGCAAGTTCAAGCTGGAGTTGAAGAAAATTAGAACAAGTCCATGAGAGCCAAAGTATGAACTTGAATACATCCCACCTAAATTTAGAGACCATCTCAAGAATAGATTTCATGCAATGAATACTAATGACTGAAGACCAGGCAAGCTGTGGAATGACATCAAAGATATCATACATGAACAAAGCAAGAGGTCATTAAAAAGACAGGAAACAAAGAAAAGACGAAAATGAACGTCAGAAGAGACTTTGAAGCTTACTCTTCTTGGACATCAAGTAGCTAAAGAGAAAGGAAAAAATGAAGAAGTAAAAAGCTGGAAAAAAGATTTCAAAGGGCAGTTCGAGGAGGCAAAGTATTATAATGAAATGTGCAAAGACCTGGAGATAGAACACCAAAAGGGATGAATACGCTGTGCATTTCTCGAACTGAAATAACTAAAGAAAAAATTCAAGCCTCAAGTTGTTATACTGAAGGATTCTATGGGGCAAACAGGAGCATCAACAGAATATGGAAAGAATACACTCAGTCACTATACCAGAAAGAATTGGTCAACCTTCAACCATTTCAGGATGTAGCATATGGTCAACAACCAATGATATTGAAAGAAGTCCAAGCTGCTCTGAAGGCACTGGCAAAAAACAAGGCTCCAGAAATTGACAAAACACCATCTAAGATGTTTCAACAAACGAGGCAATGCTGGAGGGGCTCCCTTGTCTATGCCAAGAAATTTAGAAGACAGCTACCAGGGCAAACAATAGGAAGAGATCTATATTTGTGCCCATTCCAAAGACAGATGATCCAACAAGATGCAGAAATTACTGAACTATATCATTAATATTACACACAAAATTTTGCTGATGACCATTTAAAAGCAGTTGCAGCAAGACCTTGACAGGGAACTTTTACTGCCAGAAATTCAAGCTGGATTCAGAACAGGACTTGAAACTGATGCTAGACGAATCATGGCTGAAAGCTGAGAACACCAGAAAGATGTATATCTGTGTTTTATTGACTATGCAAATGCATTCAACTGTGTATATCATAACAAATTATGGGTAACACTGTGAAGAATGGAAATTCCAAACCAAAAAACCCAGTGCCGTTGAGTTAATTCTGACTCATAGCAACCCTATAGGACAGAATAAAACTGCCCCATAGAGTTTCCAAGGAGCGCCTGGCGGATTTGAACTGCTGACCCTTTGGTTAGCAGCTGTAGTACTTAACCACTGCGCCACCAGGGTTTCCATGGAAATTCCAGAACACTTAATTGTGCCCATGAAGAACTTGCACATAGACAGCAGGCAGTCATTCTAACAGGACAAGGGGATACTTCATGGTTTAAAGTCAAGAAAGGTGGGTGTAAATGTTGTATCCTTTCACCATACTTGTTCCAACTGTATGCTGAGCAAATAATCTGAGAAACTGGTCTGTATGAAGAAGTACAGGACACCAGGATTGGAAGAACACTCTTTAACAACCTGCGATATGCAGAGAACACAAATATTGCTTGCTGAAAGTGAAGAGGACTTGAAGCATTTACCAATGAAGATCAAAGACCACAGCCTTCAGTATGGCTTACACCTCAACATAAAGAAAATAAAAATCCTCACAACTAGACCGATAAGCAACATCATAATAGACAAAGATAATATTGAAACTGACAAGGATTTTACTTTACTTGGATCCACAATCAACACCCATGGCAGCAGCAATCAAGAAATCAATCAAGGTATAACACTGGACAAATCTACTTCAAAAGACCTCTTTGAAGAGTTAAAAA
Organism: Elephas maximus indicus; assembly: GCF_024166365.1. Classification (NCBI taxonomy): domain Eukaryota; kingdom Metazoa; phylum Chordata; class Mammalia; order Proboscidea; family Elephantidae; genus Elephas; species Elephas maximus. The sequence continues at coordinate 93,910,438 of NC_064823.1, forward strand.
GCAAAGAGGTCACTTTAAGAACTAAGATGCACCTGACCCAAGCCATGTTGTTTTTAATAGCCTCATATGCGTGGAAAGATGGGCAACTAATAAGGAAGACCAAAGAAGAATTGGTGCCTTTGAATTATGGTGTTTACAAAGAATATTGAATATACTATGGACTGCCAAAAAATGAATAACCTGTCTTGGAAGAAGTACAGCCAGAATCCTCATTAGAAGTTAGGATGGCAAGACTGCATCTCACATACTTTGAACATGTTATCAGGAGGGAACAGTCCCTGGAGAAGGACATCATTCTTGGTAAAGTTAAAGGCCAACGAAAAAGAGGATGATCCTCAAGGAGTTGGATTGACACAGTGGCTACAACAATAGGCTCAAGCCTAACAATGATTGTGAGGATGTGGCAGGACCAGGCAGTGTTTCGTTCCGTTGTACAGAGGGATGCTATGAGTCAGAACCAACGCAAGAACACCTACCAACAACAACAAGCTAACATTAATTTGTTAGTTCATTCATTTAATTTAACAAACATCGATTGGCTCTCCAAATTGTTTCAGACAATGCTTGACAACAGGTAGATGAGTTGTTGAGCAACATGTCAAGAATTTTTTTAATTTTATTTGAGGGAGAAACTATGCTTTGAACAATGGTTATAAGTCAATCATAATTAAAGAAGACCTGTAGGAAAAGGGAAAAAAAGAAAAGAAAACCTAACCAAACCTATTGCCATTGATTCAGACTCATAGCAACCCTATAGGACAAAGTAGAACTGCCCCATAGGGTTTGTAATGATTTGAATTGCTGACCTTTTGGTTAGCAGACTAGCTCTTAACCACTGCACCACCAGGCCTCTGGGTAGAAAAGGGAACACATTTTAAAATGAAGAACGAGTGTTTATACCTTTTAGAATAAGTATCAATAATAATTGTTGCTGTTGTTTGACAACTTCCAAGTTTCCTAGATTTATACTTAGTACATTCCACATTCCGATTATTAATGGTTATTTGCAGCTCTTTCTTCTCATTTTGATTCATGCCACATCATCAGAAGAAGGTCCCAAAAGCTCGACTCCATCCACTTCATTAAAGTCGACTCTACTTTGAGGAGGCGGCTCTTCCCCAGTTGTATTTTGAGTGCCTTTCAACCTGAGGGGCTCAGCTTTTGGCTCTATGTCAGACAATGCTCCACGGCTGTTAATAAGATTCTCACTGGCCAGTTTTTTTCAGAAGTATACTGGCAAGTTCTTCCTCCCAGTCTTGGTCTGGAAGCTCCACTGAAAACTGTCCACCGTAGGTGACTCTGCTGGTATTTGAAATTCCAGTGGCATAGCCTCCAGCATCACAGCAGCAATCAAGCCACCATAGTACGACAAACTGGCAGAAGAGTGGTGGATCAATAATGATAGCAAAATTAATATTCTGAATAGCCTAGAGACACAGCAAAAGTCCCAGAAAGATTGAAATGACAGTGATTCACCGAGAAATACCAAAGAATGTGTGAGCTTTTATGTGCAGGTGTCAAACAATGCTAGAGGAATGAAATCAAACAATGTTTCTTTCTTTTGCAATAAAACTCCTACCAGTAAAACAGCAATCACTAATTTCAAATTAAAAACAACACATAAGGTAGAACATTGAGGTTGCTGTTAGATACAGCAGGCATTGAAAGCTATTTTAAGATACTTGCTGTATCAAATAATTTGTTTTTAATTAACTTCCGGTGGACCTGGTCTATAACCTATTTTGATAGCTGTATTTATGTAACTTTAATTTAGGAGGAAGTAAATTATTTAACTATCTCTATATTTGGATAAGTGAGATACAAAATGAGTTCTGTTTTACATATACGAAATGGAAAAAGCATCAAGACTTGAAATACTTTCTCAGCAGGATGCAAATGTTAAATAGCAGAGGGACCAAAATAGATTTGGCATACAGAGGGCACAGAATTCATCTAAATCATTCAGCTGATAGAGTCTGAACAGAAAACTGAAGTGGTAAAAATCAGCCTATATATTGTACTATCAAAATGGGAGGAAATTTGGAGTTATCCTATGGATTTTAAAGAATTTCTTACATTCCTGATTTCAATGTATATGCTGTAGTTAACGTAATTAGCCCTTGTTTCTTCCAGCTTACTGCTTGTAAACTATTTCAGTAGGGCTAATACATAAATTAGAAAAATGTGTTAACAAATGCAAAGAATCACAGATAAGATTTCCCACTTCCCTCTTCTTCTTTTTTTTTTTTTTCCTCCATTAAATATCTTGGTAAGATAATGAGGACAATACAAGCAATATATCTGCAAGAAGAGTCCGTTTTTGCTTTTATGTGTCTCTCCATAGCCAAACTGAGGTTCTACCTTATGTGAAATGCATACACTATTCCCAGTTCAATTTCAGTAAATGAGATCCTATCATGTGGGCACCATACACTACTTTAGCACGCTTTCATTTGACAGATGGTCACTGTTTAGGAGCCCATTTTTCCCTTGTTCTGACTGTACTTAGGAGATGAATTTCCCCTTAAATGTTAGAGTTAACATCAGCAAACTTTTAAATATACATAGCAACATATGCAACCCAGTGATGGTCCATCTTTTTGAGACTCAAGAGCACAGTCTGACAAAAATGATTAAACATGTATTGACACCTTATGTGCATAGAAATATATTTTTATTGCTCTCATGTGAAAAGTACAAGTTGCAGCATACAAGATCTATTTAAGTTATTCAAAAATTTGTTGCTGTTCTTGACAATTTATATTGTAATGCAACACTCAGCAATAACAGAATTTGAAAACTTAAATGTGATTTCACATCTTTATAGAATAAAAAAACGCACAGTTTGTAGACACAAAGTCACCTAGAAATTCAAGGTTTTCAAAAAAGAGTACTATTTAATACTTGCACTTAGATAAGATACCTAACCCATCAGCATCTCCACTGCTACAATTGATAAAGCGTATTTATCATTCTTAATTTACTTTGCTATCTTTAAATTAAACATCCTCTATATAATTATAAATCCATTTTGAATGCACAAATATATGGTAACACCCTTTAATAAATTTGCTGTATTTTAGATTAGAATGTAAACATGACCTAATTCTCTTAATACAGTATTTTTCCCTCTACTTTTCAATTATTATACAAAGGAAATCTTGTTATAATCTTCTCTTTGTTCTCTGTGTAGTTAAGCATGGGTATTACCACTGGTTTCAGTAGTGAGACTGTGAATGCACAAAAGATTGTCAGTTCAAAGAGCTTACAACTATTGACACAGAGGAATTCCACTGGTGAGAATCTGAAATGTTATATCATTAATAAGACCTTCAGACAAAATAGATATTTTATTTTAAAAAAGGAGGTGGAGGATTCTGTTACTTTTGGAATATTTAAATGTTTGAAAATGCATGATGTTGATAGCATATTGTTATTGGAAATTAGCAGGGCTGTCTATTGTCACTCAAGGAATACTTGGTAAAGATTTTTTTTTTCCATTTGTATATCTTTGCATTTCTGTATTTTCTAAGCCTTTCTGGAAAAATCTAAATGAGTAGAAATTTCTTTCAAATGACTCTATACAATCCTTGAAGTCTCCTAGTTATAATGAGTTTTAAAAAAGACTTTTCTCCTTGTGGTATAACACCAATGTTGGTTTATATTAATCTCCCTCAACACTCAGAAGTCAACTTCCATGAATTTCTTCAATTACATTATATGAGTCATACAGGAATCCTTGCAGGGATCACAGTGGACCAATCCTAAACAGTATACTAAACACATATGGATATTTAAAAAAATCGATTTTCTTGACTAATATATCTTTTAGGGAAAATGAAACTAAATTAAAAAAAAATATTGTTTCATGTCTTATTTGGCATCTTTTTTTCCATATTTTTTTAAACAAAATGTGAATTTCTATTTTGAGGTCATGAATACATTTATTTGATTAAAAATATCCTATTCCCTCTACTGTCTTTTATATAACCTCCAAATTACTGCTTTGAGTCTGAATTTCTTCCTGATCAATCTCATTAACTCAACATTTTTTGATCCAATGCTGTAAAAATCAACAGTATTTACCTACACTTATCATCACCCTCTGATCTTTCAAAAAGGTCTGTTGGAGGAAAAATAAAAAATAATAACATAATAAAAGACATTAATGAAATTTGGATAACAGAAACTAAACAAGTATAAAATACAAGGGAGCAGGATATCTTCTACTACTGGGCAAGATCCAGTAACAGGGACTGAATTTACCCTCCCTACTGAAACCACTAAAAACCCAGAAAAAATATGTGAATACTTGAAAGAGTGGTTAAGATATTGGATATAAGGCAACAAAGGACAATGATTACTGAAAGAAGGGAAAATATGAGGTATGTGCCCTCTGATTGTTCCAGCTTACTAGCAGGAGAGAGTTTTAGGAAGTGGCATTAAAAGGGAATATAAAAAAAAAAAAAAAAATTGCCATCTAGTCAATTTTGACTCATAATATAGGTAGTGATTAATAGTCTCCCTGAAGCTTTCACAGGATCTATTTTGAGCCTTTTGCTTAATATTGACTAGCACATGCATTTGAGGAAACTAACTGAGGCTAGTAAAGGCACTACCAAAATGGGTTAGAGAGAGCAGTGCCCCAAACTCTCAATGGTCTGGGAATATTATTCCCTTATCTCACCTGTGGGAATTAAAAAAACAAAAAATTTATAATTCATGGGGTTTCTAGTAGAATACTCGGAAGGATTATACTTCAGGACTGGGACACATTCGCTCTAAACTAAATGCTGCTCTGTCTCTGCCTGACAAAGTTAAAAAGAAAAGCCTGCAATAGACAAACTATTTCCAAGTCATATAACTGTGTCCCAGAACAAAACTCAGGCCATTTATAGTAATGCAAAATTATTCCACATCTACCTGGAGGAAATTTACAATCTCCTGTATCCAGTAAAAAAAATTACTAAGGATGCACATGAACAAGCAAATAATACCCATAATGAGGAACCAAAAACCAAACCCACTACCACTGAGCTGATTCCAACTCATAGTGACGCTACAGGAGAGAGTAGAGCTGCCCCGTAGAGTTTCCAAGGCTATAATCTTCATAGAAGCAGGGCATCACATCTTTCTCTGGTAGAGTGACTGGCAGGTTCCAACCACCGACCTTCCAGTTATTAGTTGAACAATTAACCACTGCACCACCAGGACTCCTACAAACAGGAGAAGAATCAGTTAATCAAAACCAATCCAGAAATGTCAAAATATTGTTACAACATAAGGAGATTAATGTAGTTATTATGATTACTCTCTTCTATATGTTCAAGAGGCTAGATGACATGTGAACATGCTAAGCAAAAACATGGCAAGTGTTTTTAAAATCAAGTTTCTGTTAGATAAAACTACAATGTTTAAGATGAAAAACACACTGGGTAAGATTAAAAGCATTTCAGATTGCAGGAAAAAAATAACAGTAATACTTGAAGACATAGAAAAATAAAATATCCAAAATTTAACATGGAAAAAGACTGAAAAAAAAAAAAGACAACAACATGCCACCAATGTGTTGTGAAAACTTCAAGAATCCTCAAAGGAAAGAAGGAGTGGAAGACAGAATAAAAATATAGTTGAAGGAAATATGAATGATAAAAAAAAGTTTCCAAAACAGTTCAAAAATACAAACCCACAGTTCTAAAGTGCTTAATAAATTCCTAGATAAGATACATAAGGGAAACTACACCAAGACAGACCATAATCAATTTTTCTTACAATCAATGATAAAGAAAAGAATTTCAAAAGCAGCCAGGGGGAGGAAAAAACATGCTCCATACATTGGAACAAAGAAAAGAATGATAGCAGAGCAAACATCTCCTTGAAAAGCCACAAACAGTACTGAAAGAAAAAGAAGTCAATTTAGAATTCTATGCCCAGAAAAAGTATTTCTCAAAAAAAGGTAAAAAAAAAAACCCACATTTTCATATACACAAGAGCTAAAAGAATTAATCACTAGCTGAACCACTTTACAAGAAGTGGAAACTTTTAGGGATGAGGAATACAATCATTTTGTTTGCCATGATGATTTCAAAGGTGTATAATAAAGTGAACAGGAAAAATGAAGTGAATTAAATGAACAGGAGATTTCAAAGGATGGCTCATGATTTCACAGGTGTATTCTTAAGTAAATTAAAGAAACGATGAAGTAAAACTGCTGAACAGAAGATTTAAAAGGGCAGCTCAAGAAGACAACATAAATTACTATAACGCAAAGTGCAAAGACGGGGTTAGAATTCCAAATGGGAAGAACAGGCTTGACATTTCTGATGCTGAAAGAACTGAAGTAAAAATTCTAGCCTTGAGTTGTAATTTTGAAGGATTCTATGAGCAAAATATTGAATGACACAGAAAGTATCAAAAGAAAATTGAAGGAATACAAAGTTTCAATGTACCAAAAAGAATTGGTTGATGTTCAACCAGTTCAGGAGGTAACATATGATCTGGAACCGAAGGTATTGAAGGAAGAAGTCCAAGCTGCACTGAAGGCATTTCCTAAAAACAAGACTCCAGGAATTGACAGGATGCCAACTGAGATGTTTCAGCAAACAGATGCAGCACTGGAAGTCCTCACTTGTCTATGCCAAGAAATTTGGAAGACAGCCACCTGGCCAACTGAATGGAAGAGATCCATATTTGTGTCCATTCCAAAGTAAGGTGATCAAACAGAATGCAGAAATTATTGAACAGTATCATTAATATTAGACAGAAGTAAAATTTTGCTGAACTTTTTTCAATATGTATGCTGAGCAAAAAATTTGAGAAGTGGGCTTATATGAAGGATCGGAGGAAGACTCATTAACAACTTGAGATACGCTTTGCTTGCTGAAAATGAAGAGGACTTGAAGCACTTACTCATGAATGTCGAAGACCAGAGCCTTCAGTATGGATTACACCTCAACATAAAACTCAAATCCTCCCAACTGAACCAATAAGCAACATCACAACAAATGGAGAAAAGACTGAAGTTGCCAAGGATGCCATTTTACTTGGGTCCACTAACATCTATGGAAGCAGCAGTCATGAAATCAAAAGACACACTGCACTGGGCAAATCTGCTGCAAAAGACCACTTTAAAGTGTTAAAAACCACAGATGTCACCTTGAAGACTAAGGTGTACCTAACCCAAGCTATGGTGTTTTCAGTCACCTCATATGCATGAGAAAGGTGGACAATGAATAAGGAAGACCAAAGAAGAATTGACATCTTTGAATTGTGCTGTTGGTGAAGAGTGCTGTATATACTATGGACTGCCAAAAAAAAAAGAGAACAAATCTGTCTTGGAAAAAATACAACCAATTGCTCCTTAGAAACAAGGATGGCAAGACCATGTCTCACAAACTTTGGACATGTTATTGGGAGGAATCAGTCCCCAGAGGAGGATACCATGCTTGGTAAAGTAGAGGGTCAGTGAAAAAGAAGACCCTGCATGATATGGATTGACACAGCAGCTGCAGCAATGGACTCAAGCATAATGATTGTGAGGATGGCGCAGGATTAGGAAGTGCTTTGTTCTGTTGTATATAGGGCGGAGATGAGCTGGAAAAGACTCGAGGGGACCTAACAAAAACAACAATTCAAAATCGGTTGAGGCAGTACATCAACAGCGTACAGCCAGAAATTTAAGCCAGATTCAGAAGTACACATGGAATGAGGGATATTATCTTTGAGGTCAGATGGATCTTGGCTGAAAAAACAGAATGTCAGAAAAATGCTTACCTGTGTTTTATTGACTATGCAATGGCATTTGATTCTGTGGATCATAGCAAATTAAGGATAATTATGAACATGGGTACAGACCCTGGACATAGAAAAAAGGCAGTCCTTTGAACAAAATAAGGGAATACTTCTTGGCTTAATATCAGGAAGGTGTATTTCAGGTTTGCATCCTTTAACCATACTTATTCAATCTGTATGCTGAGCAAATAATTCAAGAAGCTGAAGTTTATGAAGAAGAACGTGCATCAGGATTGGAGGAAGACTCATTAACACTCTGCAATATGCAGATGACACAACCTTGCTTGCTGAAAGGGAAGAAGACTAAGCACATGTTGATGAAGATCAGAGACTACAGCATTCAGTATGAATTACACCTCAACATAAAACAAAAATCCTCAAAACTGGACGAATAGCCAAGATTATGAAAAACAGAGAAGTGTTGAAGTTGTCAAAGATTTCATCGTACTTGGATCCACAATCAATGCTCATAGAATTATCAAGCACTAAATTCTACAAATATTGCATTGAGCAAATCTGCTGGAAAGATTCCTTTGAAGTGTTGAAAACCAAAGATTTCACTTTGAGGACAAAGGTGTGTTTGACCCAAGCCATGGTATTTTCAATTGCCTCTTGTTCATGTAAAAGCTGGGCAATGAATAAGGAAGTCCAAAGAAGAATTGATGCCTTTGAACTATGGTGTTGGTGAAGAATATTGAATATACCATGTACTGACAGGAGGACGAACAAGTATGTCTTGGAAGAAATAAAGGCATAGCGCTCCTTAGAACCCAGGATGGCAATGTTTTGCCTTTCGTTCTTCGAGCATATCATCAGGAAGGACCCACCCCTGGAGAAGGACATCATGCTTGACAAGGTAGTGGGTCAGTGAAAAAGAGAAACATCGTCAAAGTGATGGATTGACCTACTGGCTGAAACAATGGGCTCAAATATAGCAATTGTGAGGATGGTACAGGACTGGGCAGTGTTTCACTCTGTTGTACATAGTGTCGCTATGATTTGGAACTGACTCGAGGGCACCAATGTGTCTGTCAGTTTGTCAAACTGTCAGGGCTTGTGTGTTGCTGTGATGCTGGAAGTTATGCCACCAGTATTCAAATACCAGCAGAGTCACCCATGGCAGACATGTTTCAGCTGAGCTTTCAGACTAGCACAGACTAGGAAGAAGGACCCAGCAGTCTACTTCTGAAAAGACTTAACCAGTGAAAACCTTATGAATACGACTGGAACATTGTTTGATATGACTATTACTCAAATTTATGCACCAACCACTAAGATCAAAGATGAAGAAATTGAAGATTTTTACCAACTTCTGCAGTATGAAATCGATAGAACTTGCAATCATGGATGCATTGATAATTACCAGAGATTGAAATTTGAAAGTTGGAAACAAAGAAGAAGCATTGGTGGTTGGAAACTGTAGCCTTGGTGATAGAAATGATGCCAGAGATTGCATGATAGAATTTTGCAAGACCAACTACTAAATAACTTTTTCACCAACATAAATAGTGACTATAGATGTGGACCTCGCCAGAAGGAATGCACAGGAATCAACTCTACCAGATCTGGGGGAAGAGAAGATGGAAATGCTCAGTATCATCAGAACAAGTACAGAGGCCAATAGCATAACAGACCATCAATTGCTCATATGCAAGTTCAAGTTGAAACTGAAGAAAATTAGAACAAGCCCATGCGAGCCAAAGTGCAGCCTTAAGTATACACGACTGAGTTAGAGGCCATCTCAATAACAGATTTGATGCATTGAACACTAATGACCGAAGACTAGACAGTTGTGGAATGTCATCAAGGATATCATACGTGAAGGAAGCAAGAGGTCATTAAAAAGACAGGAAAGAAAGAAAAGACTAAAATGGATGTCAGAAGAGAATCTGAAACTTGCTCTTGAATGCGGAGTACCTAAATCAAAGGAGAAAATGATGATGTAAAAGAGTTGAACAGAAGATTTCAAAAGGCAGCTAGAGAAGACAAAGTGAACTATTATAATAATATGTGCAAAGACCTGGAAATGGAAAACCAAAAGGAAAACACTCTCAGCATTTCTCAAGCTGAAAGAACTGAAGAAAATATTAAAGCCTCAATCTGCGATATTGAAGGAGTCTATGAGGAAAGTATCAAAAGAAGATGGAAAGAACACACAGGGTCACTATACCAAAAAGAATTTGTTGATGCTCAGACATTTCCAGAGGTACCCTATGAGCAGGAAAAAATGGTACGGAATGAAGAACTCAGAGCTGCACTGAAGGCTTTGGTGTAAACAGGGCTCTAGGAATACACAGAATACCAAGTGAAATGTTTCAACAAATGGATGCAGCACTGAAAGTACTCACTGGTCTCTGCCAAGAAATTTGGAAGACAGCTACCTGGCCAACCAAATGGAAGAGATCAATATTTTTGCCTATTTCTAAGAAAGGTGACCCTACCAAATGCAGAAATTGTCTACAATATCGTTAATATCACAGGCAAGCAAAATTATACTGAAGACCATTCAAAAGCAACTGCAGCAGTATAACCACAGGGAACTACCAGAAATTCAAGAAGGATTCAGAAGAGGACACAGAACCAGGAATATCATTGCTGATGTCAGATTAATCCTGGCTTAAAGCAGAGAATACCAGAAAGTTGTTTACCTGTGTTTTGGTGACTATGCTAAGGCATTCGACTATGTGGATCATAATAAACTATGGATAACATTGCGAAGGATGGGAATTCCAGAACACTTAATTGTGCTCACGAGGAACCTTTACACAGATCAAGAGGCAGTTGTTCGGACAGAACAAGGGGATACTGATTGCTTTAAAGTCAGGAAAGGTGTGCGTCAGGGTGGTATTCTTTCACCATACCCATTTAATCTGTATGCAGAACAAATAATCTGAGAAGCTGGACTGTATGAAGAAGAACGGGGCATCAGAATTGGAGGAAGACTCATTAACAACCTGCATTATGCAGATGACACAACCTTGCTTACTGAAACTGAAGAGGACTTGAAGCACTTACTGATGAAAATCAAGCACCACAGCCTTCAGTATGGATTGCACCTCAACATAAAGAAAACAAAAATCCTCACAACTGCACCAATGAGCAACATAATGATAAATGGAGAAAAGATTGAAGTTGTCAAGGATTTCATTTTACTTGGATCCACAATCAACAGCCATGGAAGGAGCAGTCAAGAAATCAAAAGATGCATTGCATTGGGTAGATCTGTTGCAAAGGACCTCTTCAAAGTGTTGAAGAGCAAAGATGTCACCCAGAAGACTAAGGTGCACCTGACCCAAGCCATGGTATTTTCAATCACATCATATGCATGTGAAAGCTGAACAATGAATAAGGAAGACTGAAGAAGAGTTGACGCCTTTGAATTGTGGTGTTGGCGAAGAATATTGAACATACCATGGACTGCCAAAGAATGAACAAATCTGTCTTAGAAGAAGTGTAGCTAGAATACTCCTTAGAGGCAAGGATGGCGAGACTGCATCTTACATACTTTGGACATGTTGTCAGGAGGGATCAGTCCCTGGAGAAGGACATCATCATGCTTGGCAGAGTACAGGGTCAGCGGAAAAGAGAAAGACCCTTGAAGAAGGTGCTGTCAAGTCAGTTCCTAACAATAACAACAATGTGTTTAATTTTTAGGAATTCCCAGTTAACTCGTTTATCTTCTGTTGTTTGTGCATTATTAATTATCACTAGTTTTATATTTTTGCCATGCATTAGGGCCCTGTCTTAGTTATCTAGTACTGCTATAACAGAAATGCTACAAGTGGATGGCTGCAACAAACAGATTTATTCTCTCAAAATCCAGGAAGCTATAAGTCTGAATTCAGGGTGCCAACGCCAAGGGAAGGATTTCTTTCTCTGTTTGCTCTGGGGGAAGTTTCTTGTTATCAATCTTTTGTGGTCTAGGAACTTTTCAGGCCAATGGACCCCGAGTCAAAGGGACCAGCTTGTATTGTTTTATGGGCCTGTCCAACCTTTGGCTGAAGGGCAAACCTCAGGAGTGACTTCATTACTGAGCTTATAAAGTGTCTGGGGGCTGTACTTTCAGGGTTTCTGTAGTCTCTGTCAGACCAGCAAGTCTGGTCTTTCTTTTTGAGTTAGAATTTTGTTCTACATTTTTCTCCAGCTCTGCCCGGTACCCTCTATTTTGTTCCCTGTCAGAGCAGTCAGTGGTAGTTGCTAGGCACCATCTAGTTGTATTGGATTCAGTCTGGTAGAGGCTGTGGTAGATGTGGTCCATTAGTCCCTTGGACTAATTTTTCCTTGTACCTCTAGTTTTCTTCATTCTTCTTTGCTTCCAGAAGGGATGAGACCAGTGGAGTATCCTAAATAACTTCTCACAGTCTTTTAAGACCCCAGACGGTACCCATCACTTACCTATTGTCTATTCAGTGTTTTTCCATCTTCACCCCTCCCCTCACTCATGACCATCAAAGATTGTTTCTTTTTGTCTGTAAACCTTTTCATGAATTTTTATAATAGTGGTCTCATACGATATTTGTCCTTTTGTGATTGACTTATTTCACTCAGCATAACGTCCTTCAGATTCATCCATGGTATGAGATGCTTCACAAATTCATCGTTGTCATTGATCTTTGCATAATATTCCAGTGTGTGTGTGTACTATAGTTTGTTTATCCATTTATCTGTTGATGGACCTTTAGGTTGTTTTCATCAGTTCCATATTGTGAACAATGCTGAGATGAACATGGGTATACATAGGTCTATTCCTGTGACAACTCTTATTTCTCTAGGATATATTCCTAGGAGTGGGATTGCTGAATCATGCAGTATTTCTATTTCTAGCTTTCTAAGGAAATGCCATTTTTCTTCCAAAATGGTTGTATCATTTTGCATTCCTACCAGCAATGCATAAGAGTTCCAGTCTCCCTACAGCTTCTCCAACATTTGTTATTTCCTGGTTTTTTGACTTGTGCCAGTAATGCTGGGGTAAAATGGTATCTCATTGTGGTTTTGATTTGCATTTCTCTAATGGCTAGCAATCCCGAGCATTTCTTCATGTGTCTGTCGGCCACTTGAATGTCTTCTTTGGTGAAGTGTCTGTTCATTTCCTTTGCCCATTTTTTAATTGGATTGTTTGTCTTTTTGTTGTAGAGGTATTGGATTTTCTTGTAGATTTTAGAGATTAGACTTTTGTCTGGTTTGTAATAGCCAAATTTTTTTTACCTGTCTGTAGGTTCTCGTTTCACTCTTTTGGTGAAGTCTTTTGATGAGCATAAGTGTTTAATTTTTAGAAGACCCAACTTATCTACCTTATCTTCTGGAGTAATAGCTAATTTTTTTAAGGTTAACTCTCTATTAGTCATCCTGTTAATGTCTGTCATTTCATTATATTCTTAAAATCACAAGAAGCTATTAATTTCATTTATCAAATAGAGAGCTTTTCTAAAGAGCTTATAGTGATTTAGTTCCAACTCTTAGCATAACACAAGTAGTGAGGTATAACTAGGCTAAACAGAATGTCATCAAGGCCATGGCAATACGCAACTCAGGGAAACCTTTCTTATACATATCTGTTATGGAACAAAGTGTGCTACCTCCTGAAGTTACATAACACTAGATAAGTTAAACCCATTGTCATTGAGTCAATTCAGATTCAAAGTGACCTTACAGAACAAGGTAGAACTGCACCATAGAATTTCCAAACCTGCAATCTTTACAGAAGCAGACTGCCACATATTTCTTTTGTAGAGAGGCTGATGGGTTTGAACCACCAACCTTTGGATTAACAGCCATGCACTTAATCACTGCATGACTAGGGCTTCTAAAAGTGCCTAAATGCAGGGTTTTTTTTTTTTTTTTTTTTATATATCACATAGGAAAAAAAGTATAGGTAACATTTTTCTTTCAGGCAAAAGGACATTAGAGTTAGCACTAGAAGCAACAAAGATACAATAATATGAATGTTACCCTTGGTTACATTATCGTCTCTTAAAACTGTTGGAAATGTACTTTGGATCTCTATCTTTTCATAGGGTCCATGGCATTACCAGTAAAGCAGTAGAGTTCACTGGAAAAAAAAAAGTATAGTTGCTGTGATGTAATGAATCAATTTTATATGGACTTTCTGGACACGGTCTCATATCTCTCAGAAAATGATTGGCTGGAACTATGCAAACTGAATGACTTACGATCCACTGAAGGAATTGGTCAGTTCATTATGCAAATCGAGTGATTTGTGGTCAACCTAAGAAATGACCAAGAAGTAGGATTATATAAGGGCCTATTGCACAGAGGTTCAGTGGGGATCTCACTACCATTAAGAAGAGTCTGGAGTAGAGTGTGCCCTTTGGACCAAGAACACAGAGTCCCTCTGCTGAGAAATCTACTAGCCACTGGAGAGAGGATGGTAACACTAAAGACAGGGAGAGATGGCAATGGTAAGTTTTTAGGGCCACAGAAAATATGGCTGCAGGGTGGGCTGCAGGACCACAGAGCAACAGCTGAACACCTTTGGGCTGGAAGCTTGCTGGCAGAGCTAAAAGAGCTGTAACACTTGCCCATGCAGGTCAAAGGTGTATGTGTTCACTATGCAAGGGTTGCCTCAGAGGGCAGAGCTTGAGGTGTCTGGGCAGTAGGCTTGTCAATTGAGCTAAAAGAACAGGTTTCTGACATTTAGTAAAATTTAAGTAGTGAGTAGTATTGAAGTAGTTTGAAATTCCTGCAGTAACGAACTGAAGTTGGTAAAACAATGTAACAGGAAGCAGAATTATCACATACAAAGAGCAGGGGCTTGTGAACCATAGAAAATGGATGTGATAATCAGCTCTGTATTATACCAGTTAAATGAGTTAAGGCAAGTAGTTACATAAGCTAAGCAAAACAAACATATAAGTATAAACACTTATACCTAGTTTTTATGTTATAGAGATTTTCTCAGGGTTAACATGTAACAGCACTGTCTGCTACAGTGTGCAGGATATATAAACTCAATTGATTATATGTAGTAGTAGAATTGTAACAATCTAACCTGGAGCTCTAAGTTATAATCATTAATTGAAACTCTCTTACTTATGTATTAAAGGTAGTTTTTTTTTTTAATTCTTCATGAAAACACGAATATTTTTTAATCTACCTCATCTGAACACAAAAACAAATGATTAAGAAATGAGTAACAAAATAAATAAGTAAAGAAGGTACAGAAAGAACCCCTGTTTCATTGGACTACTTTTTTAAATACAGATTTCTGGTTTCCGCTTCTAGAGATTCTGAATTAATTGAACTCAGGTACAGCCTAGTCATTGAGGTTTCTAAAACATTCCTAAGTAAATCTAAAGTGCTACTCAGATTAATACTTCTTCAAATTTAACGTGAGTACAAATTACTTGGGATTTCGTTCAAATGCACATTCTAATTCAGTAGGTCTGGGGAGGATATTAAGATTCTGCCTTTCTACTAAGCTTCTGAATGTTGTTGACGCTGATGGACTATACTTTGAGTAGCATGAGTTTAGGCGACTTTAGCCTACTGATTGCAACAGCACATCAATAGGAACCTACCAGAAATTCAATCCAGATTCAGAAGAGGACTTGGAACAAGTGATATCATTGCTGATGTCCAGTGGGTCTCAAATGAAAGCAGATAATACCAGAAAGATGTTTACCTGGGTTTTATTGACTATGCAAAGGCATTGGACTTTGAGGATCATAACAAATTATGGATAACATTATGAAGAATGGGAATTCCAGAAGACTTAACTGTGCTCATGCAGAACCTGTACTTAGACCAAAAGGCAGTCTTTCAAACAGAACAAGGGGACACTAAGTGGTTTAAAATAAGAAAAGGTGTGTGTCAGAGTTGAGTTCTTACACCATACATATTTAATCTTTATGCTGAGTAAATAATTCAAGAAGACAGACTATGTGAAGAAGAATGGGGCATCATGATTAGGGGAAGATTTATTAACAGCCTGCAGTATGCAGATGACACAAGCTTGCTTACTGAAAGCAAAGAGGACTGAAGCACTTACTGGTGAAGATCAAAGACCACAGCCTTCAGTACGGATTACACCTCAACATAAAGAAAACTAAAATCCTCACAACTGGACCAATAAGCAACATCATGATAAATGGAGAAAAATTGAAGTTGTCAAGGATTTCAGTGTATTTGGATCCACAGTCAATGCCCATAGAAGTGGTAATGAAGAAATCAAACAACATATTGCACTGGGAAAATCTGCTGCAAATGACTTCCTTAAACTGTTAAAAAGCAAATACGTCACTTTGAGGACTAAAGTGCGCCTGACCCAAGCGGTGGTATTTTCAATCAGCTCATATGCATGGGAAAGCTGTAAAATGAATAAAGATGACCAAAGAAGAATTGATGCTTTTGAATTATGGTGTTGATGAGGAATATTGAATATACCATGGACTGCCAGAAGAATAAAGAAATCTATCTTAGAAGAAGTACAACCAGAATGTCCCTTAGAAGCTCCTGACATACTTTGGACATGTTATTACAAGGGACCAGTCTCTGAGAAGTACTCTATTATTTTTTCCTTATAAATTTTTTTGATGCTGTGTGTTTTAAATAATGAAAGGCATTGCTTACTAATTGAGTGTGTTCAAATTTTTGTTTGGTAATTTGGATTTTTGAGAAATTTCATGTGGGCAGACACTTTCCCACAAAACATTGGTGGTATTCTGATGTCCTATTTAGTGGTCTCTGTCTGTTCCAAGGACTTTCAGAGGGTGGGTGCCTTCCTTTTAGTTACATTGAAAACCTATGATTTTCCAAATATTACGCACATATAAACACACATAACCTAGCAGGTCTCCATAACTATCACACTGGAATTTAATAAATATGCTTGAAAGGATTATCAAGCTGTACAAAAGCCAAAAGAGACAAAAGTTTGACCCAATCACTAAGCATCCTTCCTTAGTGAATTTTCATCTAAGAAAGCTTCTCTTGTTTTTCACCATTACACAAGCCCCCACTACAGGGAAACAAATAGCTTTAATGGGAAAATGAACTTCCCAAGAAACCTGTGAGCCCAAAAGTGATTGTGGGTGCATTCTATCCCAAGATTCAATAAAAGGCTACATCTGCCTTCGTTGTCTACTGCTGCTATAACAGAAATAACACAAGTGGCTTTAACAGAAATTCATTTTCTCACAAGTTAGGAAGCTGGAAGTCCTAATGAAGAATGCTGACTTTAGTGGAAGGCTTTCTCTATCACCTATGAGGGAAGGTCCTTGTTCCTTGGCTCCTCGGTGACCTTTGTGACACTTAACATCTATCTTCCCCCACCCAGGCTTGTTTAACTGCTCCTTTTATATCTTGTAAGAGATTGACTCAAGATACAGCATAGGTCTAATCTCTCTAGCCAAACGGCCAGGAAAGAGGCAGTCTGTCAAGACAGAAAAATTTTGGATAATAACTGTTCCACTCAAGCCAAACAACACAGAACGAAAAAAAAAAAAAAAAAAATCTGTGGCTCACCCTCAGCAAAGCTTCGGGGGGTCTTGGACTTCCACTCTTTCAGGCTGAAATAAGACAACCCTCAACCCATTGTGACAGTAGAAATAGAATGGGGAACCAGAATTTCCAATTTAACATGAAACAATAAAGCAAACCTCCACTCTTCATTGAAGTGGTGTCAGTGGAAGCCTAGTGGAGAGTTAGAATTTTCACCACTACTCAGAATTAATGAGATCTCACTCCTATAGTGTCACTGGACATCTGAGAAAGAGTAAGGAGTAACTCCTATCACTCACACTCAGGGTGGTATCAACAGTGACCTAGTGGGAATTCAGAAATCTCACCCCCATCCAGTAGAAATGAGAAGCCCTTATCTACCTTGGGTGGCAGTATCTGCCATCTACACACAAACATTCAGCAGGTTACATTATTTTCATTAATCTTAATAGCAGCCTTATGAGGAAGTGAAATGTAGAGAGAATAAAAGAACATGTTCAAGATTGCACAGCTAGAGGCCCAGGTAAGTAAAGCATTTTTGAAGAAGAAGAACAAAGTAGGAGAACTCACAATACTTGACCTCAGAACCTACTATACAGCTATGGTAGTCAAAACAGCCTGGTACTAGTACAATGACAGATATACTGACAAATGGAGCAGAATTGAGAACCCGGAGAGTATGGCCTCCAGACACCCATTTAACTCAGTACTGTAGTCACTTCTAAGGTTCATCCTTCAGTCAAAGATTAGACAGTCCCATAAAACAAAAGGAGACTAAGTGGGTACAGCAGCCCAGGGGCAAGGAGAAAACAAGAGGGGACAGGAAAGCTGATAATAGGGAACCCAAGGTCAAGAATGGAAAAGTGTTGACATGTCATGAGGTTGGCAACCAATGTCACAAAACAGTATGTGTATTAATTGTTTAATGAGAAATTAATTTGCTCTGTAGACCTTCATCTAAAGCACAATTGAAGAAAGAAAAGAAAAGATTGCACAGTTGGTGCTAGTACAGCCAGGTTTCAAACCTACTATCTGACACTTAAAGATTATCTATATTTCTCTTCCTGCCTCAGTGTCTTTCTTCAGCTTGTCCTTTTACATCTCAAACAGTGTACACCCAGTCCTCACTTACTATCTCATTATCAGACATTTCTCTTTTATGAAAATAGTAAAAAACCTACTATGCCATTATTTTTCATATTAACAATGTACATCAGGCAGTAATGAACACTGAGGTGTGAGGCAAGAGTAATGCTGGCTGTGTTGGTTAAGGTTATGCATCAACTTAGCTGGGCCATGATTGTCAGTGGTTTGGCAGTTATGAGATAACATAATTTGGTAATGATGTAATTTGGAAGTTATGTAATCATCCTCCATTTTTGTGAGCTGATGCGACTGTCCTCCATTTTCACATAGCAACCTGGTCTTTGGAACTTAACCGTGTCATTAACTGAGAAGTGGGTATATAAAAATTTGTCAGAAACATTTTTTGACATACTAGGAACTTTCATTTTTATTATATTTAGTCAACTTGAATTACTCTCTGTTTCTTGAGTATAATTAACTTCTTTCATGTATCTGTGCTTCTTCTCAAGATGTAATTTTCATCAAAGCCTATCAAAATCCAAACTTCTAAAAAATGTGACTATTTCCTCAAATTCTGCTTCCAGGAAGATGAAGTAGTCTTATCTTTGAGAAGAAGGAAGAACAGATATAGGTTTCAAGTTCAAGAAATGACAAGGTAGTGGCTTCCCTGGATTTTCTTTTTGCCTCATGTATCCCAAATGTAGAGGTAAAAAAGCCAGACACCTGGAAATGCCAACAGACACAGTGAAAAAGAAACCCTAATAAAGGGCTGTTCTCTCTAGCTGAAGGGACAGGAAAGGGGCAGCCTAGCAACCACTTAGACAATAACTGGTTTATTTCAGCCAAGTATCACAGAAAAAAATATTGTACCACCACCACCTCCATGTAAGCAGAGGTCAAGTGAAGAGTCTTGCAAGACTAGGCTGTAATAAGATATCCCACCAATGCCACCAGGGTGGTGTCAGAGAAGGCCATTTAGGAAGCCAAGACTTATATCGCATAGTGAGATATTGACCCCTAGTTCTCCTACGTGTGATTTTAGTGCAAAAAAAATAGGGGGTCAGAACTTCTATGCACACTTGTGGCTAACAAGTCATCCCACACGTCTGCAATATTGTTAGTGGAAGGTTAATGGAGATTCAGGATTTTCACCACTGCCCAGCCATAATAAGGGCAGTGCTTTGTGGTATCAGAATAACCTGGCAGCAGGAACAAGGCAATTCTACCTCTACCAAATAGGATGTTATCAGTAGATCACATACCTAACCAGCAGTAAAGATTAACAATTGGTAATCAACAGAGGTCAGTGGGAAACCTTAACTTCTAGTTCCAATTGACAGTAATGAGGAGGCACTACCCCTTTCCAACTGGAGCAGTGTCACAGAAATGCAGCTAAAACAAGGTTTAAATAAGACCCAGAGTCTTACAGCATAAGCCATAACATGACCAAGTTTCAACTGAAATTACATATCAAGAATCAGGAAGACTTTAGCATGAATGAAAAAGACAATCTATAGATAACAATGTGAAAGTGGCAAAGGCATTAGAGTTACGTGAAACAGATATTTAAGCAGTCATCATAAAAATACTTCAATGAGAAATTACAAAGCCTGTTACACTTGAAAGAAATGAAAAACAGAAAGTGTCAGAAAAGAAAAAGAAGATATATAGAAGAAACAAATAGAAATTTTAGAGCTAAAAAATACAAAAACTAAAGTAAAAATGCTCCATGAATAGGCACAATGCAAAATGGGGAGGAAAGAGGAGAATAAACCAACTTGAAGACAGAACATTAGAAACAGCAACCTAAACAAGAGAGACAAAATAGACTAAAAGAAAAAATGAACAATACCTCAGGAACCTATGGGAACTAATATTTGTGTCACTTGAATCTCAGGAGAGAGAAAAGCTTCTTCAAGATTGCACAGCTTGAAGGGCTGAAAAATAGCCAAATAAATAATGGATGAAAGCTTATCCATATTTGGCAAAAGACATAAAACTACAGATTCAAGAATTTTAGAGAGCCCCAAGTGGAATAAATCCAAAATCATACCCAACAAGACAGATAACAGTTAAACTTCTGGAAACTAAAGCCAAGGAAAAACTTTAAAAAACAATGAACGAGAAACGAAAACATTTCATGTAAGGGCTAAACAATTTCAGTGACAGCGGATTTCTCATTAGATGTCATGGAAGCTAGAGGAAAAGTGGCACAATAATATTCAAGTGCTCAAAGAAAAGAACTGTCAACTGAGAATTTTACATACAACAAAATTATCACCAGGAATGAGGGGTAAGCAAAACATTCTCAGATAAAGGAAAACTAAAGGAGTTTGTTGCCAGCATACATGTCCAAAAAATAGCTAAAGAAAATTCTCTAGATAGAAATGAAATGATGAAAGAAGGGATTGTGGGACCTCAGAAGGGAAGAAAGAACAATGGAAAGAGTAAAAATACTGGTAAATGTAATAAATTTTCTTTCTCCTCCAGAGATTTTAAAAAATTGCTTTTGATGGTTGAAGCAAAAAGTATAACAGCGCCTCATGTGGTTCTAAATGTATGTACAGGAAATATTTCAGACAATTATAAATGGGGGGAGTGAAGGGACATAAAAGTAGGTGAGGTTTCTACACTTAGTTTTGCCAACAGTAGATTAAGTGTTGACAACAGTAGGATGCGATGTTATATATATTGTGAAACCTAGAATAGCTACTAAAAAATTTATATAAAAAGATTCACTCAAATACAGTATAGATAAAGAAAAAAGGAATTTCAAAATATGCTCAACTAACCTATAGATGGACAGGAAAAAAATAAAAACAAAAATGAAATCCATAGAGAACAGAAGGCAAGAACTAAACTGGAAGATTTAAGCCTTAACATGTTAGCAATTACTTTTAATGTAAGTTTAAATACATCTGTTAAGAGACAGCAATTGGCAGAATGGATTAAAAAACATATACCAACTATATACTGTCTATAAGAAACTCACTTTAAATATTAAGATACAAGTACATTGAAAGTGTTAGGGTAGAAAAAATTATCATATAAACATTAATTAAAAGACAGCCAAAAGGCTACGTTATTATCAGATAAAGTAGGCTTTAGAGCAAAGAAAATTACAAAGAACAGAGAAAGGTATATAATGATAAAAGGATCAATCTACCCAGAATACATAGCAATTCTAAATGTGTATGTACCACACAACAAAACTGCATAATGTGTGCCGCATAAAGTAAAAGAACCAAAAGGAGAAATAGACGAATCCACATTTATAGCTGGAGATTTCAGCATCCCTTTCTCAACAATTGATGGAACAGCTAGACAGAAAGTCAACAAGAATATAGAACTCAACAAGATCATGAACTTATGGGTTCTAATTACCGTTTTATAGAACACACCACCTAACAACAGCAAATTCATGTTCTTTTTGAGCATTCACGGGACATATATGGAACATTCTTGAAATGACAAAGTTATAAATATCGAGAGCCGGTTAGTGGTTGTTAAGGTTTGTGGCGGGGGAGGGGCTTGAGTGTTACTATAAAGAGACAACATGAGGTGTCTAAGTTGTAATGGAAATCCCCTGTATCTTGATTATATTGAAGTCAGTACTCTGTGACATTGTATTATAGTTTTGCAAGATGTTACTACCACTGGGGAAACCAGGCAAATAGTAAATAAAATCTCTCTATGCTCTCCCTATGTGAGAAAGTTGTATATTTTAAAACTGCATGTGATTCAATTGGTATCTTAAAATAAAAATAATTCATTAAAACAAACAAACAAACAAAATAACAGCAATTAGATTAGTTCTTTTTTTTTTTTTAATGTTCCCTTTCATTTTGGAAAAAAAAAATGTATTTTTGGTGACAGTAATAATTCAAGTTATTTGGTTTCATTGAAATGATGAAAACTTTAATAAAGTCCAACATTTTTTAAAACATGCCTTTGATTCTAGAATGATTTACAAAAATGTAGGTAGTTTTAAGGAATTGACATACTTCTTTTAACTTCCTCAGTGTGTAATATGGTAAGAATTAAACTTTACTTTGGACCATTTCTAATGAAGTCTGGTTAAGCAAAGGACTTGAGAAGTTACTATTAAAGCAGTGCTTTTATTCTTATTTTTGAACTTACAGACAAGTTGGAAGCTTTGCTAAGAACAAACACCCAAGGATAAATCATCAACTGTCTAGCAAGTTAGGTAAATTGGATAAAATCAGGAAAGAAGTTTGGAGAAAAAAAATGTCTTAAATTTCGGCTTTAAGAATACACTGGTCCAAGTAAAATGAGTAATTTTCAGGCTTACTCTTTAAGGAGGCTTGATTTATGTCTAAAATCTTTGAGAAGCCTTCCTTGATCATTACACGCTCACTGCATTTAGTATAATTGTCTTAGAAACATTTCCTTTTCTCCTCCTTTGAGCAGCATGGGCTGCCTGCATCTTTCAGCACTGTCTAGGGTTGCATTTCCATAAAAAGTTCTGAGCTCTACACTTGAAATGCAGGTAGACAACCAGGCACAAAGACAACCAGAATGTTCTATAGTGCTCATGGGTATGGAAGTGAGAAACATGTGGAGGTCTTACACAGTGCAAGCACTTTGCTAGCTGGTTCAGTACCTCAAGTAAGTAACTAAATTAGGATGTGATCGCCTTCAGTTTTAGTCAAATGGTACCAATAACAGCACCCCATCAAATATTTTGCATAGCAGAACATACTCTCTCTGATTTCTATAGCTCTAGCTCCCTCGCCTTCCTTATCCCATCTTCTGCCTCCATACCCATTCTCTACTTACATGAACTAAATTCGCCCCTGAGCCTATTCAAAATGAAAGTTCCCGCCAAAGAGGAAAATAACTACTATGAATGTTCAAAAGAGCAAGGCCCAATTCACCCCACTGTTTGCTTTCATTGAAACTCACATTTCAGGAATGCAACATTTCTATTCTTCACAGCTATCAAGAGATAATGATTATCTGTCCATGAAAAGAAAGAACATTAACATTCTATGAATATTAAGTTTGCATATCTTTCTTTTTTTCCCTGTGCATTTTAAGAGATCAAACTGCAAACCTTATTCATGAAAAGCAACAACAAACAAACAAAAAAAAACCAATTTCTGTGTTGGAACTTCACTCTTTCAGCATATTTTTCCCCCTAAGTGACACGAATTTTGTGCCAGACTCTAGATACTTGACAGATTTATGCAAGCTCATAGTAACTGGCTTGCTGCCTCTTCTCTCCTGTGAGATAGAGCTTCTAAAATGTCTTAAGGCCCGGCAGAAGCTTTAGCAGATTTTTTGAGCAGGAAGTTGGATTCAGTGTAGTATTAAAGAAACCCTGCTAGTGAATGAAGTCATAATGTTGTGGAAGTGAGGCCACTGCCAGTTAAAAAAGAATAAAAGAGTTGCTGCTTTGATGCTGGCAAGACACAGGTCAAAAATTGGTTGCTTAAAAACAAAGAAATAAACAGCTTAACACAGAACTAAATGTTATGCTTCCAGAAACTATTCAAATTCATGGTTTCTTTGTTTTCAGGTTCTTACAGGAAAATTTTATTAGTGTTATTGACTCACTCAGTTTTAGCAAAGTAAAAACAGTAATGGTCAAACAAATGAGTTGCATTTTGTCACCCTTAACTCAAAAGCTATCACAGGAACATTAGCATTTCAAATAAGCTATTTGGATGATCCAGACTCATTTTGACCCTTTCCTACTATGTGTTAGGCTAAAATTATACTGCAAATGCCTTGAATAAACATACCATATTTCTTAGCTTTCAAACCCCTGTAAGATAAACAGATTGTATTAATAATAGTATAGATGTGGTATTTGCCTAATTTCTATATATTATTTTGTTTTATCTTAAATTACTGTACTCTGTATTCTTTAAGGGACCCTCCATCTGCACCATGTTGCATCTCTTAAAGTACCAAGGGGAAATTTGATTCTGTATCAAATGAGCTTCTTGTTTTCTAAACAAAATTATAATCACTAGAGGAATTTAATCCGACAATCCAGAGGATTTTATTGGGCATCTCTCATATGCTCAGTTATGTGCTATACATCCAAGCAGATCCAAAATATGTAAGGTATGTTCTCCATATCAGAAAGTTTTGCTTTTGTTGTGTGCTGTCCAGCCAATTCTGGCTCATAGCGACACAATACAGAACAGAGCAGAACTTCTCCATAGGGTTACCAACGCTGAAATCTTTACAAAAGCAGTTTGCCGTATATTTCTCTCCTGGAGCTCTAGTGGGTTCGAACTTCTGACCTTTTGATTAGCAGCTGACCTCTTGACCACCACACAACCAGGACTACTTACAGAAAGTTTACCAAGAACATTATATATAAATAGATAAAATGTGCTTAATATAAGAAGCATAGAAAAGACTAATGACAAATAATAAGGACAATGAATAAAATTTTCAAGGAGAAAGAATTAGATTTAGTAAATATTTATGTGTGGAGGTTTGTTCCTCCCTACTGCGCTAACTGCTAAAGTCAATTAAAGGAAGAGTAACCTATTGTCACTGTCATTGAAAAGCTTACAGTCTAATAGAGGATATCAACAATTTGACAATTCCAAAGTAGATATGCATACAAGTAACTATATCAAAATTATAACATCGCATAATTTAAATACATGTCATACTATGGTATTAAAGAAGAGGAGAAAACTTTGTTCAAGAAAATTATTAATTGTGTCTTACAAGCTGGTTCAGATGCTGAATCATGGTAGAAGGAAGGCACTGAAATGGAGGAAAACAAACATGGCAATCAGTGGAAATATTATGAATGAAGGCGTGGAGGCAAAAAATTCCAGGCACATTCAGGAGAAAATGAATCAAATATAGCTACAGCATAGCCTAGCCACAGTGAAATATTGGGGGAAAACCAAGCAAAGCAAAACGAAAGACCTCAGGCATTTATTCAGGTGGTAAGGAAGTATTTTTAAATTCTTGACTGAGGAGTCTATACATTGATTAGTTGACTTTTTGTGAGTGTGTGCCATTCAACTCTGTGCATGTGATAAGCTAAAGGACTTCACAACTAGAACTAGCTCCCACCAAACCCACTGCCGTGGAGTCGATTCCTGTTCCTAGCGAATCTATAGGACACGGTAGTACTGCCCAACAGCGTTTCCAAGGAGCGCCTGGTGGATTCGAACTGCCAGCCTTTAGGTTAGCAGCTGTAGCATTTAACCACTACAACACTAGGGTTTCCCCCCGCCAAAAAAGAAAAAGAAATAAATAAAACCAATGCATTGTTTATGACTACATCGCACCAAAGAGCTGAAACTGTTTTAAATAATATATGAATCCCACTTAATGCATTCAATGCATTCAAGTAGTTACAAATTCAGGAAACAGTGTCTGAGGCATTTTTGAAATTTGAAAAGAAAAAAA
Organism: Elephas maximus indicus; assembly: GCF_024166365.1. Taxonomy (NCBI): domain Eukaryota; kingdom Metazoa; phylum Chordata; class Mammalia; order Proboscidea; family Elephantidae; genus Elephas; species Elephas maximus. Next base: position 93,936,187 of record NC_064823.1, read on the forward strand.
GTGTGACTTTTTCACACCTCTTATCACTTAGGTATATTGGGTACAGATTTCCTTTGAAGTTCACTCACAGTCAGCATGATTAAAATGTCAAATTTTAATATAAACCAAACACAAGGAAAGAAAAATAAACAGGAACCATTTTAATCTAAAAGCTCAATCCTGGCTCTACAGTTCAAACTTTTTTCCAACACATGATTTTTTTTCTTTAATTATGGAGCCTTACGTTTATAAAATTCATCAGAAGCCACGAAGCTCTTTTTTTTTTTTCCACGTAAAAAAATCTCTAACGTGGGCCACCCAGTAGGTCAGAAAACGTGATTTAACCTGAGGCTATCGCTCTACTCATGTAAATCAGTAGGAAACACTTCTATCACCATAACTACCTGTAGTTTGGTGGAGAGGTGATTAAAGAATAGTTTTCATTTTTATTTCTTCTCTCCTTTACTTGCTCATACAACAGATGCTAAAATTTTACCTTCTGAGTTTCAAATAACTCCATGAATATGATCCTTCTGTCTATTGTCATGGCTCTGGTTTCCACCATTTCTCATTTTGACTTCTGTAATAGTCTTCTAGTTTCAGTTCATTCCATCAGAATCAGAATCTTTTTTTTTTTTTTTTCTTATGCAAAAGGAAGTTTCAAAACCAATGCATAAAAAATATCAATGTCTTAAAGAAATAGTTCACATTTCTAATAATAATTTCACTGCCTTCCTGATCTGGCTTTGCATATGTTTCCAGTTTGATTGGAAACATTCCTTGTATATTGCATTCTCTCAAGACTTGTTTTGCCTTCTATCACTCTCAATTTCTTTTGGCAAACTTCTGTTTTTAATATTCACATCTGCCCCCAAAGTCTTTTATAAGCTTCCATTATAGCACTCATTCCACTTTCTGTATAATTGTTTTCTTGTTCCTCTACTTTTGGACCACGAGCTATTCCAGTGCAGGAAATCTTCTCTGTTTATCTTTGTACCCCAACAAACAAAGACAATGGGTAGCATGTAAATAGATATTCAATATTTGTTGAAGGAAAAAAATAAAACATTCTAGAACAAACCATTCAACTCGTACAGATAATATTTGTATTTTCATAGCATGGGTATATTCTTCTAATATACGAAATGTTTACAAGGCAATGTAATTTTATGTTTAAAAGTGTGTATACCCCATTTGACAGTGAGCTTCTTTTGTGAAATAATTTTGTCTTATGCATCTATTTTTACCCAGTACCTGGAAAAATGCTTAGCCTTAAATACTGATTTTTATTCATTATTGAAATGATTTCTCAAATTCTCTGGTTGTTATAACAAGACCAATTATAAAGAGAATTGTTCTGGCATCTGGTTAATTGAGAATCATGAATTATACAACAAGGCTCTCTTCTTTGCTTGTGTAAATGGGACTCTGATTTGGACATCTTTTGTTTGCACAGTCTCCATTACAATACCTTAAGTTGATTAATTTGCTTACATGACCTGCATATATATAAGGCTCCCTACCTTCATTCTGTGGAGTATGACATTCAAAATTATATAGGACAACTACAGGCAAATCCCTGTTTTTTTAAAAAAGTCTAAATTTCTTGCACATACAACAGAACCACATGTAAGAAAAAGAGCATTAAAATGAAAGGTAACAATATCTGGGGGAAAAAAAAATATACATATGTATTTGTTGTTGTTAGGTGACATTGAGTAGGTCCTGACACATAGCAATCCTATGTACAACAGAATGAATACCTGTTCTATCTGGTAAAGTCCACATGTATAGTCACCATTTATGTTGTTGAAAAAAGTTTTCCTTATTCATTGTCCAGCCATTCATGCATATGAGGTGATTGAAAACACCATGGTTTGGGTCAGGTGTTCCTTAGTCCTTAAAATGACATCTATGCTTTTTAACACTTTAAAGAAGTCTTTTGCAGCAAATTTACCCAATGCAATGGGTTGTTTTATTTCTTCACTGCTACTTCCATGGGTGTTGATTGTGGATTCAAGTAAAATAAAATCCTTGACAATTTCAGTCTTTTCTGTTTATCATGATGATGCTTATTGGTCCAGTTGTGAGAATTTTTCTTTTCCTTATGTCAAGGTGTCTCTGATTGTCATCAGTAGGTACATGAAGACCTCTTCACTTTCAGCAAGGACGGTTGTGTCATCTGCATATTGCAGGTTATTAATGAGTTTTCCTTCAATTCTGATGCCCTGTTCTTTCTCTTATAGTCCAGCTTCTCCAATTATTTGCTCATCACACAGACTAAATAGGTATGGTGAAAGGATACAACCCTGGTGCACACCTTTCTTGACTTTAAACCACACAGTACCCCCTTATTCTGTTTGAACAACTGCTCTTGGTATATGTGCAGGTTCCTCATGAACACGATTCAGTGTTATGGAATTCACTTTCTTCACAATTTTGTCCATAATCTGTTATGACTCACACAGTCGAATGGCTTTGCACAGTCCATAAAACACAGGTAAACGTCTTTCTGGTGTTCCCTGCTTTCAGCCATGATGCACCTGAGATCAGCAATGATATCCCTGGTTCCACGTCCTCTTCTGAATTTGGCTTGAACTCCTGGCAGTTCCCTGTTGATGTACTTCTGCAACCACTTTTGAATGATCTTCAGCAAAATTTTACTTGTTTGTGATATTAATGATATTGTTTGATAGTTTGATGAATTACCTTTCTTTGGAATGGGTACAAATATGGATCTCTCTCAGGCGGCTGACCAGGTGGCTATCTTCCAAATTTCTTGGTATAGGTAAGTGAGTACCTCCACCGTTGTGTCTATTTGTTGAAACATCTCAATTCTGCCAATTTCTGGAGGCTTATTTTTCACCAATGCCTTCAGTGCAGCTTGATCTTCATTCTTCAGTACCATCAATTCTTGATCATATGCTATCTTCTGAAATGGTCATATGGAGATCAATTTTTTTTGTTGTTGTTGTTGTTCAGTGACTGTGTTTTTTCCTTCCATCTTCTTTTGATTCTTCCTATGTCATTTCATATTTTCCCTGTAAAATTCAATATTGCAACTTGAGGCATGAATTTTTTCTTCAGTTCAGCTTGAGAAATGCCAAATGTGTTCTTTTCTTTTTGTTTTTTGTCTCCAGATCTTTGCACATTTCCTTATAATGCTTAACTTTGTCTTCTCGTGCCACCCTTTGAAATCTTCTGGTCATCTCTTTTACTTCATCCTTTCTTCCTTTTGCTTTAGCTACTGTATGTTCAAGAGAAACTTTTAGAGTCTCTCTGATGTCCAGTTTATATATATATATATATATATACATATATAAAATTTATATATGTGGAATTTGATAACTGTATAACTCAGTAACTTTTGGAAAATTTAGCCTTCTCTGCCTCCATTGTCTCAACTTTTAAACAAAGATAATAATACCAGCTAATACATCAAGTTATTGTATGAATTAAAATGAGTAAGTCATATAATACCACCTTAGTAAACTTCTTCAAAGATAGAAAATACTCTAAATATAAATTCTCATTTTCTAGCTATTTTACATTAACATTATGGAATTCTGTTAATTTGAATGATCCCATTTGAGAAGATGTTTAGTTTGGATACATATTTCAGTATCTTCAATGGAGCACATATAATATTCTCAAATGACATCCTTTCCTTCGTCAAAAACATACTATAAAAATTAAGTATGTGAATAAATATATATATTTAACTAGGTAGATGCAGTACATAGAACATAGTAAAAAGGTAGATATTGTTTGGTTTAAAAGGAAGATATATAAATTTTCATATTGAAAGCTATTTAATTTTTTGCAATTTTTTTCTTTCATAACTGAAATTTCCTGTGTTTCATAAAAGCACTCAAGCAATGATGGCTTTAGGATACAAGTTTTCAATAAGTTACGCAATTTTTTAGCTTGAGAAAAGAAAACCGAAAATAAAAATATTGTTCTAGTTTGATCAGACTGTAAAAAACAAATAGCTTCTGACTTCCTTTAGATATTCATATTCACTTTAGAAACAGAAGAAGAAGAAAAAAAAAAAAACTAAAACTCCACAGGTGTTAAACAGTACAGCTAATGCTATGTGAACAAAACATTAGCGTCATTATTACACTACCACCTTATAGACACATGCTTATTAGATAAATAGCACATTCCTAAAATATGCTTCAAAATATTTCAGCTCAATAAGAATTATATTTATGTTAATTTTCAAGTTTTGATGACATTGACCTATGCTAATTCCTACAAATATCTAGTCAATTGAAACCTCGCGCCAGTGAGACCAGCTATACCCCTAGCCTGTTAATTTTACATGTGGAAAAAAAGAACAAATAATCACTGATAACAGTGCTATCTCCTGTCAAATGCCTCCCAAATGTATACTTTTGGTATATATACTTAAGGCAAAAAAGAAGAAAAACAAGGAGAAGGAAGAGGAGGAGAACTCAATAGGTGGAACTCATGGTTAGCCTGCATTAAAGCTTTAAAGATAAACTATGTTAACACTACATCTAATTATTCTGTTTAGAACTGAACAACAAACACCACCCAAGTCCCTAATTTTGACAGCATTTATTTTGATCATATGCCCCATAAAGAGGTTGTTTACTGAATGCTCATTTGAATGATATGATGATATCACGTGAAAATGCATCCTAAATTTTGGGAGTCACTTGTTTTCCATCATTTCTCTCTCTGAAACATGCATAAATGATTCTTGAGGAACTCGTATTAGCAGGTTGGTTTCAGACACTAAGAAAGAATGTATGGTGTGAAAGTTGGAAAGGGGAACATACAAAACTAAGCAGCATTGTTTTCTAAGCTGAATTTGAAGAGCAAAGAGGTAAGGAAATAGAGGAAACAGTGCTGTAGCAGAAAGAAGGTAAGATAAGTAGTTCAAGTATAAGTTGAAAGCAATATAGAACTAATAAAAAAAGACATGGAAATAAATATGATAGAATCCAGAGATAATAAATATTTTGTAATGAATTTTGAACTGCTAGATAAAGAACATGTGGGTGGGAGAACACTGTGGTGACGCAAGTGTGACATGATCAAAGACATAGCGTGGGATAAAACACAGGACAGGAAGAAAGAGAAGGATAGCGAAGCATTTTCATGTGTTAAAAAAATCTTGGCTCATTATTCTATGGTATATTTAAAAAAAAATTTTTTTAATATTTAAAGGAGATTATTACCATAATAAACAGAAAGTGATGACACACTCATTAGTGAAAGCTGACAGAATTTGGTAGAAGTCCAAGTATCCAGCTGCAGCATTTAAGAGTGTTTGTGATTTATTTTAAAATCTTTTGTTTTTGAAGGATATTTAAATTATTAAGGGTGAATTAGTTGTATTTATGCTTAAAACAAAGAAAGATTGCACCTTTGTGCAATATTCTACATTTAAACAGAAATAAGTTAATTTGAAGGCATAAATTACTCTGTTATTCATTTTTTACTGTAAATGTGGTTTTTTTCTGATTTTTATTATTAACTTACTTGTGTATATTTGATTTTTAGAATCAATCATTTTTAGAACAGTGAATTATCAATTTCAGGTAAAAACAAAAATTCTTAATGTAATCACTAAAGTAGAAAAGTAGAAGAAATGACAAGATGGGATTCTATATAAGAAGTTACTTGTATTTCTTTTGTATTTATGCTTCACAAAGTTCTTATTAGTTTCCCTTAATCTAGGCCAATCATATATTCATGTTTCATAACAAAATGCATCTGTTTATGCCACTTATAGAAAATGTCTGTCATAGAAAATTGGAAGATCTAATTCAGTCATAATCTGTGAATTTTATTTATTATTTTCTGAAGATATTCCATTATTAAATATTTTCTTTACATATTCGGTTTCTTGGTAGTCCTCTCTAAGCAGAATGGCTATTTGCATGCTTTCTCTCATTAAAAGAACATCCATACTTGTGCTTGTATTTAAAGAAAAAATCAAATGAGGTATTTAACTCAGAATAGTCCTTACTTCTCCAACTCTAAATTGTGTTTGGAACTCTATTAAAAGTACTTAAGCCCTACAAATAAAAGATTTAAGCAGTTCCTCTTTGTCCTATCCAAAGGCGACCCCTAATAGGTCTAAAAACTTTAAAGGGAAAAAGTTAAAGCTCACAATAACAAAATTTATTAAGTGACCATACATTTCTAGATGGAGACAATTTCTGAAATAATGGCTATGTAAACAATTCAAGCTTATTCTCCTTAAACATTCTAGTTATATTGTAAGTTTCCTACTCTAAACAGTTTAGTTTTTGACTGTTGTCTTACAGTAAAAAAAAACACATGCCTTAACTTGATGTTTTTCCACCAAATTACTTTCCAAACATATCCTCCATAGAAGTGTTCCACATTTTCTTCCTTGAATAAATTTGACATAATTAAACACCCTTAGTTTCTCTCTTAGTAATCTTTCTGAAAATTCCCTTTTCTCCTTTTCCTTCCCTGAATCATGCATGATAAGGCCCCAGGGGTTTAAATTCCCACTCCCTCACTTATTGGCAGTGGGACCTCAAGTAAATTAGTGTGTTCTTTGCTGTCCTCATCTGTTAAATAGGGAGAAAATTAGCATCTCCATAATATGACTAAATGAATTAATTCAAATGAACATTTAGACTGTGGTGTGTTAGGTGAAATCAAGTCGGTTCTGACTCATAGCCATTCTATGCACAACAGAACGAAACACTGCCTGGTCCTGTGCCATCCGCACAATCGTTGTTACGCTTGAGACCATTGTTGTAGCCACTGTGTCAATTCATCTCCTAGAGGGTGCTCCTATTTTTGTCTCACCCTCTACTCTATCAACCATGATGTCCTTCTCCAGGTACTGGTCCCTCCTGGTAACATGTCCAAAGTATGTGGGGCGAAGTCTCCCCATTCTCCAGTCTAATGGATTGTCATGATCCATCTGACATAAGCAACAGCATCCCTGATTCCATGTCCTCTTCTGAATCAGACTTGAATTTCTGGAAGTTCCCTGTTGATGTATTGCTGCAACCACTTTTGAATGATCTTCAGCAAAATTTTACTTGTGTGTGATATTAATGATATTGTTCCATAACTTCTACATTCTGTTTGATCAACTTTCTTTGGAATGGAATGAATTAATTCCCATGAACATTTAGATTAGTGATGAGAATAACATTTTGTTTGTAGGGCACCGACTTGCAAATAATGAAACAAATAATAGCAGACTGTACATATTAAGGAGTAGGCCACACTACAAAGGACTGGTCTGCTTTTGATGACTGGACAAAGTAACAATTTGAACATGATTCAATGCTATATGTCTTTTTGACTTTGAATAGCCATCAGGAAAGACAAACTGCTAGAAACATGCATCATTTTTCATAAAATACAGGGCCAGTGAAAACAAGGGAAACCCTCTAAGATGGATTAACACAATAGTGGCAACAATGGACTCAAACATACCAAAGATCATGAAGATGGCACAGGACTGGGCAATGTTTTATTCTGTTATTCATTTAATGTTGCCATGAGTCAGAGCCAACTCAGCAATTACTAACTCAGCCAGGAAGCAATTCAAAGATATATGACAGATTATTCTGCAAGTAAAACAATGGACACAGATCCTTGATGCCTCCTCAATCTTTTTTGGAGTTGCTCTTCCCCCAGTCTTCAGGTTGTCTGAAGACTAAGAGACAGAGATTTGCATGAAGGAGTTCTATTTGGGAATGAACTCATGCTATACACCTTACAAAAAGTAAGGGAAGCAAGAGTGAGTGGAGGAAGAAATTGAACTCTGAAGCATTTCAGTAGAAGGCTCAGATGATCCATGGTGAGCTCTGGGCTAGGGTGGGTTACAGAATCCTAAATTAAGGAAAGGGATCTGACCTTTGTACCTCCTTCATCAACCAGTGATTTGATGTGATCTTGCCCCAGGAATGGATCATGATCTTCTGGGAGGTAGGGCTCCAAGGGCAATCCAGAGCTAACACTCCCAACAACTGGAAGATGTATGCCTCAGTCCTGAAGGGGAGATCTCATGAAAGCATCTCTGTCTCCACTAATGTCCTGGAGTTTGAGTTCTGTGGTGATTATAAGGAAATTGGCAAGTCAGAGTATCCAGAGATACTGGCTTTCTAACTTTTATACCATGTGAGAGCAGGCTCACTGATAATAAATGTCAACTCATTGTCTTAAAAGGACGCATTTGCTACCACAGAGTTATGTACTTCATGTTTCTTACTGTATTATCTGGTTTAAAGAAGGTCTGTCTGTGACCCACAGCAGATTATATTTAATTTGTAGGAGTTTCTGAAACCAGAAAATCTAAAAACCAAATCTGTTTCTGTTGAGTCAATTCCAACTCAGAGTGAACCTACAGGACAGAGTAGAACTGCCCCACAGGGTTTCCAAGGAGCGGCTGGTGGATTTGAACTGCCCAACTTTTTCTGCTTAGCAGCCTGAGCTCTTAACCACTGCACCGTCGGAGCCCCAAAACCAGAAAAGAAAGTGACAATTAAGATGTTTACCACTAATTTAAGCGATTGTAGGAGAACGTAATTTATAATTTCAACCTATTAGTGAAGATAAGTCAGAAGGAATATGTGAGAGAGTGAAAGAAAGATTTTCTGTTTTGATTAGTTTTTCATTTTATTTTTCCCAGTAGATGTACACATTTTTCTTCACATTCCCTGGTAAGATTGAAGTGACTTAAATGGGGTTAAGCCAGTTTCTACCTCAGAAATGCACACAAAACTCTAATAAAACTGGAATAGATTTCTATCGGGTTTTTGTAAGAATATCTGCAGGCAGAATATTTAGCTCATTTTCTTATCTTTAATATAAGATGAGTTTAATTTTTACCAGTAATTTCATGAAGAGAGTGATTAGAAACGTCTTGTTGTTTGAGTAGAAGTTTTCTCTTATCTTTAATAATTATGATGCAAAAGCACTTCATTGGGTCACTCTAATGTATGACAGGTGCTAGTCAAAAAAGAAATGTATTGTTTTAATAAAATTTTATTGGATGTAAAAATTCTGCTAACACAGTCCAGGGCATCTGAATATTTAGAAATGGCTGGGAGAGCATGTAGAGGAAAAAATTACCTCATAATGTTTAAATTATTACATTGATTACAATAGTGAGTTTATATATATGCCATTTTAAATGACAAAGAGCAAGAATTAATAAATTCAGTTTCATAAAGCAGGAAAAATACAATATAATATTTATTCATTTTGTCTAAGGTTAAAGTAGAACTTTTTTTCCCTTCTTTTGATTTTGTTTAAAAGATGTTTGTCTTCCATATCCTCATAAGAATTACAAAATCATGGACTATAAGTTTGCAGTAAAACATTAAACCTACACTTTGGAATAGTAATAATTTTTTTTTTTTTAATTTTTAAAACCAAAATAGAAACTACAAGATGGCAGGTCAAAATGAAAATGGTATGCATTGAACATTATGTAAAATACACAGTCTTAAGTACCCCTACTATTGTAGTGAACACCGAGACATGCAGGAGGGATAAAATCTTAAAAAAGTAACCCCAGAAGTAAGCACAGGGGACCAAAATTAATGAACTTGTACTTAGTACAAGGTAATGTATGTTAAATACTCCACAGATTAGTTTCCAGAAGACCAACAGACTGAAGAAATTTTGATGAAAACATGCACACATTTCATTTGACTACTTCTGTATTTGGAAATTAGGACATACCTTTTAAAAATCTCAAGATTTTCCAGAGAATTGCAATTTGTTTACTAAATGATTGTCATAAAAACACATGAGTTATATAAGAAGTCTTGAAAATGGAAATAATTGTTAATGATTTTTGCTTAGTGCCCTCAGTTATTCTTGCAGGCTTGTATATCAATAGGAATTTTTCAGAACCTGACAGTAAAATTCTCTAAAGATACTCTTCCCCTTTTTATTTTCACTAAGATTAGCTTATTGGTTCCTATATTCCAGCACCATGCTGGGCACTGCTTCAACTTTTATCTCATGTAATCTTTACAACTTCAGGGTGGGTATTATTATCCAAATTATTTTACAATTGATAAAGCTAAGATTTAAAGAGATTAAATAATGTACCAAAAATCATACAGCAAATTCAAAACCAGGTGTCTATGTTTCTGCCATGTTCTTCCCTGTACCTGAAGAAATTTAATATCTGGGTAAAATTTGGAAGCACTAATACTTAGGATTATCCATCTTGAAATTATTATTTTTAGCTTCTAAAGCCTCAGAAATATAAATAAAGTATGATGTCTTATTGGAGAGGGAACAAAGGAGAGTCCAAAGTTGAAATTCCATAAAGAATTCCATAAGGTATTTCTACACAGCAACTATGTCCCTGACCTCAATCTATTTATCTTAATAGTAAAAACAAATGATACTAAATACTTGCCAAATGTCAGGCATTGTGTCAAATGCTCTATAATCAGTACTTTAAATCCTTATAACAACTCAGAAAAGAGTGTTTTTCACATTTGTGAAAACTGAGGCTCAGAAAGTTTGAATAAATTTTTTTTTTTTATCATAGTTAACCTAGGAGCTGGTATTTATACCTATAAATTAAGTAGAGTCCTTACTATCACAATTTATATTCACAAGTTAAATAATTTGAGAACTTGCATTAAGGTAATAAAAAATAGAAACTTGGGGGAGCAGCTGAAAGAAGAAAGGCAAGCCCAGAGTTTAAGTGGGAAGAAGGTTAGAGGAATGACAAAAAGTTTTATGAGCTCTTTTTGACAATTTGAGAAGTTTACATAACTTACTGAGACTTTGCGGTCACTTCAAAATTTTGAAGCTTTAAGAGTAGGATAACAAAACCTCACAAGGGTGCTTTGAGCACTAATTAGATGATGTTAGTAATGTACACTGAGCTCCTTAGACAAAGGTTTTAAATAAATGTAGCATATTAAAAACAAGCACACTAAGGCTCTAACACAATTGATGGGAATATCAAATATCTCACATCTGCGAAGGAAAGAGAGTAGAGAGACACTAAAGAAATGGAGTCTAGAATAGAGGCGTTTTATTTTTAGGACAGTCTATATTTGCAGTTAGACCCAGAAATAAGACAGATAAAACCTGGAAATAAAAAAAAAAAAAAGGAAAATCAGCTGGTGCGAACTAATTCAACTAACAAGATTTTGCAGTTAGACCCAGAAATAAGACAGATAAAACCTGGAAATAAAAAAAAAAAAAAAAAAATGGAAAATCAGCTGGTACGAACTAATTCAACTAACAAGATTAAGAGCAGACAACTTAAAATACAGTATATAGGAAGTGAAGGCAGAAAGAAATTGAAAGCAAAGGCTTTCTGGTTGATGGAAAGCTGAGCCCTCCAAATCAGTGAGCTTAAAGTTTGGTTCACAGTTGTACCTTGGAGAAGGATTTATTTCTGGCTTTATACTGGCTTTCAAAGAGAAAGGATTCTTAAACTTAAAGATTTAGGGAGGGTGGGGTTGGGAAAGGAAGATGTGCATTGTATACCTAAAGAACTGGAAGAGTAGTCAAAGAGTAGTCAAAAACATGTCTTTCTCAAATTAACACTGATTAGAAAAATATATACAAAAAGCTTGTTTCAGTATGGATGAGTTTTTTTAAAGCCTAACTTGTCTGAAATTATAATTGAGGATATGTCAAAGGAAATTGGTATTGAAATAAAACAGCTCCATAATATTAGTCTATTCCTCTTATAATTGTTATCAGTTTTGGGTATATAGACTAAGGTTGCCATATTTAACAAATAAAAATACAAGACAACACACACATTTGTATTTCAGATAAACTACACTTTTTTTCAGCATAAGTCTGTCTCAAATATCGCATGGGACACACTTATATTCTTACACTAAAAATTATTTGTTTTTTATCTGAAACTCATATTTAACTGATTTCCTGTGTTTTACCTGACAATTTTAAGATAGAATCTTGGTGCAAGCCTTAGTGAAGAGTATTGTTGGGTTTTTCCACACATACCCTAACAAAAGAAAGATTATAAATGGGAACTTTAGAAGAAAAATGTGTTTTGTCTGTTTCTTAATTAACATAGATTCTCCTAAAAGTGCAGAAACACCAAAATGCCTTATTTTCAGTTAAATTGATGACTGAAATTAGCTCAGATCTTCAGGTATCTGTTTTACAAAACTGAAAACTAACTAGGAATATTTCTAAAGAATTTAATTAAACATAAGTTCTCTTTAAAAAATGATCATCCCACAAAATATTCTTTAGCTCAATCTAACACTGAATATATATATACATATATATATATAAAATACAAGTCACATATAACTCATGCTGCTGTTATATTTTTCTTGTATGGTAGGAAAATAGCTTACACCTAAACTGAGTCCATTTTTAATCATACCTGGATCCATGGGGAAAACTAGTAGGAGAGAGCCTTTAAAAATAATTTGAATGTGTACAGGGGATCTAGGGAAACAAGATCAAGCTGTGACTCACTGGGGATGCAGACATACTGAGCATATGCTGGGGTGTATATTTTTGGAGTTGGCCAACTGAAGTTAATTTACAAGTATATTGTGGAAATTCCCTCATGATAATTCATCTTAGGATAATAAGAAATTAGGGTCCACAAGGGAGATTTTGAACAGCGCTTTTTGGCCGTTACCTTATGTAAAATCAGAAGTTATTTCCAACATTAAGGATTATTCACAAAAACCTACTACCGTCCAGTAGAATCTGACTCATAGTGACCCTATAGGAAAGAGGAGAACTGCCCCATAGGGTTTCCAAGGCTGTCATTTTTACGGAAGTATACTGTCCCATCTTTCTCTCGCAGATAGGCTGGTCGGTTTGAACCAGCAGTCTTTCAGTTAGCAGCCAAGCTATTAACCACTGAGCTACTAGAGCTCCCAAGGATTATTAAAGTCTTAGAAAATATTGTTAAACTTCAAAGATAAAAAATATGTAAAATTATGTAAGGGCCATGTATTTCTCCACCCCTTCCTTCTAGTTGCGTTAGAATGGAACCAAGTCACATACTGAATTCTGCTACACATATAAACATTTATTAATAAGCAGGCATACAAAGAGTCAAACAACCCGTTCTGTAATCTCAGCAAAGTCTCCACTCTGTGTCATTTTAGGTTTTCTGAGAGTGCCTAGAATGAAAGTTTCACTAGAAGCAGGTGCACTAATATTCTCCAGGCACAATACACCTACACTTAGAGTCAGGAGGCAGAATTCTCTGATAACTATCTGCACATAGGATTGGTGTGAATCTTATTCTAAGATTTTCATTCTAAAGAGTATTAGCTTTACCCCTTCCATGCAAAGGAAAATGGCTATAGTCATTTCCTACATTAGAACACCAAACTTTTCACCTATAAAAATAATTTCTAGAATACATTGTGCTAATTAATAAAAACTCTGCACAGTGCCCGGTAATCACACTACGTACCGTGCTACTCTGACACACATGGGGTCACCACAATGGGATGTTATTTTTTTGTTTTGTTTTGTTTTCCATTGCCTCTTTGGAATATAAGCTTCTGGATAGTCCAGGGTAGTTCAATTGTTAACCAACTCCTGAAAGGTATGTATTAAAAAAAAATATATATATATATATATAAGGCATATGTTTACTGAAGTGTTATAAAGCAAATTTCACTTACTATAATACACTTGAATCTAGCCCTGGATACATGCTGTAAAGGTGTGTTAGTGAAATGCACACAACCCAAAGTCCTGAAAACACAACACTAACATTATATGAGGAGGATCATTTTTTTTTACTTTTTCATACCATGCTCAGATTTATCATTCTATGGTTCTTGGTGGTAACTAACAGAGAACTGTTCTTCACAGAGGAGCAGAATAATGCTCCTTAAGATAATAATGTCAGTGCCCTTCACACGTGATGAAAGAGCTGCAAAGCAGAGGCAGCACCTTAAACAGACTGGTGCAGTGCAGCAGGACATTGATACTACCAGGAGGACCAAGAGGCAACATGAAATTTCTGCACACATAAGATCCCTTCAGCTATTCTCCCCAGTACAGATAGTGCCACTCGTCTGTCAGTTTATGGTACCATAGTGGCTTGTGTGTTGCTGTGATACTAGAAGCATTGTCACTGGTATATCACATACCAGCAGAGTTACCCTTGGTGGACAAGTCTCAGCAGAGCTTCCAGACAAAGACAGAATAGGAAGAAAGACCTGGCAGTCTACTTCTGAAAAGAAAAAAAAAGGATCAGTGAAGACCTCATGAATAGCAGTGGAACATTATCTGACATAGAGCTGGAAGATAAGCCCCTCAGGTTGGAAGGCACTCAAAGCAGAATCAACCTTAATGATGTGGGTGGATTTAAGTGTTTGGGACCTTAGTTTGTTGATGTGGTACAACTCAAATGAGAAGAAACAGCTGGAAACATCCATTAATAATAGGAACATGGAATGTAGAAAGTATGAATCTAGGAAAATTGGAAACCATCAAAAATGAAATGGAATGCATAAAGATTGATATCCTAGGTATAGTGACCTGAAATGGGCTGGTATTGACCATTTATAAATCAAACAATCATATGGTCTACTATGCCAGGAATGATAAATTCAAGAGGAATGACATTGCATTCATCATCAAAAAACATTTCAAGATCTATCCTGAAGTACAAAGCTGTCAGTAATAGGGCAATACCCACATGTCTACAAGAAAGACCAATTAATACAACTACTATTTACTATTCAAATCTATGCACCAAACACTAATACTAAAGATAAGGAAATAGAAGTTTTTTACAAACAAATGCTGTCGGAATTTGATCAAATATGCAATCAAGATGCATTGATAACTAAAAGTGATTGAAATGTGAAAGTTGGAAATGAAGAAGAATTGGTAGTTGGAAAATATGGGCTTGGTGATAGAACCAACACAAGCTATGGCATGATAGAATTTTGCAAGAGCAACAACTTCTTCATTGCAGCTATCTTTTTTCTCCACATGTGGATCTAACCCGATGGAAAACACAGGAAGCAAATTGACTACATCTGTGGAAAGAGACGATGAAAAAGCTTCATCTCGTCTGTCAGAACAAGACCTGGAGCTGACTACAGAATCGACCATCAATTACTCAAATGAATGTTCAAGTTCAAACTGAAGAAAATTAAAACAAGCCCATAAGAGCTAAAATATGGCCTAAAGTATATCCTACCTATATTTGGAGACTATTGCAAGAATATATTTGATGCATTGAAAACTAATGACCGAAGACCAGACAAGCTGTGGGATGCCATCAAACATGAAGAAAACATACCAACCTGTTGCCATTGAGTTGATTCCAAGTCATAGCAGCCTTACAGGATAGAGCAGAAATGCCCTATAGGGTTTCCAAGGAGCAGCTGGTGGATTCAAACTGGTGACCTTTTGGTTAGTAGCCATAGCATTTAACCACTGCAGGAAGGAAAGAAAGAAAAGACCAAAATGGATGTCAGAAGAGAATCTGAAACTTGCTCTTGAATGTCAAGCAGCTAAAACAAATGGAAGAAATGATGATGTAAAAGAGCTGAACAGAAGGTTTCAAAGGGCAGCTCAGAAGACAAAGTAAAATATTATAATGAAATGTGCAAAAAGTTGGAGTTAGAAAACCAAAAGGGAAGAGCATGCTAGGCATCTCTCAAGCTGAAATAACTGAAGGAAAAATTCAAGCCTCAAGTTGTAATTTTTAAGGATTCTGTGGGCAAAATCTTGAGGATTCTGTGGGCAAAATCAGATGGAAGAAATACCCAGTTAGTGTACCAAAAAGAATAGGTGGATGCGTAACCATTCAGAAGGTAGCATGTGATAAAGAACTGATGATATTCAATAAGAAGTCCAAGCTGCGCTGAAGGCACTGGCGAAAAACAAGACTCCAGGAATAGACAGAATACCAATTGAGATGTTTGAACAAATGTATACAAGTCTGGAGGTACTCAGTCATCTATGCCAAGAAATTTGGAACACAGCTACGTGGCCACCTGACTGGAAGAAATCCATATTTGTGCTTATGCCAAAGAAGGTGATCCAACACGATGCAGAAATTATTGAACAATATCACTAATATTACACACAAGTAAAATTTTGCTGACAATAATTCAAAAGCAGGTGCTGCAGTACATCGACAAGAAACTGCCAGAAATTCAAGCTGGATTCACAAGAGGACATAAAACAAGAGATATCATTCCTGATGTCAGATGGATCTTGGCTGAAAGCAGAAAATACCGGAAACATGTTTACTTGTGTTTTATTGGCTATGCAAAGGCATTTGACTGTATGGATCATAACAAATTAAGGGTAATATTGCATAGGATGGGAATTCCAGAATACTTAATTGTGCTTATGCAGAATGTGTACATAGACAAAGAACCAGTCATTCAAGCAGAGCAAGGGGATACTGCATGGTTTAAAATCAAGAAAGGTGTGGATCAGAGTTGCATCCTTTTACCATACTTATTCTATCTGTGTGCTGAGCAAATAATCCAAGAAGTTGGGTTATATGAAGAAAAATATGACATCAGGATTGGTGGAAGACTCATTAACAACCTGAGATATACAGATGACACAACCTTCCTAGCTGAAAGTGAAGAGGACTTGAAGCACTTACTGATGAAGATCAGACTACAGCTTTCTATACGGATTACACCTCAACATAAAGAAGACAAAAATCCACACAACTGGACCAATAAGCAACAACATGATAAATGAAGAAAAAGTTGACTTTGTCAAGCATTTAATTTTACTTGGATTCACAGTCAATGCCCATGGATGCAGTAGTCAAACAGTCAAATGACTTTTGTATTGGGCAAGTCTGCTGCAAGAACCCCTTTCCTGAAAGTGTTAAAAAAGCAAAGATGTCACTTTGAGGGCTCAGGTGCACCTGACCCAAGCCATGTATTTTCAATTGCCTTATTTGCATGAGAAAACTGGACAATGAGTAAGGAAGATGGAAGAAGAATTGATGCCTTTGAATTATGATGTTGATGAAGAATAATGAATATACCATGGACTGCCAGAAGAACAAAAAAACCTGTCCTGGAAAAAATACAGCCAGAGTACTCCTCGGAAGCGAGGTTGGTGAAGCTTAGTCTTTCGTACTTTGGACATGTTATCAGGAGGAAACAGTTCCCGGAGAAGGATATCATGCTTGGTAAAATAGAGGGTCGGCAAAAGAGACCCTGGATCAGACGGACTGACACAATTGCTGCAATGGGCTCTAACATAACAACAATTGAGGATGGCACAGAACCAGACAATATTTTGTTCTGTTGTACATAGGGTCGTATTCATCAGAACTGACTCATCGGCACCTAAAACAACACAGACAGGCTACTTTGGATTAACAAGCAGAGGCAATAAGCCAGCATCTAAAGTAGATAATTCCCAATTTACTACATATTTATCGACTCAGAACGGAAATAACCAACTTTCAATTATTTTCATGCTCTCCATGTTAAATGTGAGCATGCATTTTTAAATACTATATTTTCATGACTTTGAAATTTAATTAAAATTTTCAATTATTTTTGGTTCTGACCCTTCAAATCGTAGATATTTTCTGATCCTCCATTCTTATTCTTATATTAGCGATAAAAATTATAAAGAGAAATTTACAAATAAACAAAATTATCTTCTAGATAAATGTATTAGATTTAGTTTATCTCCCTAGTAGGAAATATATCCTTAAATATTTATCTGATTTAAAACATAGAATGTACTTTAAACAATATTTTTGAAGAATTTTTCCTAACACGATCATGCTGTTTACATGCGTTTGTGTGTGTATGTCAAACTGACTATAATGCTATGGAATGTAAAGTAACATTTGATAGAAAATAGGTCTAATTTGGACTCTAGGCAAAGAAACCTGGATGTTAAAGTTCCTAATCATTTCATTACAAGATGGCTTAACCTTAAATAGTCTCATACTCTATTCATGCAGTAGTGTCAAGGCGAGTCATTTTGAAAAACCTATTGCATCAGAATGAAATAGTGCCCCGAAGTTGCTCCCAGTATGTAACCGGATTAACAAAAATGGGACTTCCTAGTAGACCTAGGCTTTACTGTGTAGCAAGTCAACTTGATAAACAGTATCACAAAATGCCAAAGAACTAGCGATAATAATGGCCTCTTAGTTATCTAGTGATGCTGTAACAGAAATACAACAAGTGAATGGCTTTAAGAAACAGAAATTTATTCTCTCACAGTCTAGGAGTCTAAAAGTTTAAATTTGGGGTGCCCGTTCTCTCCCTGTTGGCTGTGGGGGGATGATCTTAGTCATCAACCTTCCTCTGGTCTAAGAGCTCCTCAGCACAGGGACTCTGAGTACAAAGGACCCACTCTGTTTCCAGCACTACTTTCTGGTGGTAGGAGGCTGCACTTTCCCACTTCTCTCTGCTTGCTTCTCTCTTTTTTTATCTCAAAAGACTTTGACTCAAGATACAACCTAATCCTGTTAATTGAGTCCTGCTTCATTAACACAACTGCCTCTAATCCCACCTTATTAACATCATAGAGGTAGGATTTACAACACATAGGATAATCACTACAGATCACAAAATGGTGTAAAACCACACAATACTGGAAATCATGGCCTAGCCAAATTGATACACATCTGTGGGGGACACAACCCAATCCATAACATTCCACCCTTTGCCCCCTAAAATTCAAGTCCTTACCACATGTAAAATACATTCACCCCATCACTTCACCTCAAAAATCCTAAATCAATTCCCAGTTCAAACTCCATCCTGGGGTAAAGTTCCTCTTCATCTGTGAAACCTAGAATATAAGTTATCTGCTTCCAAATTACAATGGTGGTACAGGCACAAGGTAGACATTTCCATTACAAATCGGAGAAATTGGAGGCAAAGAAGGGTAACAGGCACCACGTAAGTCAGCAGAACACATTACATTAGCTCTCAAGGCTTGAAAATAATCCTCTGTTCTCTGTGACCATTTAAGTAATGGCTCTGCCCTCCAGACTATAGGTGTTGACCACACTCTTCAAAATTCTGGGTAGAGGTCCCTTTACCCTGGGCTGAACTCAGCCTTCCAGGCCCACTGCAATAGAAATTCTGCCCCCTCAGCTTTGGACAGCCTCAATCTCCTAGTCCGTCTGAGTGGCGACTTGACCCCAGCAGGCCCTATTCTTCAGCCCGTTGAGTCTGGCAACCCTACCCCCTCAACTTTGGGCAGCAGATCCAGCCCTATCCATCTGGCACACGTGAATGGCAGCCCCACACTCAAGAACCAAGTTGGTGAAGATCTGACTTTTTCAAACCTAGAAGACCATGGCCCCAACCTTTGAGACTCAACAGACCATGGTTCCACCCTTTGAGACCCCAGAGATTGTGACCTTACCCTTTGATCCTAAGATAGCTCTGCTTCCCGAGCTTCTTGTTTCTTCAACTTCTGCTTCCTGGTCCTTCAGCCCCTTGGCTCCTCAGGCCCTTGGGCCAGGCCAGAATCTGTCCTGCTTGAACAAGTGTCCCAAAGTTCTTTTGCTCTGTTGATAAGTGTCCAGAGGTACCCCACTCTGGCGGTAAACCTAGGCCCAAAGGTACTCACCTGTCTTGATCCATAGGTCGGCATGCCTAGCTCCACTGATAAGTTCCTGGAGGGACCCCGCTCTACCACGAATCCTCCTGCCCAAAGGCACTCAGCCCTCTTGTTCCATGGGTTGGCTCCTGTGCTGTCTCATGCCCATCTCCTGGCTCTGCTGTTGCCATTTCTCTGCTGCTGCTTCTTGCCATCTGCACTGTCTCTGGTGTTACAGTTTTCTTCAGTTCCTTCTGAGCCCTCACCAGAATTGTCTGTGTCCATAATTCCACCAACAATCTCTTAAAGACAATATAGGATTTCACTATTACGCACCTTAAAATTCTTCCAACCTCCACGCATTGCTCAATTCCAAAACCACTTCCACAGTACAGGTATCTGTTAGAGCACCATCCCACTCCTGGAACCAAACCCTGTCTTAGTTATCTAGTGCTGCTATAACAGAAATTCCACAAGTGAATGGATTTAACAAACCGAAATTTATTCTGTCACAGTCTAAGAGGCTAGAAGTCCAAATTTAGGGTACTAGCTCCAGAAAAATCCTTTCTTTCCATGTCAGCTCTGGGGGAGTGTCCTTGTTATCATCTTCCCTTGATCTAGGAGCTTCTCAGCATTGGGAGCTCAGCTCCACAGGAGTCACTATGCTCCTGGTGCTACTTTTTTGGAGGAGGTCCTTCTCTGCTTGCTTCTATTAAATCTCAAAAGAGATTGGCTCAATATACTACCTAATTCTGTAGATTAAGTTCTGCCTCATTAACATAACTGCCTCTAATCTTGCCTCATTACCATCATAGAGGTTAGGATTTACAACACATAGGATAATCACATTAAATCACAAAATGGTGGACAACCACACAATTTGGGAAGTCATGGCCTAGTGAAGATGATACACAATTCAATCCATGACACATGGTCTACTTCTCCTAGGATGAAATCTAATTATAAAAACTAGTAGTTGGTCATTGCCATGGATTGAAATGAGTCCCCAAAAAATGCATGTCAATTGGCTAGGCCATCATTCCAAATAGTATGTAATTATCATTCATGTTAAGAGCTGATGTAATTACGTAACTATCCTCCATTTCATGTGTTGTAAAGCCTAAAACCTCTATGAGGTGGGATTAGGGTGGGGTGTATTTTGAATTTCACTGCTTTACTCAAGTCATACCCTTACTCAAGTCGCACTCTTTCTTGAGTCACATCATTTGTCTTACAAGAGATAAAAGGAAAGAGAAGTGAGCAGAGAGGAGAGGGACCACACTACCACCAAGAAAGGTAAGCAGGAGTGTAATGCATTCTTTGGGACCCTGCACTGAGAACCTCCTAGAACCAGGGGAAGATTTATCCCAAGACACATGGGGTCTCCAAGGAACATCGAGCCTACAGATGTTTAAAGGAGATAAGGACCTTCCTCCAGGGCCGAGAGAAAGTCTTCCCCTCAAGCTGATGTTCTGAATTCAGACTTCTAGCCCCCTAAAGTATGAGGAAATAAATTTCTGTTTGTTAATGCCATTCATTTGTGGTATTTCTGTTATAGCAGCACCAGATAACTAAGACAACCATACAGGAAACACACACGTAGTGCGGGCATCTGTACAGAAGCTATTAATACCTAGGACTAGTAGGAAATGTTGAGAAATTATTCAGCTGAACCTAACTTGACCTGTTAGAAAAGCTTTATTAATGAGATCAGATATATATAGACTCAGAAATGAAAGGAAATCAGTAAAATACTTTAGATCAAGAGGAAACATTTTATATATAAATCATTCCTAATCAAGCTAACTTCTTTCAGGCAGTAGGACATTTTATTTCTCATCCTGTTAAAGAAAAGGAAGAATGCATCAGCAATCTTTCTTTACATCTAGCTATGATTCTTTTTTTTTTTATGATTCTTCATGATATGCTCTGAGATTTATTCCACAATTTAGAATATTGAAATCAGGCAAAAAAAAAAAAAAAAAAATACAGATATTGCTGGGTTTTATCTTTATTTTTTAAGAAAAAGAAGAATTCAGTCTCATATAAATCTACATTTGGAAAAAATATGCCAGATAATTAAAAATATTTTTTAAATTTTGCTGTCATATTACCTAAAGATATGCCTTCAGGGAATCATTCCATAAAGATAATTTTTAAGCTTGTCAAATGACATTCACTAATTTTTGCTACTATTGGCTAGAAGTGGTTCAGAATATTAAACACCTGCACTGTAGATAGTGTTAACGAAGTATTTTTGAAACAGATGATAAAAGACTGTCTCTTAATAGAGCACATTACCTAGTGGACAAAAGAAAGCAAAGGGACATTTAAGAGTAACTGATATTTAGTGCAACCATATCTGCAGTAAAAGAACGTCAAATTTTACAGTCTTAATAGCAAACTCTGTAGACATGCAGTTGCCTTATCCTACAATCCCATATGTACCCTTGAAAAAACACCTCTCTGTGACTAAGAATTCTGGGTGTGAACTTTCTGAGAATGCCATAATGTCATAGATTGAATTGTTTTCCCCCCAAAAAATATATGTCAATTTGGTTAGGCCATGATTCCCAGTATTGTGTGGTTGTCCTCTATTTTTTATTGTAATTTTATGCTAAAGAGGATTAGGGTGGGATTGTAACACCTTACTCAGGGTCACTTCCCTGATCCAATGTAAAGGGAGTTTCCCCGGGGCGTGAACTGCACCACCTTCTATGTCTCAAGAGATAAAAGGAAAGGGAAGCAAACAGAGTTGGGGACCTCATACCACCAAGAAAGCAGCACCAGGAGCAGTGCGCGTCTTTTGGACACTGGGTCCCTGCAGCTGAGAAGCTCCTCGACCAGGGGAAGATTGAGGAGAAGGACCTTCCTCCAGAACCAACAGAGAGAGAAAGCCTTACCCTGGAGCCAACACCCTGAATTTGGATTTGTAACCTACTAGACTGTGAAAAAATAAATTTCTCTTTGTTAAAACCATTCACTTGTGGTATTTCTGTTATGGCAGCACTAGATGACTGAGACAATAACTAAATATACATCATTGTGCCCTGAGAACACATTCTGTGATACAGAGTTGATGTCTTCATCTAGAAACAAAAGGCTATTTAACACCAAGTATTTCACTTGTTTTTCCTTTTATGGGTTGGAAGTTCTTGGCCTCTATTTTTCTTCAAACAAGCAATTCTCTTTTCTTACTGTTACTACATGCTGTGCTAGTCATAGAATTTTATTCTTTGAAAAGAGAAATTATATCACATACTTTGTGGAATATATTAAATTCAGTAAAGATTGGCTGGATGTATAAAACACAGAAAGCTTTTTTATGTTCATTTGTGAGCCCATGCAAACAGCAGTGTAAAGACAGACTATAGAAAACCCAGGTGGTTATTTTATGTGTTTTGTTTTGTTCCTATTTAAGCTTCTAGCATTGGGTAGTCTATTAAAATAAGAAAGCCTTTTATGAATTGTTATCCTTCGTTTTGTCCCTATTTTTTTCTTGTTACTGCACCCCAGATGAATTCAATTTATATATCTACTGAGCTACCGGTGTCAGGTACAGGTCTATCCCCTGGAGTCACAAAAATGGAGGAGACAACCTTGGTCTTCAAGGAGCTCAAAGTTAGACAGGAGAGAAATATTCATTAAGTTGTGTCCAAAACACAAGAATCATCAGAAAAATTTCCTCTGATAGTAATTGGTGGGTAGGGGGAGAATTTCCTTTTACATTCTTTTTTTTTTTTTTTTTAATACGTTATTACTTGTTGTGTAAGCAGTTTGCCTCTAAACAGCACAACTCATTTTCTGTAATCCAAAAACATGTATAGTAAGATTATAATTGCTTCTTAGTTTATAGGTAGATCGTCTTTTATAATGCCCATTTTAGTGTACAAGACTAACAGCTATAGGCTAACCAGGATCATTTAGCTATTTATTTTATTGATACATTTGGGAGAGTATTAAGTGTATATATAAAGTGTGCCTAGTAATTTAGTAATGAAAGATAAAAATGACTATTATGAACCATATGCTGTCTTTGTGGCTATTGCTCATACAGGTAATTTTTAGTTATCTTAGTGAATTTTTTTAAGTTAATGAATTAGCCCCAATATAAAAATGTAAATGTAAAGCTATAGTAAACACACAGGCATCTATCATATGCTTTATCAAATGCTAATAATTTGTCTTTATTGCTTCATATATATTTGAAGAAATAAAACATTATAGATACGTTTGAAACACCGTGTATTCTCTCCATCTCCATCCTCTTTATCAACACACTCCAGAGATAGTAACCAGTACTTGGAATATGATGTTTATCATTTGCATGAAGTCTTCATTTTTTTTTTTAACCTGTATATGCACTTATAGGAAAATACAGTATTATTTTGCATGTTTCTTATTACTAAATTTTACAAAGTTCTAGTGTCTTTCTCTTTTGGGCTCTATGTTATGTTATTGAGATTTATTCTTTTATATCTACCTGTTCTTTGATTTTAATCACTTTAAATAACCCATTATATGAATGTATCATTTATTTATTCTCCTGATGACGGATATTTTAGTTAATTTTTTTTTTTTTTTAATAAACTAAGCTTTCAGTTGACTATACCATGGAATGCCAGAAGAATACACAAATAAGCCTTAGAAGAAATACAACCAGAATGTTCCTTAGGAGCAAGGATAGCAACATCAGGTTGGCTTACTTTGGACTGTCATAAGGAAACATCACTTGCTAGATAACGACATCGCGGTTGTAAAGAAAAGGGTCAGCGGAAAACAAGGAAAACCCTTGATGATATGAATTGACACAACAGCCAAAACAATGAACTTAAGCATATAAATGATCATTAAGATGGTGCAGGAATTGGTAATATTTTCTTCTGTTATCCGTAAGGTCAATAATAGTCAAACCCATCCCGGCGGCAACCAGCAACAATAATAGCAAGTTTCAATAAATGCCCTCTGCATTCCTGTTGTTCCATGTGATTTCATAAGAATCATTATTTTGTTAATTAATTTGTGAATGCTCTTAACAAAATTTTCTAGGATCAGTTTCCAAAGAGTTATGGGACTGTTTCTAAATTGAGCCACCCAGTTGACTTTAAGTACAAGAAAATATAGGGACATTCTGCTATGGGAACTATGCTTAACACTGTAATTGCAGGGACTACCTGACAAGATGTTTATCTTCAAATTTATTAGGTAAAACCAGGTTTCTTCCCAAAGAGATTGTGTCCGCATACGAGTCGATAAGTAGTGTAGTAAGTAGTAAGCTCACATTCTCTAAACATTGGCAACATCATATTCTGTATGTGTGTGTATGTATTCGTCTCTATGTGTGTGTTAATTGAATGACTATGAAATGGTTTGAATTTGCATTACCTTTATTTCTAGAGAGGTTAACCATCTTCTGACACACTTCTTGAGTTGGATACCCAGCTCATTTATTTTGAATTTTCTTTTATTTTTAAGAAAAGCAGCCAGCTATAGAATCTAAAGTGTCTCCTCTCTTTCCAGGAAAATTTATGTTCTGAAACACTGGTATACTTCCCAATACTACTTCTATCAGAAATTTTGATAATTTCAATATCACACAAGTGATCCTTTCTATTTCCTGGATTCACATTTTTTCTTTTAATAAATCCTGCATACTATCTTAATCCCCTTTTATTATAGCTGAGACCTTTACATAACTATAGTACTTCCGTATAGACTATAACTATAGTACTTCCATTACGTCAAGTGTTACATTCTTAAACTCTCATTTTAAATCTTTCTAATACATTTCTTGCAACAATTCTTCATTGAAACAAGGTCCTACTGCTTATTTATCCTCCCACAATATCCTATTCATTATTCCCATGGCATCATAATTTCTCCTTTCATCCAATGCTGATTCCATAACTCATCATTATAATCACTTCCTGCAAACACCCTCAATTCATTCGATCCTCTTTCTGACTCCACGGTTGCTAAAAATAGCAACAAAATGGTATATATTTACTCAATTATGTTGTCTATATCCTGTCTTTTATACTGACATGTAAGATTTTTAAAAGCAAAGACATTGGTTCTTTTGTCCATTACACAAATTAACCATGGAGAATAATGCTTAGCACACGTTAGCTATTAAATAAATATTTGCTGAATAAATGAATGGATATATTTAAAGCAATAGCTGTCTGTCAAGGTAGCACTTAAGCTATTGCCCACAGATTCTGATGTATAGTATTTCGAATCGACTCGACGGCACTGGGTTCTGGTATGTTTATATTTAAATGTTTGTATTGTGATTTGCATTTTAGCCCAGGATTTATGTGCCACTATGTTTTTAAGGAAACCCTGGTGGAGTAGTGATTAAGTGCTAAGGCTGCTAAGCAAAGGGTTGGCAGTTGGAATCCGCCAGGCGCTCCTTGGAAACTCTATGGGGCAGTTCTACTCTGTCCTATAGGGTCGCTATGAGTCGGAATCGACTGGATGGCACTGGGTTTGGTTTGTTTTTTTTTTTATGTTTTTAAGTTTTTTTTTTTTTTAATTTTTGTTTGTTGATAGTTGTCCATTTTTGTGTAAAGGACATTATTTGTACTATGTGAAAAAATATGGTTTATATTATATATAATTGAATAAAAAATATATTGTTGGGTCCTCAATCAATGGACACACAACCCCATATACAAAATGTTCATTATAATTAAAATACTATTTATAAATATGTGCATGTATGTGCATATAAAATACGGCTTATACATAAAAAAGTCTTTTTAATGTTTTTTCAGTCAAGCTATGTATTTTTATGGATACAGATCTACTGTTCATTTTGTGAGATATATTCCTAAGTCCTAATGATTTCTGTGGTGATTATAAACAGTGTCTTTTACCCTACATTTTCTAATTCAGGGTTTCTCAACCTCAGCCCTATTGACATTTTGGATCAGATAATTTTTTGTTATAGGAGTGTTGTGGATTGAATTGTGTTACCCAAAAACATGTATTGTAAGTCCTAACCCCTATGTCTGTGGATGTCATCGCATTTGGAAATAGAGTTTTCTATGCTGTGAATGAGGTCATATCAGTGTAGGGTATTTCTTAAGCTAAGAACTTTTGAGATATAAAAGAACAGAATAGGCACAGGAGCAAGGAAGCAGAGATGGGGGGAAGAGATGCCATGACACAAGAAGATTTTCCCAGGAACTGAGGAGCTGAAGCTGAAAATAGACAAGGACCTTCAGCCAGAGTTGACAGAGAGCTCTAGAGCAGTGCCCTGAATTTGAACTTCTAGTCTCGAAGACTGAGAAAATAAATTTCTGTTCATTAAAGCCACCCACTTGTGGTATTTCTGTTATAGCAGCACTAAGGAACTAAGACAGGAACTGCACTATGTCTTGTAGGATGCGTAGAAGCACATCTAGCCTCTACCCACTAAATACCAGTATCACATCCCTCCTGCATTCTGATAATTAATAATGTTTCCAGATACTGCCAAATGAAGGGGGAGCAAATTACCATTGGTTGGAAACTACTGGTATAATTCTTTTGTTGTTGTTGGTATACATAAATGAATTTCATATATTGCTAAATCTAGTGTTATTTAAAAAAAATCACCTTGTGGTTATTAGAGTTCCTGTATATGCCCTCAAACCAAAACCAAACACATTGCCAATGAGTCAATTTTGACTCATAGGGACCCTATAGGACAGAGTACGGTTTTTAAGGAGCAGAGTGCCTGATAGATTCAAACTTACCAAACTTTTGGTTAGCTGCCGAACTCTTAACCACTAAGCCACCAGGGTTTCCATAGATGCCCTAGGGACCCAATATAGGTCATTTAATTAATGACATCCCAATTATGTTTTAGGGTATTATTGGGTGATTTAATCTGGTTCTCAAAGAATAGGCCTTATCTTTGTCTTCTTCTCCCCCTGCTTCCTTAAAGTCTTATCCCCAAGCAATGAGAGGATCAACAATATTATTTTCATCATGGGATTAAGGCGTTTGAAATCTCTCACTAGCCAGTGGCATTAAGATGTTTATTTTGTACTAAGATGGTGTATGTCTCCTTGATTTTTTTTTTTTTTTTAATACTACAGCTTAGAATTTAGAGTAAAGATGGAGAATCACAGAATAAACGCATTAAGCCACTTTCACCAAAAGGTTCCTGGCTTCATTTTCAGTTTCTGTTCATGTTATTTTAGTTTACTTTAACTTTGCATGTATATTATGATATGGCTATTCAAAATTTTGCCCATTTGTTATAATGACTCAAAATTTCAATGACAATGATCATTATAATGCAAATATTTGCAACTAATGGGATTATTTCTGTCTAGAATTCTCAAGGTAAAATACAAATATTATGATACGCTATCTAAGGTATACAAACTGCAAGGTGATTTTTTATTTTAATTAATACCACTTTTTAAATGTAAATATGGCATTATTTGGAGACTTGTCAGAATGAGAGGTTCCTTGCTAGGCCAAGTAATACAATTTATAAACCTATTTCAGAATCAAAGGCAAACCAAGCTTATGTTAGAAGTATGTTCTGCCAATATTACCGTTTTGCTTATACTCTAAACTATATGGAATTGGGGCTTAATATTTTCTTCTAATATTTATTTTATATCTATCTTTGGTATATCATGATGCTTATGTAGTACTCTTACAAAGGCATCTAGAGCTTGTTTTGTTTTCTATTTGGATGTCTAATTTTTTTTTCTTTTATCAATATTTGTTGAAAAGATTGTCCTTCCCCCCACTGAATTGCAATGGTTTCTTTGTAAAAATCAGTTTACTATATTTGTGTTGGTATAATGTTGGATTTGTTAATCTATTCCAAAGTCTATATGTCTATTTTTTCCCAAACCCAAGCTGTAGTGTTAATGCAGCTTTATAACAAGGCTTGAAATTGCGTACTGTGAGTCCTCCAAAGTATTAAGTCTTCAAATCTATGATCTTGGAATATCTCAGTTTGTTAAAGCTCCTTTGATTTCTTTCATGTAAATTTTGTAGCTTTCCATGTTAATCCTGTTAATATTTTTCTAGATTTATAATACTGTTAATTTTTTTTTTTTTTTTTTTTTTAGAGGCAAGGGTTAAAATGGCTTTTCTGAACCAGGAGCCAAAAAAAAAAAATTAGTCATAAGGCCATTTAAAAAAGCAACAGTTTTCCGCAGAATGGAAACTTTGGCAAATTATCTTTATTAGCATGAGTCAGCATGAATAAGCAATCCTTATTAACATCTGTTAGCATGATTTAGCAATACTTACCAGCATGAGTTAGTAACGTTCATCCTATCTAGATAAACTAGTTGACCAATTTTCCCAAACCAAAAGAAAAAGTAAATGTGATTAACAAATCAAAGCAAAGGGCAAGATAGCTACTCATCTAAGCTTTGAAAGGGCATTGTTATTGTATGAACTGAAGCCCCCTCACCATTGTCAGTTTGGGGTGCTTCCTCTTCATGAACAGTTTCTCCCTCAATAAACCCTCTTAAGTCTAATTAATCAAACTTTTTCTTGTGAAAATACTTGTGTTTCTTTTATCTTTTGGAAGCTATGGTAAATGACACTTTTTAAATTAAATACACTTGTTCATAGATGCTACACAGGAATGCAAGACTTCTTACATTAATTTGGAAAATTGTAATCTTGCTATGTGACTTATTATTTCCAATGTTGGTTTATGTTATTGTTAATTCTTTGGATTTTCTATATAAACAATGTGTCATCTGTGAAAAAAAGTAGAGTTTTATTTCTTCTTCCAAATTACATACATTCTATTTCTTTTCTTATCTAGGACATCCATTACAATTTGTGTAGGAGTAATGCCAGAGTTAGAAAACCAAAAGGACAAACATGCTTGGCATTTCTCAAGCTGAAAGAACTGAAGAAAAAAAATTCAAGCCTTGAGTTACAGTATTGAAGGATTCCACGGGAAAAACATTAAACGACACAGGAAGTGTCCAAAAAAGATGGAAGGAATACACGGAGTCACTGCACCAAAAAGAATTGGTCTATGTCCAACCATTTCAGGAGG
Source organism: Elephas maximus indicus (assembly GCF_024166365.1). NCBI lineage: Eukaryota > Metazoa > Chordata > Mammalia > Proboscidea > Elephantidae > Elephas > Elephas maximus. The sequence continues at coordinate 93,965,756 of NC_064823.1, forward strand.
TAGGATATAATCAAGAACCCGTGGAAATGAAAAAAGTAGTCCAAGGCTCACTGAAGGTATTGGCAAAAAACAAATCTCCAGGAACTGACGGAATGCCAATTGAGATGTTTCAACAAATAGACGCAGTGCTAGAGGTGCTCACACATCTATGCCAAGAAATTTGGAAAACAGCTACCTGCCAATGGACTGGAAGATATCCGTATTTGTGCCCATTCCATAGAAACGTGATCCAACAGAATTCAGAAATTACCAAACAATATTATTAATATCACACACAAGTAAAATTTTGCTGAAGATCATTCAAAAGCAATTACAGCAGTAGATGAACAGGGAACTGCCAGAAATTCAAGTTGAATTCAGAAGAGAATGTGGAATGAGGGATATCACTGCTGATGTCAGATAGATCCTGGCTGAAAGCAAAGAATACCAGAAAAATGTTTGGCTGTGTTTTATTGACTATGCAAAGGCATTTGACTGCTTGAATCATAAATTATGGATAACATTACAAAGAATGGAAATTCCAGGACATTTAATTGAGCTCATAGGGAACTTATACATAGAACAAGAGGCAGTCATTGGAGCAGAATAAGGGGATACTTTATAGCTCAAAGTCAAGAAAAAGTGAGTGTCATAGATTAAAGTATGTCCTCCCAAAATATCTGTCACTTTGGCTATGCCATGATTCCCAGTATTGTGTGACTGTCTACCATTTTGCCATCTGATGTGATTTCCCTATGTGTTGTAAATCCTATCACTGTGGAGTTGATTAGATGGATTAGTGGCAGTTATATTGACGAGATTTACAAGATTAAATAGTCTTAAGCCAATCTCTTTTGGGATATAAAAGAAAGGAGCAAGCAGAGAGAATGGGGAACTTCATACCACCAAGAAAGCAACTCCAGAAGCAGAGTGTGTCCTTTGGACCTGAGGTTCCTGCACTGGGAAGTCCCTTAGAACAAAGGGAAGATTGATGACAAGGACCTTCCTCCAGAACCTACAGAGAGAGAGAGCCTCCCCCTGAAGCTTACGCCCTGAATTTGAAATTGTAGCCTGCTAGACTACGAGAGAATACATTTCCCTTGGTTAAAGCCACTCACTTGTGGTTTTTCTGTTACAGCAGCACTAGATAACTAAGACAGGGTTGTATACTTTCACCATACTTTTCGATCTTTGTAGTTGGCAAATAATCCTCGAAGTTGGACTATACGAAGAAAAACACAGCATCAGGATTAGAGGAAGACTCATTTACAACTTGTGATATTCAGATGACATAATTTTTCTTGCTGAAAGTGAAGAGGACTTGAAGCACTTACTAATGAAGATCTAAGTCCACAGCCTTCGGTGTGGATTACATCTCAACATAAAGAAAACAAAAACCCTCACAACTAGACCAACAAGCAACATCATGATAAACAGAGAAAATATTGAAATTGTCAAGGATTTCATTTTATTTGGATACACAATCAATGCCCATGGAAGCAGCAGACAAGAGATCAATGTATTGCAGTGTACAAATCTGCTCCGAAGAACCTCTTAAAAGCCTTAAAAAGCAAAAAATGCCACTTTGAGAACTAAAGTGTGCCTGACCCAAGCCATGGTGTTCTCAACCGCCTCATATGTATATGAAAGCTGAACAATTGAATAAGGAAGAAGAAAGAAGAATTGATGCCTTTGAATTATGGTGTTGGCAGAGAATATTAAATATACCATAGACTGCCAGAAGAATGAACAAATCTGTTTTGGAAGATGTACAGCCAGATTGCTCATTAGAAGAAGGATGGTTGGACTTTGTCTCACATACTTTGGATGTGTTATCAGGAGAAACCTGTCTCTGGAGAAGGACATCATGATAGGCAAAGTAGAGTGTCAGTGAAAAAGAGGAGGATCGTCTACGGGATTAGCTGGCACAGTGACAGCAACTATGGGCTCAAGCATAACAACGTTTGTGAGGATGGTGCAGGATTGGGCAGTGTTTTGTTCTGTTGTACATAGGGTCACTATGAGTTGGACCCAACTGTATGGCACCTAACAACAACAACAATGTCAGAGGGCATTCTTACCTTGTTCATGATCTTAGAGGAAGCTATCCCGTTTCTCACCTTTAAGTATGATATTAGAAGTTTTTTTACACGTTCTTCAGCAAGCTGAAGAAGTTTCCCTCTATTTTTAGTTTGCTGAAAGTTTTTATCATGAATGGGTGTTGGATTTTGTCAGATACTTTTTTGTTTTAATTGATATGTTTATATAGATACATTTTCTTTAGTCTCTTAATGTGTTTGATTGCATTGATTGATTTTAAATTTTGAACCAGCCTTACTTACTTGGACTAAATTCCACTCCGTTGTTGTGTATAATTGTTTTTATGCATTGTTCTATCTAATTTAATTTATTGCTGATTTGTTCATCTATGTTCCATCAAAATTTTCTCTTCTCTAATTTTCAGCAGTTTAAATAAGAATATATATATACCTTGGAGTCTACTGAAATTCCTGAACTTGCAGTTTGGTGTCTGTCATTAATTTTGGAAAATTCTCTGCCATTATAGTTTCAAAAAAGAAATTTTTTTTTTTTTTTTTTGCTTTAACTTCTCTTTTTCTTCTATGTTTGCTGTCACTACTATATATTTGTTACCCTTTTAGAAATTGTACATAGCACTTGAATGTCCTTTGTGAATTTTTTTTCTATTTGAAATTCAGATTAATAAATTTCTATTAACCTTCATCAACCTCACTCATCCTAATCACAGTTGTGTCCAGTTTACTAATAAGTCCATCTGAGTCATTCTTCATTTTGTTGCCAGAGACTATATGCCTTTAATTAAAGTTCTTCCCTCTTACTGGTCAAGAATGAACAAGTAAGGCATGGAGAATTTTCAACACGAGCAAAGCTTTATTGAAGAGGCTTGCAAGCAGAGATGAGGAGGGCCTATAAGGAGGAGGGCCTAGTCTCCCAGAACAAAGAATGCACGTGTTTTTAAAGGTTTTTTTGGGGGGGGCCGGGGGGGAATTTATGTTTATTTGTAAGTATAGGCGGGGTTTTCCAGCAAGTAGCCCGTCTGGGTGGGGAAATATTACCTACAGTGCCTGCACAGCAGCTTTCTAAGATGGCTTCAAGATGGTTCCAGTCCCAGAGGCTTCTGGGATTCATAGCAGGGCTTATTATGGGATGTTGTGCCTGCGCAGTCTCTCCACTCCCATAATTCAATTCCTGTGGCACGTACTTGCATCAGGCAGAAGTCATCTGTAGGTCACCTTATGGATGTCTGCATGTGCTCCAGGGACCAGATCAGGTCAGTCCTTCTGAAAAACATCTTACAAGGGAGTACACTGTTTGTTCTATCCTTATCACACATTCCAGGATGGGGGTTTTGCATTAGCCAAACACATAGTATTGTAGGTGAGTTGCAGGTGTTGCAGGGCTCCTTGCCTAGGGGTTCAGTCCCTGTTTTTTCCCTATCTCAATTTCTTTTTCAGTATTATTGATTCGTAGCATTAGATTTCCATCACTCTGTATAGATTAACATCTTCTCTTGAATGTTGTATATTTTTTCATTAGTATCATTAACATATTAGTCATAGATTTTTTTAATTATTTATCTGAGAGTTACAACATCTGTGTCATGTCTGACTGTGGCTCTTATTTTTACTTTTTCCTCCCGTGAATTTTCTTGCTGTCTTGGTTATCTAGCGCTGCTATAACAGAAATATCACAAATGGGTGGTTTTAACAAATACAAATTTATTTTCTCACAGTTTAGGAAGCTAGAAGTCTGAATTCAGGGTACCAGCTCTAGAGGAAAGCCTCCTCTCTGTGTCAGCTCTGGAGGAATGTTGTTGTCTCTTTGACTTTCTGCTCCTGGACGATCTCCATGTGGCTTGTCATCTCTCTTCCCCCATCTCTTCTCTCACTTACCTGTTTACTCTGTTTTATATCTCAAAAGATATTGATTTAAGACACACCCTACACTAATCCTTTCTCATTAACATAACAAAGACAACACATTGCCATATGGGATTATAACCACAGGCATAAATGTTAGGATTTACAACTTGTATTTGGGGGGGAACAAAATTCAAACATAACAGTTGTCTTTTAGCATTTCTTTTATTTTCCTATTTTTTGAAAGCAGAATATTATGTATGAGGCAATAGACACTGAGATAAATACTTTTCGTTACAAGTTTTTCTGTTAATATGCCTACGAGTTGGTCTGTGTTTAATGCTTACTGATTTCTAGTTGCCACAGACTTCAAATTCCTCTCATGTTCTTGTTTTTGTCTTTGCTCTTGATTTTGGTCTCCCCGAAATACTCCTCCTCAGCTAGAGTCTGTGTCTTCCAGTACTTCCAGCTATATTCTACCATTATTATACTGAATCCCTGTTGGTGTGGTAGTAAGGTTTAGAGAAAAGGAAGTGTTCTATACTCTTATGTTTAAATCTTAGTCTTCTAGTGGGCCTGTTTTCCTATGCAGTGATTTTCATACCTGGTGGTGCTGTTGTTAAACACTTGACTACTAACAAAAAGGTCAGTGGTTCTAACCTACCAGCCACTCCATGGGAGAAAGATGTGACCCTCTGCTTTTGTAAAGATTCATAGCCTCAGAATCCATATATGCGGTTCTACTCTATCCTACAGGGTTGCTATTAGCCTTTTTTTGTTTGTTTTTGGTTTATAGTATAGATGTCCCTCCTCCCACCTCCACTGCCTGCTTATGATAGACAGAATGACTAGAAGGGGATGTTGTTGTTTTGACGCTGGTTGCCGTTAAGTCTATTCCAACTCATGCCAACTCCATGTACGCAGAGTAGAACCACTTCAGACAGTTATCAAGGATGTGACCTTTCACAAGCTGATTGCTAGGCCTGTCTTTCCAGGTGCCACTAGGCAAGTTTGAACTTCCAAGCTTTCGCTTAGTAGTCAAGGGCTGAACCTTTGTTCTACCCAAGGACTGGGAAGGAATGCCCTTTCTCGAGCTAGAATATATTTCTGGTAAAGTGTTTTGTTTTGTTTTGTTTTGTTTTTTTTACCCCTGTGAATATAGGATTTCATGTAGATTGTTCTGGTCATGTTTCACAATGATTTCTCTCCCACTCATCTTATGAGGTGATCTTTCTTGGAGCTTTATCATGAGAACCTTTTGGGATTCCTAGAGGTAAAGCCCATGTCTTAGGGCCTACATAAGACAGAGATCTCCAGGAATTTCTTATTCTCATGATAGTTCACACTCAGCTTCCAGAAATTCATAAAAATTACCATTTAATGTTCCTACAAGTTTTGGAACAGAACAAGGGGATATTTCATGGGTTAAAATCAGGAAAGGTGTGCATCTGGGTTGTATCCTTTCACTGTATGTATTCAATCTGTATGCTGAGCAAACAATCGAAGAAGACTATATGAAGAGGAAGACTCATTAAGAGTCTCTGTTATGCAGATGACACAACCTTGCTTTCTGAAAGTGAAGAGGACTCGAAGCACTCACTGATGAAGATCAAAGACCACAGTCTTCAGTATGGATTACACCTCAACATAAAGAAAACAAAAATCCTCACAACTGAACCAATAAGTAGTATCTGATGAACAGAGAAAACACTGAAGTTGTCAAGGATTTCATTTTACTTGGGTTCACAATCAACACCTATGGAAACAGCAGTCAAGAAAGCAAAAGACGCATTGCATTGGCTGCAAAAGACCTCTTTAAAGTGTTGAAAATTAAAGATGTCACCTTGAATACTAAGGTGAGCCTGACCCAAGCCATAGTCTTTTCAATCACCTCATATGCATGCGAAAGCTGGGCAAAAAATAAGGAAGACCAAAGAAGAACTGACACCTTTGAATTACGGTGTTGGTAAAGAGTATTGAATATACCATGGACTGCCAAAAGAAGGAATAAATCTGTCTTGGAAGAAGTACAACCAGAATGCTCCTTAGAAGCAAGGATGGCGAGACTATGTCTCACATACTTTGGACATGTCATCAGGAGGGACCAGTCCCTGAGAAAGACATTATGCTTGGTAAAGTAGAAGGTAAGCAAAAAAGAGGAAGATCCTCAATGAGATGGACTGACACAGTGGCTGTGGGCCAAACATAACAATGACTGTGAAGATGGCACAGGACTGGGCAGTGTTTCCCTCTCTTGTGCATAGGTTTGCTATGAGTAGGAACAGACTCAACGGCACCTTAACAACAACAACAGCATGTTGTGGGGCCTGGCAACAGCTGCAGCAAATAAGAAGATATTGGCTGTGACCCTCTGGATTCAACTCTCTCTCCAGATTTCAAACTGGTGGCTTGTCCTGCAACCTTGGTTCTCTGACAGATTTAAGAAAAGTAGTTGAGTTTTAGTTGGTTCATCTTTTTCTTTTTGTAAGGGTGGAAGTGATAGGTTTTAAGGCCTTTATATGTTGGAGTTGATACTGAAATTTTTCAACAAGATACAGATTTTGGAGTCAGATAATGGATTTAAGTCTAAAATATTTGTCTTTTGACTAAAGAATTCTTACTGTTTCTCTCTCTCTCTCTCTTCTGCCCACCCCAAGTCTCACTTTCTTTATCTGATAAAGTAGAGATCAAAATAGACACTCTCCTCTCTGCTTTATGGGATCACATTTTTCAAGTGCCAAATTTAAGGCATTTGTCAGTAGATAAGTGTAGTACATTCCCATAATGACTGTTAAAAAATTATAAGTAGCTTGTATTTATTAAGCAACTCTTAGAATTAGACAATGTATTAGCTAACTTACAAACATTATCTTATTTAATTCTCACAACATCTTTATACATTAATACATATGTTCACAATATATGTCACAGAAGTTCAAAATCCACATATATCTCTAAACACTAAAATTAATATATGTCATTCTAAATTCCTGGCATGCTATCCATCTTTGGACCAGTACAGTTAAATGCCTACAGTTTTTGTCCAAATAAATAAGCGAGAAAATGTTTCAGGAAAATAAGATATTGCTCCCTTTTTCAGTGTTTTCAAACTAGTGACCAGAAGACTGCATTTGCACTGAAGATGCTGTTCATCCTTCCTTCCTTCCTTCTTTCTTTCTTTGTCAGTATTTTAACTTGTGACTAACCTTAGAAAATTGAAAGAACTCACAATAATATTCGAATTGATGTCTAAATTCTTGCTGTTTCTTGGATAGTTAGAAGACTTGGTAAATTTCGGCCTACATTCCCTCCTGGAAACAATCAGTTGAAAATCATGTGTTACTGCTTCCTTTAGAAAAAGTGTATGTTCTCCAGTTCAGCAACATCCTTACCATTTCCTATTTTAAATCCCAAATTTGTTTCAACATGTGAGTTTACTTTCCTATTCCAGGTAAATATGTAAGTTTTTGTACTAATATTTCATCACTTTGATTTGAAGTTTTAATCTAAACACGCATGCCTCTTTGGGTTGTCAATCAATGTAGAAATGAAAACCATATCCTGTTGTCTGAAATATAGCCAATAGCTGATTTTTTTTGCCCTGTTTGTGCTTAAGAGCAATTGGAGCATCAATCATATAACATACTTAACCTGACAAATGAACAGTTGGTCATTTTGACTGGCAGCCTTCCAAATCTTCAGGAAGTGGCAGAAATAATGAAACAAACAAAAACTTAAGGAATCATTCTGTTAAGGACTATACATCTGCTGATACCTCATCTTCAGGGCCCCTGTTCCTTGGTTCTGCTCCTCTGGATGAAGAGACAAAGAAAAGTGTGGATGAGAGCCTTATGGTCAGCTCAGGCCACATAAACTGCTGTTCCCTCTTAGCTGATGTTTTTGCATTCCTTGAACTTTATGAGATTTCTTTTAGTTAAATGCAATACATCCCTTACTATTTAAATGACAATTGTTAGGACTGTTTTTTGTATATACCCCCAAAAGCATAAAAACAAAAAAGGAAAGAGGGTGCTAATCTCTTATTTGCCTATCAGGAACTAAAGAAAAAAGCCAAGGCTGGACTGTCTTCTAATGGTCAAGCTGTATTCAGAAATGGATAAGAATGTTATGAATACACCTTCATTTTATAAGTGCGTAATCTGAGTTAAGAGAGGCTAAGTGACTTTTCAAGGTAAGTTTTGGGTGAGTCATGAACTCATGGCCTAGCTCTATCATTTACCAGTTGTGAGCACTTGGCAAAATTACCTAAATTCTCCCAAATTCAGTTACTTCACTATAAAATAAGGATAATTATACTCAGTCCATAGGGTTGTCCTTATGTTTAAATGAAATAACACCTGTGAGTACTCAACCTATAAACCAAAGAAAAACCATTGCTTTTGAGTTGACTGCAACTCATAGCAATGCTATAGGACAGAGTAGAACTTCCCCATATGGTTTCCAAGTAGCAGCTGATGGATTCAAACTGCCAGCCTTTTGGTTAGCAGCTGAACACTTAACCACTGTGCCATCAGGGCACTAGTGACTCTATAAAAAAAAAAATATAGTACCTGGTATATTAAAAAGAGAAAATAGAAAGCCAAAAGGTATTTTGTTAAATGCATTTCATTTCTCTTAATTACATGTTTTTTAATTAATTTATTAAGGTTTTATAATTTTATTATTATGGCCTCTTTTTTTTAAATAAAATAATTAGAGGTCTATCTTAGTTTAGTAGTGTTGCTGTATCTATGGAAGTATGAAGTCATGAAACCTTAAGGAAAGAATTTTTAAAAAATAGGGAATGGTGAAAAAGTTAATTCTGCTAAAAAGACAAGAAATTTGTGGACTGAAAAGTATCTTTTGCATTTAGTAACAAGACTTTATTGAGAGGAGTGATGGAGACATATATAGATCAATTCAAGTGAGTTGAGGAGAAAGTTTACTGATGAGAGTAAAGAAATTAAACTAATGATTTCAGAAAATTATTTCAAAGGGATTATTGTGCAAGAGATAAGGGATATCCTGTTTAAGGGTTTAGAAAGGAGGGGTGAGTGTGCTTGTGTGTGTGTGATCACTTAATAACAGAGGTTTTAGGGTTTATAAAAGTGATGGGAAAGATTGAATTAGTAAAGGGCAAATATACAAGAGAGAAAGAAAGAGAGAGAGAGGAAGAAAGGAGGCAATGATAGTATAAGCTTTTTGAGAAGGCAGGATAAAATAGAACCCATACCACATGTCATAGGGCTGGAATGTGAGGGGTTATGAGTTACTCTATTACAGCAGAAGGGAGCTTGGATAGAGATAATGCAAATATAGGTAGATAAAGAGGACTGTTGGATTAAAGTAGAGAAGTTAACAAAAAAACACAAAAAAATTACTGGATAAGTACTTGAAATAAGCTGTAGGGATAGGTTTCTGTGCTTATTGGGTAAAATTCTTCTTTTAGTGATTAAGATCTGCCATATTACAAAAACTTCAATTTGTGATTTTTGGAGTGATGGGTAAATTTAGCCTGATTCGGTTGTTTAGACTGACGTAGGAAAGATAGCCAAGAAATTGAGAAGCTCATATATTGGATGGACTGTCCCAATAGATGATAAAACCACCCATTGTATTAGAGAGATATAAAGGGAGCTGGGTTGAAGAATATAAATAATAAGGAAGAAAAGGGGATGGCAGAGGCAAATGGAGAAGCTGTAAAGAAACGTGGTTTGCAAATTGATGGATTAGCAACAGACAGGGAAATAAGGAAACCTGTAGAATACTACATGAGGCAAATACTTAGCTTTTGAGAGGCTGCTGGGGAAATGTCATTCTTAGATTAGACTCTAGATCAGTTTATGACAAAGGAAGGGACAAATCGTTCATTGTATACAGTGAGAATAAAGGGGATTTTGCTGGTTATGGAGTATCAGTACAAGAAAGCATGGAAACATCTGAAGACGAGGGAGTAAAAAGCACTTATGTTAGCAGGAAAGGAATACAGAACATTGTGGAGAAGGCTAGATGCACTAGGCTAGCTGGCACCAATATGGCATAAAGGTAATAATTTGTGTGTGTAATTTTATATTGCTGTTGTCCGGTGTCTGGATGAAACACAACGCATTTTGTCTGAGGTAAAGGGGTAGTATTAAGCCTAATGACCAGAGAAGCACTCTTCCTTGTCAGGAGTGATAGTAGGTCTAACAATTGTCAACTCCATAATGAAGCACCAACTCAAGGAAAAATAAACAAAAAACAAACAAACAGAAAATAGAAGAAAAGACAATAGAGATAAAGAGAAAGGTGAGAAATATCAGATTATAGGGGAGCTGCAGATGTAGAATTAGAGGAAAGAGAGAGATTAGAATGCTCATGAAGTAAGAAATAAGGTCAAAGAATTATGGAAATTTCTTCAGATCTCATTGTAATACAGTATGTCCAAATTAAAACAAATGAATTTTCTTTATTTAACTATTAATCTTTAAAATGTTGAAGAAAATCAGTTCAAAGAAGTACAAAGGAGACTTTCACATCACTATTTCTAATAATAATCCTAAAAGACAACTTAAGAACTCAATGTTATTTAAAGATAACATAGAAATTTATTAAAAAAACAAAATTACTCAATTTTTGTTTAAATAGTAATGAACAATATTGACTTTATCTATTGACACAGGAAAAAAAGATTACCAAAATGTTAAAAATTATATTTCAGTTAGTTCAAATAATGGTGATTTTTTCTGATGTCTTATTTATGTATTTGTGTATTATCTCAATTTTTTCAATACTATATATTGTAGGTATATATGTATATGTGTGTGCATATATATTTATATATATGTGCATATATATGTATATGGGTGTATGTGTGTGTGTGTGTGTGCATATATATGTATATATATATGGAGAGAAAGAACTAGAGAAAGAGAAAAGCAGACATTTTATACATTACTATACAAATTTCTAAAATCTCCATTCCAACAAGATGATATGTATATGTAATGCCAATCACAAAAGAAAACAAGACGAACAATTTAAAGAAACATAAACGGGTGGATATGGTTATCAGCAGCCTTTCTGAACAGTGGTGCTCACTTGAATGACGTAGCAAGACATACTGTGTTAATTTTTGTGCCCTTCCAGTATGAAGGATAGTCACAGCCGAACCTGTTCATTAGTGCTCATGAATGCAATTGCCATAGTCTTTCACCTGGGCTTTGGTGCTTCCTAGTTAAGCACGTCACTCAAGGTTTGTCCAGATAACAGATGGAATCTCATAAATACCCTGTTGTTAAAGGGTTGAAAAAAATTAAATAATAAGAGAAAATAAATGACATTGTACTAAAAATGTAAGTTAATTAATATGTAGACTTGGAAATATGTCCACAAATTCTGAGAGTAAAGCAAGTTGCAGAGTCCATATATATATACACACTGTATATGTATGTGTGTGCTTGTGCACAGCATATATACCAAAAAAACAAAAAACCCCAAACCTGTTGACTTAAAGTTGAATTCAGATCCATAGTGACCCTACAGGACAAAGTAGAATGGCCCCATAGGGTTTGCTGGATTTTAGCGGCTGCTGGATTTGAACTGCCGACCTTTTGATTAACAGCCATAGCTCTTAACCACTGCACCCCCAGGGCTCCACTGCATATATACATATACAATACATTCATGCATATATGTAGATGTGTACCTACAAACTTATAGATAAACACACATGTTTCTATATCCCTGAAAATGGTTTGAAAGTATGCATAAGTCTAATAACAATTTTTGGTCTCTATGTGGGCCATTTGGCACTGGAAATCAACTTTTTTTTTTCTCTTACACTTAATTTGATGTTTAATTGGAATATCCCACTATGGCACCATGATACAGTTGATACAAAATTCCAAAGAATGAAGTCAGAATGTAACTATTTGGAGCGATTATAAGCTGGTAGATCATTTTAATAAGAATTAGTGGAGAGATTCTGTGAGGAATGAACTGGTGAAAACCAAAAGCAACTTCTGGAAAGTTACAGTTATGGGATTCCAGCAGGAGAGGCTCTAAAGAACCCAGGAAAATGCCCATGAAAATGGCCTGCTTAAAACGTCAGTAAGGTCCACAGGGTGCAATGTCAACTTGGGAATAAAGACCATACCAGTGAATGAAGAACTTTATTTTCCTCCTAATTCTACTCCCACATGATTTTGGGGAGTTCTGATATTAATTCAAAATTATCAGAGGTATTAATTCAAAATTATCAGAGGTGAGTAAAAATGAGAGAAGACAGAAACAAAGCCTCTACACCAAATACAAAGAGGAAACCTGCAACCTGCAGGATCTACATTCAAGAGAAAACTTACCAGGAAATGAAAGGAGAAATGTTGATTAATATAGTAAGACAGATGCTCAAAGGTCTGAATTAACTCTGTTGCATAACATCAAACAATTGTTTGATTTTCTATCACTTAAGAGTCACCAGAGAAGTCAGAAATTCTCTAAGAGGTTTTATCCAAAGTAAGCGAAAAAGCTTGTGCTGCTGAGCAGCTTGAAATGGGAAGTGGAAGACACAAAGTTGCATTTTTATTACATTAAAAATTTGTTCAATGTACCAGTTATATTAACTTCTATTTTAAAATATTTTATTATCATATGCATTCCTTTTATTTAAAATATACAGAGAAATTAATGGAATATTAGCAAAACATGTATCCTATCTTAGGCAATATAGGAGGTACACGTTGTTGTTAGGTGCCCTCGAGTCAGTTCCCACTCATAGCAACCCTGTATGTACAACAAAATGAAACACTGCCTTGTCCCGTGCCATCCTCAAAATTGTTGCTATGTTTGAGCCCATTGTTGCAGGTACATGGGAGAGTTTAGAGCTCAATGACTACAACTAATTCAGATACAATCACTGTATAATATGGTAAGGTTTGTTAAGTATATTGTACATATATGTGTGTGTGTATATGAATAAGCATATACATATCATATAAGAAAATGGAATAATGGAATTGGTGAATCTAGGTTTTGCTTTGGAAAGTGAAAAAAGCATTACTTAAACTGGGTATACAAAGATTAAGGATTCACTGACCCCAACTGGTGAATAAAAGCATTTTAATTTGAGTCATGGTATGTACAAAGGTGTAAGTGGTGAGAAACATCACATTATGCTGTGAAAAGAAGAGCCAAATTAGTGTAGTTGACATATAAAGAGGGCGACAGGGAAGGAGACTGATGGACTATTACACGGGTCCACATGGTGGGTAGAGTGTTGAGTTCTAGAATATCATGCTAAATAATGTCGATATTGCATGTGAAAGTTGAACGATAAAAAGGAAGACAGAAAAAGAATTGACACCTTTGAATTGTGGTGTTGGAGAAGAATACTGAATATACCATAGACTGTCAAAAGAATGAACAAATCTGTCTTGGAGGAAGTACAACCAGAATGCTCCTTAGAACCAAAGATGTGAGACTACATCTCACATACTTTGGACATGTTGTCAGGAGGATTTGTCCCTGGAGAAGGGCAACATGCTCATTAAAACACAGGGTCATTGAAAATGAGGAAGACCCCCAATAGATGGATAGACACAGCGGCTACAACAATGGGCTCAAGCATAACAATGGTTATGAGGATGGCGCAGGACCAGGCAGTGTTTTGTTCTGTTGTACCTGGGGTCTCTATGAGTCGGAACTGTCTCAAGGGTACCTGAGAACAGCAACAAAAATATAGATATTATTATATGAGTAAAGTGAAAGACAGGAACCATTTTAACTTGAAATCATAAGGTTGGATTAACATGAGTTAAGGATTCCTCCTAAATGCACTACTTGTACTTTTTTTATTGTTTACCTTATAAAACTTACCATGCTTTATAGTAATTGCTAGGCTTCTATCTCCCAGTGGACTGTGGAATTCTGGTGTTAAGGGCTACCTTTTCTGCAAAAAAAAAAAAAAAAGCAGGCTTTGGAAGATGAAGGAAAAAAACACTAAACTAAGATTTTGACATTGTTTGGAAATACAGCTGAGACTATATGAGAAAGATGAAAATTAGAGATAGTGTTTAGGTGTAACTGTAAAATTGATCATGAAGCTACAGATTAGATAAGATTTACCAGAAAGAATGTGAAAGGTAAGGGAATGGGTCAAGAATAAAAACGCAGGGTCTACAAATTTATTAAATAAGTCATAATTAAAAAAAATTGTTTTAAAGAATCGCATAATTCACATTATAATATCTTGTTGAAAGAGTCCTTCTATTATTCAATAATTGTCCATATGAGAAAGTTAGGTATACTAGGAATATTTGAAACAAATTTTGCTGATTTGATCAAAAAAAAAAAAAAAATTTGATAGATATGCCTATATAATTTCTGGTATGACTATAAGTAATACAGAGCTACTGGATTAAGATTTTGAAGGTAAAGATGACCTCACTTGTGTAAGGTGTTTGTTTTCCTTTCTTGGTTCAATGTATATACATCATATATTTACAAACCATAAGCCTAAGTGAAGAGCTATTGCATAGTTGTAAACACCTGGCATATCCATATATGGTTTGACTCACTGAAGGATTTAACAGCTGTTTTTCTAATTTGAAATTCACTTCCTGCTCCTATAGCTGAAGTTAAAACACACCAGTTTGTGTGATTATAATAAAGGGGATAAAAATGCAGAACAGGGCTTTTTTTTTGGATGAGTTTCTATATTTAGCTTCTCTAATTTAAAAAAAAAAAAATTTTTTTTTTTTTTAAAGAAAAGTGGCACAGTCCACTTAGCTGAGAGATGATTTTTTTTTTTTTTTTTTTTTTTTTGCAGTAATTTACAGCATTTGCTGGTGGAGAAGAGGCTGTTCACTGAAAGTGAAGGAGTGATAGCTGCCTGGGGTAAATATTGATAGAATAGCTCAGCATGCCCGAAGTAGACCACACTGTTCTCTCGGACACTTCCAAAGATAGTATAGAATCTGGTTTGTCCCAACTAGTAGTTATCAATTTTAACAAAATATTTAACATCACTTGTCATTTTCTATGCACTATTCTCTATTTCCTCTCTTCAGCTCTTATTCACTCCTTGGTTTCCAAACGTAGCAGTAACATGTTTATCTCCACAGGTAATACAGAGGAAAGGTGTCTATTTTCAAACCAAACTTTTTTTTTTAATGGACTTGTTAGAATAACCTTATAATTATTCACAATCAGTGGAGGCTCTGATGTTTCTCCACATTAAAATAAAAGTCAAATTAATCTCCAGGGTAACTGGATCCTATCCCCTTTTTATAAATACTTTAACCTCATCCCAAAATTAATTCATTGTACCTTTATCCACAACATAAAAAGAGACTACTGAGCCCTATAAAGTAAAGGTGCTATGAAAAATAAAATAGACAAAGTGAAGCAGCACTTTCACCTTTATCATCAAGCATTTAGATCAACATTTTTAAAAGGCATTTAGCATTATTCCATGGAATCCTCATGGTGTGTTCTAATCAAAGATGTAGAAAATTTTCTTAAATATCTTCAGAATTTTTTTCATATTCAATTTTAAGTCTTAGGTTTACTTATTTTCACTTTTCTGATCAAACTTCCTAAATCCATAGCAATTTTAGGGGAAAAAAATCAAATATGAAAAGACAATGCCTGATGGTTGTTAGCCTAACACTTGACTAAGACTGAAGGTTATAAATGAATTGGGAATTAAACTTTAGATGTGTGGCTAAAGTGGATCCCGTGTTTTATTCAGATTTCACTTTAGATAGGAAGAAGAAATAAATATCTGCACACAATAGCTTTTTATTGAGACTTTTATTTATGCTACATACATAAAACCAAGTGTAAAAGAATAAAGTAACATGAATGTAAACGTAAATAAACCTCCTTTGATTTTTCTTGGTTTCAACATTGCTTTGTCAACTACTCTAAAGAAATTATAATTTACCACTTTTTTGAAATTATATTCTGAAGCAAAAGCAGGGATAGATAAATTGAGTAAAGATGTTAAAGAGTATTGGTATACATGCACCTATTTTTCCCACTTGTTTGCCCACTTCTAGTGCAGACAAGATAATGATTAAGGACAGACGGTAATAGAATTGTTGACATACTACCACTTTTACACATGTTCAGTGAATCTGTGGCAGTGACAGGCCCATGTTAGAGAAAAGGATAAGGATGACTCGAAGCCACCTCTCCCTTTAATCTTTTATCTGCTTTTGTGGGTCTTTTCTAGATGTTATGATTAAAATGGGGGAAAAGATTAAAAACAGACATGACATTTTCTCTTGTGCTGTTGATATTAAAATATATATATATATCCAAATGCTTCCTTAGTCAGAATGATCTAAAATTATAGCACACAATGCCAATTTCTAAGTGACTATACAAAGAACATAGGGTCTGGTTTTCATCACATGCATTATCAGTTACTACATTCTTATATTTTATACTTTCCATAAAACCACCTCCTCGGAAAAGAATGGTTGTCCACCCAGTGAGATGCACTGACAAACGTTTTAACTATTTAAAAATTAATTCATGTTAATTGACTACCGATTATCTGCCAGGCGCTGTGCTCATTGAGGACATTTAAAACGTAAGACACCGTTGCTACCCTGCTACCCTTACCATGCTCGTTATTAATGTTGAAGACAGACAGAAAAATGAAAGCAATAATATTCTTAAAATAGATTAATTGTTCCATTCTTCAAGAAAAAAATGGAATATTATTGCACTTCTATGTTAATTTTTTCACTGGCTAATGCTTTTCAGAAGTAGACTGCCGGGTCCTTCTTCCTAGTCTGTCTTAGTCTGGAAGTTCAGCTGAAACCTGTCCTCCGTGGGCTACCCTGCTGGTATTTGAATACCGGTGGCATAGCTTCCAGCATCACAGAACACGCAAGCCGCCACAGTATAACAAACTGACAGACACATGGGGGAACACTTAATTGTGCTCATGAGGAACCTTTAAATAGATCAAGAGACAGTCGTTCAGTCAGAACAAGGGGATACTGATTGGTTTAAAGTCAGGAAAGACGTGCATCAGGGTTGTATTCTTTTACTATGCCTATTCAATCTGTATGCTGAGCAAATAATCAAAGAAGCTGGACTATATGAAGAAGAACTATGTATCAGGATTGAAGGAAGACTCATTAACAATCTGCATTATGCAGATGACACAACCTTACTTGCTGAAAATGAAGAGGACTTGAAGCACTTACTAATGAAGATCAAAGACCACAGCCTTCAGTATGGATTGCACTTCAAAAATCCTCACAAGTGGACCAATGAGCAACATCATGATAAACGGAGAAAATATTGAGGTTGTCAAGGATTTCATTTTACTTGGATCCACAATCAACAGCCATGGAAGCAGCAGTCAAGAAATCAAAAGACGCTTTGCATTGGGTAAATCTGCATCAAAGGACCTCTTTAAAGTGTTGAAGAGCAAAGATGTCACCTTGAAGACTACGGTGCCCTGACCAAAGCCATGGTATTTTCAATCTCATCATATGCATGTGAAAGCTGGACAATGAATAAGGAAGACCGAAGAAGAATTGAAGCCTTTGAATTGGGGTGTTGGCGAAGAATATTGAATATACCATGGACTGCCAAAAGAATGAACGAATCGGTCTTAGAAGAAGTACAACCAGAACGCTCCCTGGAAGCAAGGATGGCGAGACTGCGTCTTACATACTTTGGACATGTTGTCAGGAAGGATCAGTCCCTGGAGAAGGACATCATGCTTGGCAGAGTACAGTGTAGGTGGAAAAGAGGAAGACCCTCAGCTAGGTGGATTGACACAGTGGCTGCAACAATGAGCTGAAGCATAACAATGATTATAAGGATGGCACAGGACTGAGCAGTGTTTTGTTCTGTTGTGCATAGGGTTGCTATGAGTCAGAACCAACTTGATGGCACCTAACAACAACATGTTACTTTTACTGTTATTGTTTTAGTGAGTGTGGTAGGTAGAATTCTAAGATATGTCCACCAAGATTTCCAGGCTTTGGTGTGTAGACACTTTCTCCCAATTACTCAGTCAAACACTAATTTAGATACTGTCAGTTTATCACACTGAGCTAATGCTTTTCAGAAGTAGACTGCCAAGATTTCCAGGCTTTGGTGTGCAGACACTTTCTCCCAATTACTCAGTCAAACATTAATTTAGATACTGTTAGTTTATCACACTGAGGGGGCTTGTGTGTTGCTGGGATGCTGGAAGCTATGCCACAGGTATTCAAAGCCCAGCAGGGTACCCATGGCAGATAGGTTTCAGCTGAGCTTACAGACTAAAACAGACTAAGAATAAGGACACTACAGTTTACTTCTGAAAAGATTTAGCCAGTGAAAACTTTATGAATAGCTGTGGAACATTGTTTGATGCAGTGTTGGAAGATGAGCCCCACAGGTTGGAAGGCACTCAAGAAATGTCTGGGGAAGAGCTGCCTTCTCAAAGTAGAGTCAACCTTAATGAAGTGGATGGAGTCAACTTTTCGGGACCTTCATTTCCTAATGTAGCACGGCTTAAAATGAGAAGAGACAGCTGCAAACATTCATTAATAATCAGAACCTGGAGTGTACAAAGTATGAATCTAGGAAAAATGGAAGTTCTCAAAAAAGAAAGAGCACAAACATTGATATCTTAGGCATTAGTGAGATGAAATGGACTTTTCTGATGCGATTTTGATTGGACAATGATATGGTCTACTATGCCGGGAATGATAACTTGAAGAGGAATGGTGTTGCATTCATCGTCAAACAGAACATTTCAAGATCTAGTCTGAAGTACAACTCTGTCAGTGATAAGATAATCTCCATAGGCCTACAAGGAAGACCAGTTAACAGGACTATTATTCAAATTTAGGCACCAACCACTAAGGCCAAAGATGAAGAAACTGAAGATTTTTACCAACTTCTGCAGCCTGAAATTGACCAAACATTACAGTCAGGATACATTGATAATTACTGGAGATTGGAATAACAAATTTGGAAACAAAGAAGAAGGATTGGTGGTTGGAAAATATGGCCTTGGTGATAGAAACGATGCTGGAGATTGCATGATAGGATTTTGCAAGACTGAGGACTTCTTCATTGCAAATACCTTTTTTCACCAACATAAAGGGTGATTATACATGTGGACCTGAACAGGTGGAATACACAGGAATCACATCGACTACATTGTGGGAAGAGACAATAGAAAAGCTCAATATCATCAGTCAGAACAAGGCCAGGGGCCAACTGCGGATCAATCAATTGCTCATATGCAAGTTCAAGTTGAAACTGAAGAAAATTAGAACAAGTCCAAGAGAGCCAAAATATGACCTTGAATTTAGAGACTGTCTCAAGAATAGACTCGACATGTTGAACACTAATGACTGAAGACCAGATGAGATTTGGAAGGACATCATATGTGAAGAACGAAAGAGGTCGTTAAAAAGACAGGAAAAAAGCAAAAGACCAAAATAGATGTTAGAAGAGACTCTAAAACTTCCTCTTGAACATCAAGTAGCTAAAACAAAAGGAAGAAATGATGAATTAAAGAGTTGAACAGAAGATTTCAAAACAGCGGCTTGAGAAGACAAAGTAAAGTAGTATAAATAACATTGTGCAAAGACCTGGAGATGGAGAACCGAAAGGAAAGAACACGCTCTGCATTTCTCAAGCTGAAAGAACTGAAGAAAAAAAAAATCATGTCTCAAGTTGCAATATTGAAGAATTCAATGGGGAAAATATTAAATGACTCAGAAAGCATTGGAAGGAATATACAGTCACTATACCAAAAAGAATTGGTGGATGTTCAACCATTTCAGAAGGTACCATATAAGCAGGCACCAATGGTACTGAAAGATGTAGTCCAAGGCATATTAAAGGCATTGGTGAAAAACAAAGCTCGAGGAACTAATAGAATACCAGTTGAGATGTTTCAACAAATGAAAGCAGTGTTGGAAGTACTCACTCGTCTATGTCAAGAAATTTGGAAGGCAGCTACTTGGCTGTCATGGATTGAATTATGTCTCCCCAAAAATCTGTGTTTCAGTGGGGCTGGGACATGATTCCTGGTATTGTGTGATTTTCCTATATGTTGTAAATCCTGCGACTATGATGTTCATGAGGGAGGACGGGCAGCAGTTGTGTTAGTGAGGCAGGACTCAACCTAGGAGATTGGAATGTGTCTTGAGGCAATCTCTTGTGATATAAAAGAGAGAAGCAAGCAGAGAGACAGGGGGACCTCATACCACCAAGAAAGCAGCGCAGGGAGCTGAGCTTGTCCTTTGGACCCAGGGTCCCTACGCAGAGAAACTCCTAGTCTGGGCGAAGATTGATGAGAAGGCCGACAGAGAGAGAAAGTCTTCCCCTGGAGCTGACACCCTGAATTTGGACTTTTAGCCTACTTTACCGTGAGCAAATAAACTTCTCTTTGTTAATGTCATCCACTTGTGCTATTTCTGTTATAGCAGCAATAGATAACTAAGACACTGGCCAACTGACTAGGAGAGATCTACATTTATGTGTATTCCTAAGAAAGGTGATCCCATCAAATGTGGAAAGTATTGAACAATATCATTAATAACACACACAAGTAAAATTTTGCTGAAAATCATTCAAAAGCAACTGCAGTAGTGTGTCAACAGAGAACAGCCAGAAATTCAAGCCAGATTCAGAAGAGGATGTGGAACAAGGGATATCTTTGCTGATGTCCGATGGATCCTGGCTGAAAGCAGAGAATACCAGAAAGATGTTTACCTGTGTTTTATTGACTATGCTAAGGCAATCGACTGTGTGGATCATAAGAAATTACCGATAACATTGTGAAGAATGGGAATTCCAGAACATTTAATTGTGCTCATGAGGAAGACATGGATCAAGAGGCAGTAGTTCAAATAGAACAAGGAGACAATGCATGGTTTAAAGTCAGGAAAGGTGTGCATCAGGATTATATCCTTTCACCATACCTATTCAATCCGTATGCTGAGCAAATAATCTAAGAATCTCAAGTATGTAAAGAAGAATGGGGAATCAGGATTGGAGGGAGACTCATTAACAACATGCGTATGCAGATAACACAACCTGGTTTGCTGCAAGTGAAGAGGACTTGAAGCACTTAATGATGAAGATTAAAGACCACAGCCTTCAGTATGGATTACACTTCAACATAAAGGAAGCAAAAACACTCACAACTGGACCAGTAAGCAAAGTCATGATAAATGGGGAAAAGATTGAAGTTGTCAAGGATTTCATTTTACTTGGATCCACAATCCAACACCCATGGAAGCAGCAGTCAAGAAATCAAAAGACATATTGCATTGGTTGCAAAAGACTTTTTTAAAGTGTTGAAGAGCAAAGATGTCACCTTGAAGACTAAGGTGCGTCTGGCCCAAACTATGGTATTTTCAATCTCAACATATGCATGTGAAAGCTGAACAATAAATAAGGAAGACCAAAGAAGAATTGACGCCTTGAATTGTGCTGTTGGCAAAGAATATTGAATACACCATGGACTGCCAAAAGAATGAACAAATTTGTCTTAGAAGAAGTGCAACCAGAATGTTCCTTAGAAGCAAGGATGGTGAGACTATGTCTCACATATTTGTGTATGTTGTCAGAAGGTGTCTGTACCTAGAGAAGGACATCAGTCTTGGTAATGCTGAGGGTCACTGAAAAAGAGGAAAACCCTCAATGAGATGGATTGACACAGTGGCTGCAACAATGGGCTTAAGCATAACATGCATTGTGAGGATGCGGCAGAACTGGACAGTATTTCATTCTGTTGTACATAGGATCGTTAGGTGTCGCAACCAACTCTATGGCACCTAATAAAAACAACAACCGAAAAAGATTTTGCAGATGTGATTAAGGTCCCAAATTAATTAACTCTAAAATTGGAAGATTATCTGGGTAGGTCTGACTTTATCATATGAACTCTTTACAAAGCATAGTTTTATCTCTGGTCACAGAAAAGGAGGTTGAAGCAATGAGCTCTGGCTGGCAGGGAAGAAAACAAACATCCAAGTCATGAACTGCCTATGGAACAATGTGTCAAGGAACAAAAGGTGGCCTCTAGGAGCTGAGAGAGCTCGTTAGCCTAGAGTTAACAGGAAATGGGAATCACAGCCCTGCAACCTCAAGGAAGTGAATTCTCCCAAAAATCAATGAGCTTGAAAGAAGGCTTTGAGAACCATAGCTTTGATCAACACCTTGATTTCAATCTGATATACCCTGCAGAGAATGTAGCTACGCAATATAGTTCAAATTTCTGACCTGTAAAACTGTGATAATAATTTTTTCTTTCTTTAAGTTGCTACGGTTCTGGTGATTTGTTACTCACCAACTAAATCAATGAATACAGTTAAATTTTAAGAAATAATTCTCATAAAAATGCACACTGGACAGCATTTCCAATTTTCTTGTCCAACCAAAGAGGACAGGAGAAATTTTTCATTTTTTGCATAAACAATAGATTACATTACTTATAAATTGGTGGGAGTAACCAAAAAAAAAAAAAGGTTCAATATTGGAAAAATTTGTTCAACAGTGTTCTATCATTTCACCTTACTTATTCATTCTGTAGGCTGGTCAAATAGTCCAAGAAACGGGGCAATATGAAGAAGAACACTGCATCAAGGCTGAAGAAAGACTTATTAACATTCTGTGATATATACATGACACAGCTTTGATTGCCAAAAATGAAGAGTGCTTGAAGCACTTACTGATGGAGGTAAAGACTATAGCCTTCAGTACAGATTATACCCGAACATGAAGAAAATGAAAATCCTCACAGCCAGACAGGTAAGAAACATCATGACAAATGAAAAAAATTGAAGTTGTCATTAATTCCATTCTACTTGGATCAACAATCAGCATCCATGGAAGCAGCAGTTGAGAAATCAAATGATATATCGCATTGGGCAAATCTGGTACAAAATATGTCTTTAAGGTGTGCAAAAGCAAAGACGTCAGTTTGATGACTAAGACGCTCCCGACTCAAGTCATGGTCTTTTCAATTCCCTTAATGAAAGAGGGAGACAGTCAAAAAATTAATGCATTTGAATTGCAGTGTTGGCCGAGAATATTGGATATACATACCATGGACTTCCAGAAGAACAAACCTATCCTATAAAAAGAAGGTCTTAACCTGGGCTCTAAGTGTCCTTGAAATTCTGTAATTGAACAGAAAACTTATGTAAGTGCATATAAAACTTTGGTGGTGGGGGAGTATTCATTAATGTTTAACAAAATCTCAAATGAGCCCTTGACCCACAAAAATTAATCAGAAGTTCTGTATTCACAAAATTTGTTATTCATTATATTGTTTCTCTGCTTTAAAACTTAGGTACTTTCCCATTATCAACAGGTTAAAGAAGTTTAATATGGCCATTTTTTGGGGATCTAGCATTACCTATATGTTCCCAGGTTTCACATCCTTCCTTTAGCTATAGTTGCATGGGCTAGGTTTATTGTTTATTACAGAGTTCTGCAGATAACTTAACTTCACTTTCTTCTTTAACCTCTTTCTAAATACTTAATATGTATATTTCATTTTATCTTTCAATGTATGCTTTTAAGAAATTGACACATGCATATAATGCATATTTTAATCCAATAAATATCTATTGATCCTTCATTATGTGCCAGGCCTTGTTCAATAGTCCCATCGGAAAGTACCTTATTATTTCAAAGTTCTAGGTCTTTCATTCTTCTTTGCTTCTCTTCAGTTAACCTCTCCAGACTTACTCTTATGTCTGGAGTCAAGGTCTGTCTTTATATCTTGCTTATCATAGCCATCTTATTGAGAATATCACCTCCCTCCTCTTTACCAATTTGAATCCAGTCCACCATTCAGAGTTCAATTCATGGTTGTCATTTTTATACCTGTCATGTAGTAACATTACCTTCCTCCAACTTTCTAGAGCACTTATAGCTAACTATTTGGAACAAAGTGAAATCTAACTTGTTTTTTTATTTTTATGTATTTATTTAAAAAATTTGTTCTACCACTATTCCACATAAACTGACATGAACTTGGGTCATCTGTATGTACAAATAGAAACTACTCAAATTTTTATAGCTCTACTTAAATTAATAGAATTCATCTTTCTCCTGTTTAATCATTGCATTTGTTTACAAATAGTTTCTTACATCTAAAAATAAAGTAAATCCTGAGGACACACTACTTATCTTGTCTTCTAATTCAGCAAACATATACATAGATATATATCCTTAAGGTCAGTTTCTCCTACTTCCTGTCATCAAAATAATCAAAAGAAACCTATTTGACTAAAGTTAGTAAGAAATTCTCCTGGACTATAGACACAGCATTGAATAGCGGTTAATTGTACAACTGGTTTGAATTCTAGGTCTGCTACTTTCTAGGTTTTAGAGCTTCAACAAGTTTCTTTAAAAGCCCATGATTTATTTTTCTGATCAAAAGAATTTAAAAAAATAATAAAAATGCTTGCCTCATATTTTTGCTTTGATGTTAAGTTAGAGTCTGTAGTATACATGCTATACACATTAACCTTTCAAATTACTTTTTATCAGAATATAGAGTAGTTGGACTGAGGTCAGTTTTTTGATTGTCTGTTTCTGAAGTGCTTTCCCTCAAACAACACTTGTATAAAATAATATTTTTCCAAGAGGAAGACTTTTTTAATTGCTTTCCCAATCCAGGAGGCAAATTCTAAAAGAAAACTTTCATTATTATAACATGAAGTGTTCTCATTTTAGCTAGTAACATATTTGAAGGATATTGTTTGATTCCTCCATAATCCCTCTGCATTTGTTATTTTTGTTTTTTAGTTTTGAAATATATTCAGTATTGTAGCCAACTTGGTTTAGGTTTGGAAGAGATTTTGCAACACAACTAGAGCATAGCTGTTTTACTCTAATAAAAACCCTCTGACACATGACACTTGTACTAGCCCTACCAGCACTTAGTTTTCTGCTTTCACACAAATGTATAAAATTTATACCATTATAGAAGTAAGCATAAGAGCTTTCTGAAATGACTCACTACTTACCTTTTATAAACAAATACTCCTCTCTAGATCAACATCAAAAAGACATTTATTATTAACTATTTATTTGATAAAACATAGGAAGAATAAAATGAACATTATTTTAAAAGTAAAATTCTGGGAACAGGTTGTGATATAGTAATTGATTTTAGATTAAATGAAGTGTCTAAATAAGTATCAACATAATAGTTTATTTGCTATGATTCACCAGTATCTAAGAACCTTAAACTGTCAATATTAAAGGCCCAGTATATTAGACTCATTAATTGCACCAAGCAGAAATAATTTGAATAAAGAAAAATTAAAATGTAACTGTCATTTTTGTATTGTTGTTGTTGTTAGGTACCATCGAATCAGTTCTTAAACCTATGTACAACAGAAGGAAACAATGTGTGGTCCTGGACCATCTTCATAATCTTTGTTATGCTTAAATCCATTGTTGCAGCCACTGTGTCAATCTGTCTCATTGAGGGTCTTCCTCCCTTTCGATGATCATTTACTTTACCAAGTATAATGTCCTTCTTCAGGGGCTGTTCCCTCCTGATAACATGTCCAAAGTGTGTGGGATGAAGTCTCGCCTTCCTTGCTTCTAATGGGCATTCTAACTGTACTTGTTCCAAGACAAATTTGTCCATTCTTCTGGCAGTCACAGTATAGTCAAAGCTCTTGCCTACACCATAATTCAAAGGCTTCAGTTCTTCAGTCTTCCTTACTCATTGTCCAGTTTTCACATGTACATGAGGCAATTGAAAACACCATGGCTTGAAGGAACCATCCCCGAAGACAACTCATCAGACATGAAAGGGACTGGACAGTGGGTGGGAGAAAGATGCTGATGAAGAGTGAGCTAATTATATCAGGTGGACACTTGAGATTGTGTTGGCATCTCCTGTCTGGAGGGGGGATGGGAGGATAGAGAGAGTGGGAAGCTGGCAAAATTGTCACGAAAGGAGAGACTGGAAGGGCTGACTCATTAGGGGGAGAGCAAGTGGGAGTACGGAGTAAGATGTATGTAAACTTATATGTGACAGACTGACTTGAATTGTAAACGTTCACTTGAAGCTCAATAAAAGTTAATAATAATAATAAAAAAAAAACACCATGGCTTGAGCCAGATGCATCTTAGTCCTTAAAGTAACATCTTTTTTTTTTTTTAAACACTTTAAAGACGTCTTTTGCAGCAGATTAGTTCAATGCAATGCTCATTTGATTTCTTGACTACTGCTTCCATGAGTGTTGATTGTGGGTCCAAGTAAAATGAAATCCTTGACAACTTGAATTTTTTCTCCATTTATCACAGTGTTGCTTGTTGATCCAATTGTGAGGATTTTTGTTTTCTTTATGTTGAGGTCCACTTGACTTCAGCAATGATATCCCTTGTTCCATGTCCTCTTAGGAATCCAGCTTGAATTTCTAGCAGTACTCTGTCCATGTACAACTGCAACTACTTTTGAATGAAGTCATGGGTTGAATTGTGTCCTACAAAAATATATGTCAGTGGGCAGGACTAAGATGGTGGAATAGAAAGACACATCTGGGAAGCCCTCTCACAACAAAGACCTGAGAAAACAAGTGAAATGAGTATATTTATGACAAGCTAGGAGCCCTGAACATCAAAGGCAA
Organism: Elephas maximus indicus; assembly: GCF_024166365.1. Classification (NCBI taxonomy): domain Eukaryota; kingdom Metazoa; phylum Chordata; class Mammalia; order Proboscidea; family Elephantidae; genus Elephas; species Elephas maximus. Next base: position 93,992,259 of record NC_064823.1, read on the forward strand.
AGTTAGAAAACAAACTGAGTGGCAGGAGGCAGAAGAGATGGTTCAGAAGCAGAGAGGAGTCACTGGACCTGAATCACCAGGAGCCTTCAGGCACCATTCTTGGGAGCAGCTGCAGTGGGCCGATGCTAGCATTCAGCCACAGCTTCTTCATGGAGAAGTAGCCAGCCACACAGCCTACTCACACCTCTGGAACCAGAGAAGAATGGGACTCCAGGAAAAAGCTAAGGACTTGAGTATATTTTACCACACTCCCCACCTCCAGGCCAGCTTCAGTGGCTATTGATTTCCCTGGGCCTGAGATAGGCCCTGTTGAGCACCTAGAGCCATCTTTCAGGCCTTCAAGAAGAAATAAATCCACAATTGAGGGAAAAGAAAATTTGCCAGCTCCACTAACCAGGGGAGCTCAGGACAGAAGCAGATCTTGGCCAGGCATAAATGGTCCATAGGCTTTGAGTAACTTTCCTCCCTGCATGGACCTGTATGGGCCTAATTCAGGAGAATAGGCCCCTGCTGGCAGACTACATCTGTTTCAGCTATGCGGTGGGTATTTGATGTTTGACATCACTTTACGTATTAAACAGGGTCCTCACCTACCCACATCAGGGGCCTAAGGACTGGTGACTCCACTCAGATCACCCAGCACCCGCGACAGGGGTCCAGGGATAACTGGTACCTCCCATTCCTTACAACCAAAAACATTGGGTGCCCATGGTCCATCTGCAGAACCCACTCACCTGTACGATCTAGGGAAAAGGGACATGCTTTCCTCAGAGACACTTGGGGGATGATTCTCAGTCTCCTGCCTTGTTCAGAGCCTGACCCCCTGCTGCAACCAGATACCAGTACCTACATAAATCACCCCTACCCCTCTAAGGCTGTAGGACAAAGCCTGTACCACACACATGATGATTAGCTACCCGGACACCTGAGCTGAATTCATACAAGAAAAGTGAATGGACTCCTAGACTGATATACCTGATAACAGCTCCAACCATCTGGGGACAGGATGTCAGAGCTCCAAAGGTGAAAATAACCAAGCTAGCTCACTCAAGCAACCCATCTGAGCATATCAAAAGAAAACAAAGCAAGAATCTATGACACAGTAAGCAAACATAAAATAAACTAATACAATAACTTATATATGGCTCAGAGACAACAGTTAATATCAAGTCACATAAAGAAACAGACCATGATTGCTTAAACAAGCTCTCAGAACAAAGAATCAAGGGATCTTCTAGGTGAAAGTGCCTTCCTGGAAATACCAGAGGCAGAATACAAAGGATTAACATACAGAACCCTTCGAGACATCAGGAAGGAAATCAGACAATATGCAGGACAAGGCAAGGAACACACAGATAAAGCAGTTGAAGAAATTAAAAAGATTATTCAGGAACATAATGAAAAAATTAATAAGCTGGAAAAATCCATAGTCAGACAGCAATCAGAATTCAGAAGATTAACAATAAAATTACAGAAGTAGACAACACAATAGAAAGTCAGAGAAGCAGAATTGAACAAGTGGAAGGCAGAATTTGTGAACTTGAAGATAAACCACTTGGTACCAATATATTTAAAGAAAAATCAGATAAAAGAATTTTAAAAAATGAAGAAACCTTAAGAATCATGTGGGACTCTATCAAGGGAAATGACCTACGAGTGACTGGGGTACCAGGACAGAGAGGGATAATAGAAAATGCAGAGAGAATTGTTGAAGATTTGTTAGCTAAATAGTTCCCTGATATAGTGAAAGATGAGAAGATATTTACCCAAGATGCTCATCAAACTCTACATAAGGTAGATTTTAAAAGAAAGTCATCAAAACATATTGTAATCAAACTTGCCAAAACCAAAGATAAAGAGAAAATTTTAAGAGTGGCTAGGGATAAATGAAAAGTCACCTACAAAGGAGAGCCAATAAGAATAAGCCTGGACTACTCAGCAGAAACCATGCTGGCAAGAAGGCAATGTGATGACTTATATAAAAAATTGAAAGAAAAAAATTACCAGCCAAGAATCATATATCCAGCAAAAATGGCTCTCAAATATGAAGGTGAAATTACCACATTTCAAGGTAAACAGAAGTTTAGGGAATTTGTAAAAACCAAACCAAAACTACAAGAAATACTAGAGGGTGTTCTCTGGTTAGAAAATCAATAATATCAGGTATCAACCCAAGACTAGAACACTGGACAGAGCAATCAGATGCCAACCCAGACAGGGAAATCACAAAAATAAATCAAGATAAAAAAATGCTTGAAATAGGGAAAGTACGATGTTATTATGTAAAATAAGACAACATTAAAACAGTAAAGAGCGACTAAGAAATGTTGTCACAGATCTTTCATATGCAGAGGAAGACAAGTTGATACAAAGAAATTAAAGTTAGGTTTAAATTTAGAAAAATAGGAGTAAATATTAAAGTAACCACAAAGAAGACAAACTATCCTACACATCAAAGTAAAGTACAAGAAAAAAAATAGAGACTCAGCAGAAACAAAAACAACAAATATGAGGAAAAGGCAATGTATAAACCACTAAGCACAAAAAATTAAGTGGGAAAAGAAACCATTAACAAAACACAAAAAAAAGACATCAAAATGATAGCACTAAATTCATACCTATCTATAATTACCCTGAATGTAGATGGACTAAATGCACCAATAAAGAGACAGAGAGTGGCGGAATGAATTCTGAAAACATGAACCATCTATATGCTGCCTACAAGAGGCACACCTTAGACTTAAGGACACAAACTAAAACTAAAAAGATGGAAAAAAAAATATATCAAGCAAACAATAATCAAAAAAGAGCAGGAGTGGCAATATTAATTTCTGACAAAATGGACTTTAAAGTTAAATTTGTCTTAAAGGATAAGGAAGAACACTATATAATGATTAAAGGGACAATATACCTGGGGGGATATAACCATTTTAAATATTTATGAACCCAATGACAGGGCTGCAAAATACATAAAATAAACTATCAGCACTGAAAAGTGAGAAAGACAGCTCCACAATAATAGTAGGAGACTTCAACACACCACTTTCAGTGAAGGACAGGACATTCACAAAGAAACTAAATAAAGACAGAGAAAGAAGATCTAAATGCCACATTCAACCATCTTGACATCAAAGACATATACAGAACACTCCACCCAGCAGTAGCCATGTATATTTTCTTTTCTAGTGCACATGAACCATTCTCTAGAATAGATCACATATTACGTTATAAAGCAAGCCTTACCAGAATCCAAAGCATCAAAATATTACAAAGCATCTTCTCTAGTCATAAGGCCATAAATAGAAACGAATAAAACAAAAATCAGGGAAAAAATCAACACTTGGAAACTGAACAATATCCTGCTTAAAAAAGACTGGATTATAGAAGACATTACAGATGGAGTAAAGAAATTCATTGAATCCAATGAGAATGAAAACACTTCCTATCAGAATCTCTGGGACATAGAGAAAGCAGTGCTCAGAGGTCAATTTATATCAATAAGTGCACACATACAAGAAGAAGAAAGGCCAAATTAAAGAATTATACATACAACTTCAAAAAATAGAAAAAGAGCAACAACAAAAAAAACCCTCAAGCCAGAGGAAACTAAATCAAAAAAATTAAAGCAGAAGTAAATGAAATAGAAAACAGAAAAACAATTGAAAGAATTAACAAGACCAAGAGCTGCTTCTTTGAAAAAATTAACAAAATTGATAAGCCATTTGCCAAAGTGACAAAAGAAAAAGAGGAGAGGAAACAAATAACCCAAATAAGGAATGAGATGGGCAATATTACAACAGACCCAACTGAAATTAAAAGAATCATATCGGATTATTATAAAAAATTGTACTCTAACAAATTTGAAAAACTAGAAGAAATGGATGAATTCCTAGAAACACACTACCTACCTAAACTAACACAAACAGAGATAGAACTAAACAGGTCCATAACAAAAGAAAAGATTCAAATGGTAATCAAAAATTTCCCAACAAAAAAGCCCTGGCCTGGATGGCTTCACTGCAGAGTTGTATCAAACTTTCAGAGAAGAGTTAACACCACTGCTGCTAAAGGTATTTAACAGCATAGAAAAGGAGGGAATACTCCCAACCTCCTCTATGAAGCCAGCAAATCCTTGATACCAAAACCAGGTAAAAAAAAAAAAAAGGTAAAGACACCACAAAAAAAAGATTACAGACCTATATCCCTCATGAACTTAGATGCAAAAATCCTCAACAAAATTCAAGCCAATAGAGTTCAGCAAAACATCAAAAAAATAACTCACCATGCCCAAGTGGGATTTATATCAGGTATGCAGGGATAGTTCAACATTAGAAAAACAATTGATGTAATCCATCACATAAATAAAACAAAAGGCAAGAATCACATGATTGTACCAATTGATGCAGAAAAGGAATTTGACAAAGTTCAACACCCATTCATGATAAAAACTCTCAGGAAATAGGAATAGAAGGAAAATTCCTCAACATAATAAAGGGCATTTGTACAAAGCCAATAGCCAACATCATCCTAAATATAGAGACTGAAAGCATTCCCCTTGAGATTGGGAACCAGACCAGGATGCCCTTTATCACCGCTCTTATTCAACATTGTGCTGGAGGTCCTAGCCAGAGCAATTAGGCTAGATAAAGGAAAAAAGGGCATCCAGACTAGCAAGGAAGAAGTAAAAGTATTTCTATTTGCAAATGACATGATCTTATACACAGAAAACCCTAAGGAATCCTCAAGAAAACTGCTGAAACTAATAGAAGTGTGCAGCAGAGTATCAGGATACAAGATAAATGTACAAAAATCAGTTGGATTCCTCTACACCAACAAAAAACATTGAAGAGGGAATCACCAAATTAATACCATTTACAGTAGCCCTCAAGAAGATAAAATACTTAGGAATAAATCTTACCAGAGATGTAAAAGACCTGTACAAAGAAAACTACAAAGCAATTTTGCAAGGAACCAAAAGAGATCTACATAAGTGGAAAAACATGCCTTGCTCATGGATACATACGATAGGAAGACTTAAAATTGTAAAAATGTCTATTCTACCAAAAGCAATCTATAGATTTAATGCAATTCTGATCCAAATTCCAAAGACATTGTTTAATGAGATGGAGAAACAGATCACCAATTTCACGTGGAAGGTAAAGAGGCCCCAGATAAATAAAGCACTACTGAAAAAAAAGAACAAAGTGGGAGGCCTCAGTCTACCTGATTTTAGAACCTATTATACTGCCACAGTAGTCAAAACAGCATGGTACTGGTGCAACAACAGATAAGTAGACCGATGAAACAGAATTGAGAATCCAGACATAAATACAACCACATGTGAGCAGTTGATATTTGACAAAGGCCCCAAATCAGTTAAATGGGGAAAAGACAGTCTTTTTAACAAATGGTGCTGGCATAACTGGATATCTATCTGCAAAAAAATGAAACAAGACCCATACCTCACAACATGCACAAAAACTAACTCAAAATGGATCAAAGACCTACATATAAAATCTACAACGATAAAGATCATGGAAGAAAAAATAGGGACAACGTTAGGAGCCCTAATACATGGCATAAACAGTATAGTAAACATTACTAACAATGCAGAAGAAAAACTAGGAGCTCCTAAAAATCAAACACTTATGCTCATCCAAAGACTTCAACAAAAGAGTAAAAAGATTACCTACAGACTGGGAAAAAGTTTTTAGCTTTTACGTTTCCCATCAGCAACTGATCTCTGAAATCTACATGATACTGCAAATACTCAACTACAAAAAGACAAATAGCCCAATTAGAAAATGGGCAAAAGATACGAAAAAACACCTCACTAAAGAAGGCATTCAGGTAGCTAACAGATGCATGAGGAAATGCTCATGATCATTAGCCATTAGAGAAATGTAAATTAAAACTACAATGAGATTCCATCTCACTCCAACAAGGCTGGCATTAATCAAAAAATAATAATAATAATAAATGTTGGAGAGTCTGTGGAGAGTGGAACACTTATACACTGCTGCTGGGAATGTAAAATGATACAACCACTTTGGATATCGATTTGCCGCTTCCTTAAAAAGTTAGAAATAGAACTACCATATGATCCAGCAATCCCACTCCTCGGAATATATCCTAGAGAAATAAGAGCCTTTACACGAAGAGATACATGCACACCCATGTTTATTGCAGCACTGTTTACAATAGCAGAGGGGTGGAAGCAACCAAGGTGCCCATCAAAGGATGAATGGAGAAATAAATTATGGTATATTCACACAATGGGATACTACGCATCGATAAAGAACAGTGATGAATCTGTGAAACATTTCATAACATGGAGGAATCTGGAAGGCATTGCGCTGAGTGAAATTAGTCAGTTGCAAAAGGACAAAGATAAGACCACTATTATAAGAACTTGAGAAATAGTTTAAACAGAGAAGAAAATATTCTTTGATGGTTACGAGAAGGGGGAGGGAAGGAGGGTGGGAGAGGGGTATTCACTAATTAGATAGTAGGTAAGAACTATGTTAGGTGAAGGGAAAGACAACACACAGTTTAGGAGAGGTCAACACAACTGGACTAAACCAAAAGCAAAGAAGTTTCCTGAATAAACTGAATGTTTCTAAGGCCAGGGTAGCAGGGAAAGGGATTTGGGGACCATGGTTTCAGGGACATCTGAGTCAATTGGCATAATAAAATCTACTAAGAAAACATTCTGCATCCCACTTTGGAGAGCGGTGTCTGAGGTCTTAAACGCTAGCAAGCAGCCATCTAAGATGCATCAATTGGTCTCAACCCACCTGGATCAAAGGAGAATGAAGAACACCAAGGACACAAGGTAATTACAAGCCCAAGAGACAGAAAGGGCCACATAAGCCAGAGACTACATCATCCTGAGACCAGAAGAACTAGATGTTGCCCGGCTACAACCGATGACTGCCCTGACAGGGAACACAGCAGAGAACCCCTGAGGGAGCAGGAGAGCAGTGGGATATAGATCCCACATTCTCGTAACAAGACCAGACTTAATGGTCTGACCGAGACTAGAAGGACCCCGGTGGTCATGGTCCCCACACCTTCTGTTAGCCCAAGACAGGAACTATTCCCAAAGCCAACTCTTCAGACAGGGATTGGGCTGGACAATGGGATAGAAAAAGATGCTGGTGAAGAATGAGCTTCTTGGATCAAGTAGACACTTGAGACTATGTTGGCATCTCCCATCTGGAGGGGAGATGAGAGGGCAGAGGGGGTCAGAAGCTGGTGGAATGGACAGGAAAAGAGAGAGTGGAGGGAAGAAGCGGGCTACCTCATTAGGGGGAGTGCACTTAGGAGTATGTGGCAAGGTGTATATAAATATTTGTATGAGAGACTGACTTGATTTGTAAACTTTCAGTTAAAGCACAATAAAAATTCAAAAGAAAAAAAATATATATGTGTCAACTTGGTTAGGCCATGATTCCCAGTATTGTGTGGTCATCTTTCATTTTGTGATTGATATACTTTTCCTATACATTATAAATCCTAATCTCTCCCTGCAGTTAACGAGGCAAGTCTGGGTTATGTTGAAGAGGTTTAGGGTGGGATGTAACACCCTTGCTCGGGTCACACCCCTGATCCAATGTAAAGGGAGCTCCCTAGGGTTTGGCCTGTACCACCTCTTATCTTAAAAGAGATGAAAGGAAAGAGGAGGCACTGGGTGGGGAAGGCTGGGGAGTAAAGGGGAGGGGGACCTCACACCACCAAGAAAGCAGAACCAGGTGCAGAATGTGTTCTTTTTTCCTGAGGTTTCTGCATGGAGAAGCTCCTTGACCAGGTGAAGACTGATGACAAGAACCTTCCTCCGGAGCCAACAGAGAGAGAGAGAAAAGCTTCCCCTGGAGCTGATGCCCTGAAATTGGACTTCTAGCCTACCAGGCTCTGAGAGAATAAATGTTTGTTTGTTAAAGCCATCCACTTGTGGTATTTCTCTTTTAGCACCACTAGATGACTAAGACAAATTGCTCTTCAGCAAAATTTTACTTGTGTGTGACATTTGTATATAGCATATTTTTAGTCTTTTGAGTTCTGTAACTTACATTATCTTCTTTGGTCTTCCAATGATATTATGAGGTAGCTTTTTTAGATGATTTCTAACGTGGAAAATATTCAAAGTGACATAAGAGTAAGTGATACAGTTCAGACTTGAAGTCAGAATTTTTAACTTGAAGTCTTTCCTTAATCTATGTTAAACATTAAAAAAAACCAAACCCACTGCCTTTGAGTCGATTCCTGACTCATAGCAACCCTAGAGAACAGAGTAGAACTCCCCCGTAGAGTTTCCAACGAGCACCTGCTGGATTTGAACTGCTGACCTTTTATTAGCAGCCATAGCACTTAACCACTATACCACCAGGGTTTCCATTAGATAGCTAAATTCCTCTCTGGTTTGAGAATCACAGTCATTGTCTTTTTATTACGTTAAACAAGAAGGTGTTTCTAATAGCTCCTAAGGAACCAAAGTAAAAGTGGATTGGATTTTAATTTGTCTCTATCAGCTTGTAAGACATTAGCATATGCACATACAGATATTTAAAAATAATTAAAAGAGCATAGACTGAAATTTCATTTATCTTAGGATGCAAGTTGTCAGGATTTTAACAATAAATATTGCTTGATTTTTTTTTAAGGTGTTGAAGTTTGTCCTTTAATACTTATGCATTTTTCTTGCTTCTCTTTGTATTTCCATTTTCATAGGACCTTTGGTTGGCATAAACATTAGAGATAGTGGTTCAGTCGAAGTCTTGAAATTAGATCAAATGTAGACACATTTTCTTTTTTCAACTTTCAAATAGATGATCCTGTTCTGAGCTCAATTTCTGCTGATACTCCTTGTTTGCCAATATCTGGAGGTTGCTTAACTGAAGCTTGAATGATACTTGTACATGCTTAAAACTTCTTGCTTCACACTTGACTAGTTTCATTTATGCATCTTACTTATTACAAGAGTTTGTTGTACAATAAATATTGAGAAAACTAATTGCTACCCTAGAAAATTATAGGACTTTAGGGCCTGTGAAACTTCATCTTGTTCATTGCATAAGAAACATACAAATAAAAATCAGTGATATGTAACACGTTTATTAAAGTTTACTATTTCCTGAAAAGATTGTTAGTTTTAAAAAAATTCTATCAAAATTTGAGGGAAAGTCAGTTATCTAAGAATGTTTTTTTTTTCTGTGATATCTCCAGTTCAAAACATATCCTTGAAGTCACTGTTTCAAGATGTGATGAAAGTGAAAAAAAAATCCTGTCTACTGACTAGAAAAAAAAAAGGACACATATATAACCATTGTTATAAAATTGTTAAACTAAATGAAAAGCCATAGCTCTTAACCACTACTCCACCAGGGCTCCTTTCTATTGCTAGACATGGAAAAAAGGCTATAAAAATTAGAAAATTCACCTTAAATACTGAAGATATTATTCCTACTAAGTGCAACTTGTTAAGAATAATGTGTATTAAAATAGAAGTGATTTTGAAGTATTAATTCTGTCATTGAGTAGCTGGTGAAGAAATGTAATGAAAAAGACTATAAAGAATACATAAGTTTAAAAAAAAATTGTAACTCTCAGATTTTAGCCTGATATGTACACAACTTGGAAGCCATTAATTCCGTTCTCGGAACAAGGAAAAAACTTAACAAACTAAAAATCAACAACTCTTCACAGATCCATTGGAAAATTGAGGTCATGCAGCAAGCCACCACCCTGACAACTATAGAGACAGGTGACTACAGAGAATAGAGCTTCCAGGGAGTGGAAGCCCCTGTGGGAGCCGGGAACAAACACTTAAATGGTAATTGACTAATTACCAGAGAGGGAGTGGGGATTAGCTTCAGAGATAAAACTTCTAGCAGCCCAGCATTAGTAGGACTACCACACTTTGATGACTTTACCTCTAGGAGCACCACCAGGTTCTCACAGTAAAGGTCAGAGAAAAAGCCATTCATGTTTTCAGCAGGGTGGGGTGCAAAGTAACCATTTTTAAGTACACTCAGAGTCCTTTATTCTCCTTAACAAAGGCCTGTCCTCAAGGGAAACTATTTTGCCAGACCCCAGCCAAACAAGTAGAAGGGAAATACTCAAATCCAACCCCTTCTTGCCTCCCTGTCTTACCTAAATCAGGACAGAGGGGTATTGAGAAGCACTTGAAGGTCACAGCTCAAGCATGCAAGCCCATTAAAAGACTGACAATTAATTTTAGGATTATAGATTGCTCCCTATCCTCCCTTACCTTACCATCACATGAATAGGAATCCCATATAAGAATAGGGGATTACAGCTAAAAGAACAGCAAGCCTCAGACCCAATTTAAGAGGGAGTCTCAGTGGAAATACAAAAACAAGGGAGACAAAAATAGGAACACTACAGGAAGTCATATCCTTTGATACTACAGCTACAACAAGCAGTAAACACAGTTTAACTCTCAGCCAGATAAATATGAAATGTCACATTCAAGTTCTATTTGCCTCATTTCTTTTTATCCAATACATTACATCCAGATTTCAACAAAAAAAAATTCAAGGTGTGCTAAAAGGCACGAAACATAGTCCGAAGAGACAAAACAAGAATCAGAATCAGATATCACAGAGATTTGGAGTTTTCAGGTTGGGAATTTAAAATAACTATGATTAATATACTAAAGAACCTGATGGAAAAAAGTGGACAACATGAAAGAACAGATGGTAATGTAAGCAAATACATGGAAATTCTAAGAAAGAATCAGAAGGAAAGGCTATACATAAAAAGGCTGTAACAGAAATAATGAATTTCTTTGATGGGCTCATCAATAAACTGGGCATGACTGAGAAATGTCTTGAAGAAAAGTTAAGAGAAGCTATCCAAGGTAAAGAACAAAGAGGGAAAAAAAATTAAAAAATAGGTTATCCAAAAATGTGGGGCAATTACAAAGGTGTAATGGCTGTATGAGAAAGAAAGAAAGGAACAAAAGAAATACTTGAAGTAATAATGTCTGAGAATATTCAAAAAATTAATGACAGACACCAAATCATAAATGCAAGAGAGTCAGGGGATGCCAAACAGGGAAATGCTAAAATATCTGCACCTAGGTATATCGTATTCCAATTGCAGCAAAAACAGTGACGTTGAATAAATATTGAAAGAAACCAGAGTGGGGTGGAGGGGACACCTTCAATATATAGAACATGGATAGGAATTACATCAGGCTTTTCTTCAAAAACCATATAAGTAAGGAGAAAATAGAGTGAAATAAAGTGTTAAAAGAAAAGAGAACCCAGCAACCTAGAATCCTCTACCCAGTGAAATTATTCTTCAAAAGAGAAAGAGATGTAAAGATATTCTCAGACAAATAAAAACTGAGAAAATTCATTACTAACAGACCTGTCTTGCAGGAAATGTATAAAGAAATTCTTCAGAGAAAAGAAAAATGATATAGCTCAAAAATTCAGCTTTACATAAAGGAAATTCAACTTTACATTAAAGGAAGAATAAATGAAGGTAAAATAAAATATTTTCTTACTCTTATCTACTCTAACAGGTAACCATTTCTTTAAAATAATAATAGAAAACAATGTGTTGGTTGATTATAGCTTATAGATAAGTGTAATAAATGACTTCAGTGTTATAAGAGACAGAAGAAAAGTATCGGGAATATTATTTTATAAGGTACATGTGTACCTGTGAAAGGGAATAGTGTCATTACAATACTTTGTCTTCTCGAGCTGCCCATTAAAATCTTTTGTTCAACTCTTCACTTCATCATCTCTTCCTTTTGCTTTAGCTAGAATGTTGAGTAGTTAAAGCAAATGGAAGAAATGATGAACAAGAAAAGCTGAACAAAAGATTTCAAAGGCTGTCTTGAGGAGACAAAGTAAAGTATTGTAATGAAATGTGCAAAGACCTGCAGGTATAAAACCAAAAGGGAAGAACATGCTCAGCATTTCTCAAGCTGAAAGAACTAAAGAAAAAATTCAAGCCTTGAGTTGCAATATTGAAGGATTCTGTGGGCTAAGGATTGAACGACACAGGAAGCACCAAAAAAAGATGAAAGGAATACATAGAGTTACTGCAACAAAAGGAATTTGTTGACATTCAACAATTTCACGAGATAGCATATGATCAAGAACCAATGAAGGAAGAAGCCCAAGCTGTACTGAAGGCATCGTTGAAAACAAGGTTCAGGAATTAATGGTATGCCAGTTGAGATGTTTCAACAAACGAATGCAAAGCTGGATGTGGTTACTCATCTATGTCCAGAATTTCGGTAGTTACCTAGCCAACTGACTGGAAAAGATCCAAATTTGTGCCCATTCCAAAGAAAGGTGGTTCAACAGAATGCAGAAACTAACAAATGATATCATTAATATCACACACGAGTAAACTGAACATCATTCAAAAACTGTTGCAACAGTACATAGACAGGGAGCTGCCAGAAATTCAAGCCGAATTCAGAAGAAGGCATGGAATGAGGGGATATATCATTGCTGATGTCGGACGGATCTTGGCTGAAAGCAGAGAACACCAGAAAGATATTTACCTGTCTTTTATTGACTAAGCAAGGATGGCTAGACTTTGCCTCACATATTTTGGACATGTTATCAGGAGGGAACCGTCCCTAGAGAAGGTCATCATGCTTGGTAAAGCAGAGGATCAGCAAAAAGAGGAAAACTCTCAAAGAGATCAATTGATACAGTGGCTGCAACAATGGCCTCCGATATAGCAATAATTGTGAGGATGGCGAGGAATCAGGCAGTGTTTCGTTCTGTTGCACATAAGCTCAGTACGAGTTGGAAATGACTCCATGGCACCTAACAACAGCCACATGCCACACATCTAGGAAATGTCAAAGCTCAGATTTGAACACACCACTGATTGTCACCATGCCCCCTTAAACAAAATTTATTGTGATGAAATATATATAACAGAACACTTGCTGTTTGAAATATTTTTATGTGTATAGTACAATGACATTAGTTACATTCACCATGTTGCGCAGGAAAAAATAAAAAAGATGTTAGACATCTTGTGTAATTAGGAAATTGAAAATTAAAAAAAAAAAAAATGAGGTCACATTACTTACCTATTAGTACAGTTAGTGTGGTTGCCATAGAGTTGAATTTACCTCTTGATTACCCCATGTGCGTCAGAGTGGAACTGTGCACCATCGGATTTTGAGTGGCTGATTTTTTGGAAGTAGATCACCAGGCTTTTCTCCCAAAATGTCTTTGGATGGGCTCGAGCCTCTAATCTTTCAGTTAGCAGCTGTCTTAGTCATCTAGTTCTGCTATAACAGAAATGCCACAAGGGGATGTCTTTACCAGAAATTTCTTCTCTCACAGTTTAGGTTGCCAGAAGTCCAAATTCAGGGTGCCAGCTCTAGTGAAACAAGTTCTCTGATGGTTTTGAAGGAAGGTCCTTGTCTCCTTTCAGCGACTGTTGGCTGGGTGTTCCTTGGAGATCTCCATATGTTTTTGGCACAACATGTAACAATTCAGTATCAGAAAAGACTCAGAATATAGTCCTTCAATCAGGACAGCTTCTCAGCTATGCCTACAGGCAGGCCTTTCTCTCTCTCTGCCCTTGGCACCAGGACACTCCAGCACAGCCCAGCCTCTGTCCTGCTCAGGGAAGTGTTAGAAAGCAATTCAAAACCACCAATAAGTTCCCAGGGGTAACCCACTCTGACAGAAAGCCTCAGTTCAAAGGTGCTCAGCTCTCTAGCTCCATGGGTCAGCAAGCCTAGCTCCACCAAAAAATGCCTGGAAACACCCCACTCTGCCACCAAGTCTCCTGTCTGAAAGCGCACTCTCATTCTGTGGGTTGGACAACCACTCCATATCCTGCTAGTCTCCTGGTTCTTCTGCTGCTGGTTCTCTGCTGCCATTTTTTGCCACTTTGTGCTGGCTCTGATGTTACAGTTTTCTGTCTCCTGGGTCTAGAAGGTTCTCGGCACAGGGATCCTGGTTCCAAAGGATGCTCTCTGCTCCAAGCTCTGCTTTCTTGGTGGTGGTGAGGTGCTCTGTTTCTGCTTGATTCTCTCTCCTTGTATCTCTTATAAGATAAAAAGTGTGACTCAACTAAAGATGTGACTTGGGTAAGGCTGTGATTCAAGATGCACACCACACTAATCCTGTCTCATTAACATATAGAGGTTTAAGATTTACACCATATAAAATGGAGGATAATTACACAATACCACAAAAGGGAGGAAAAATTATACAATACTGGAAATCACGGCATAGACAAGTTGACACATATTTTGGTGGGACGCAATTCAATTCATAACATAAGTCAACTATGTTAATGACAATTTACATCACCCAGGGACTCCACATACCTTTTAGAAACTAAAATCCAAAACACAAACATCAAATGCTGGTGAGGATGTGAGCAAACAGGAACTCTCATTCATTGCTTGTGGAAATGCAAAATGGTACATCCCGTTTTGAAGACATTTTTGCAATTTCTTACAAAGTTAAACCTAACCTCACCATACAATCCAGCAACCACAATCTTAGCTATTAAACAAATGTATTGGAAACTTATTTCCACACAAAAACCTGCTCATGAATGTTTATAGCATGTTTATTCATAATTGCCAAACCTGGAAGCAACCAAGACGTCCTTCAAAAAGTGAATGCATAAACAAACTCTGGTATATCCATATAATTGAATATTATTTAGTGATTACAAGAAATGAGCAATGGAGCCACAAAAATGTATGGAGGAACCTTAAATGCATATTGCTATGTGAAAGAAGCTTCTCTGAAAAGGCTACAGGCTGTATGAATCCAACTGTATGATATTCAGGAATTGGCAAAACAATTAGAAAAAAATTCATTGCTGTCAAGTAGATTCCAACTAATATAAATCCTATATGACAGAGTAGAATTGCCCCGTAGAGTTTCCTAGGCTGTAACTTTCACGGGAGCAGATCACCAGGTCTTTTCTCCCAAGAAGCCACTGGTGGGTTTGAACCACTAAATTTTAGGTTAGTAGCCAAGTTCTTAACCACTGTACCACCATGACTCTTGGCAAAATTATTGAGACAGTAAAATCATCAGTGGTTGCCAGGAATTTGGGGGTGATGGGGTGAATAGGTAGAGCACAGGGGTTTTTTAAAGCAGTGTTATTTGTTGATTTGAGTCTCCTAAAAATATGTGTTCAAGTTCTGATCCCCTGTATCTGTGAATGTGACCTTATTTGAGAAGGACAGATTTACAAATGTAATTGGTTAATTAATATGAACTCAAAAAAAAAAATTTTTTTTTTTCATACTCCTAAGCCTATACGACTGTTGCTCTTATAAGAAGAAGGGAAGAGACAGAGAAAAACAGATGCAGGGGGAAGATAGCCATGTGAAGACAGAGGCAGATATTGGAGTATTGCTTTCACAAGTCATGGAACTCTTGGGGCTAACAGAAGCTGGAAGAAAACAAGAATGAATCTTCCCCTAGACCCTTCAGAAAGGAGTGTGGCCCTATGGACACCCTGAATTTGCAATTCTATCCTCAAGAATTGTGAGATAATAAATTTCTGTTGTTTTAAGCCACCCACTTTGTGGCATTTTGTTACAGAAGTCATAGGAAACTAATGTAGAAAATGAAACTTTTCTGTGTGATGCTCTAATGGTTGTTACATGACATTATGCTTTTGTGAAAACCGTTAGAACTGGACAATGGACAAGGCAAAGAGTGAATCCTAACGTAAATTATGGACTTTAGCTAATAACATGGTATCGATATTGTTTCACCATTTGTAATAACTGTACTGCAGGGATGCAAGGTGTCACTAAAGGGGAAACTGGGGAAGGCACGGGGGAAGAAGAGATATATGGGAATTCTGCATTTCTGCACAATTTTTCTGTAAACTTAAAATTGCTCTAAAAATGAATTCTATTAGTTATTTCTTAATTTCAGTAATCTCTTAGTATTTCTTATGGTTTGAAATTTTTATCTAAAAGAGGAAAAAATGTATTTAGTTTCTGAAAGGAGACAGGGATCATTTAATGGTGCCTCAGTGAAATTAATACTAAAAGAACAAGAGCTTTCTGTTAATGGACAAGAAGATACACATACAACAATAAAACCAGCATATATATATATACTATACATATATGTATATATATACATTTTCATACCTGTTACCCATTGCCATTGAGTCGATTCCCATTCATACCAACCCTATAGGACAGAGTAGAACTGCTCTATAGAGTTTCCAAGCACCTGGTGGATTCAAACTGCTGACATTTTGGTTAGCTGCCAGAGCACTTAACCACTACACCACCAGAGTTTCCACATTTTATCACAGACTTAAATATTTAAGGAGATAAAATTTTAGATTATTTGCCAATGCTTTATCTATCAGAGTTTTAAAATATGCCTGTATATAATTTCAAGTAACTTTCAAAAAAAAAAAAAAAAAGGCAAAGGTATGATCAGCCTCTTAAAAACCTGTATTTTAGAAGCTGAGAGTCTTCTTCTATTCTGATTTTTGGGGTGCAGGTGGGGTATCATGGATGTTATTAAGGCACCTCTTAAAGGTAGGGTTTTCAAATCTGAGTTGTAATAGTGTTTACTATAAGTATATCTTGGTAATGAGAAAGAGAATAAAATCATCTAGGAGTTCAAGCACTCTTTTATTTCTATTTCTCTATGTTTTGCTAGAAAAGGCTCTTGTAAAATGGCATTTTAGTTAGTGTTGAACAGTATTGGTTTTGGATTTAGAAAATGTTAGTAGAATTAAAGACTGTATCTTTATTTGTAAGAAAGGAATAATAACCTTCAAGTAATTGTGAAAATCCAGTGTCTGTGAAGAAATTGTTATGGTATTATATCAGTCAGAGTGCACCCAGGAAAACAGGAAATCTTCTTAAAATATGTAAAATAGAAAGAGCTGGTCACATTGGTAATGGAAGAGCCAGAAAGCTGAACTGGTGAAACAACAGGAAGCAACAACAGGAAGATAATACAAGCTCAAAGTGACTTATAAAGTTGTTGGTGTTGATGCTGGTCTCTAGGAACATAGGTGAACCAAAGGCTGTTGGAACCACTGAAGGCCTGTGTAGTCAGAGCTGTAGCAGAGGGAATGTAGGAACTACCAGAGACTGGAGGATAAATATCCTGGCTTCTCCCTTAGTCCCACCCTCAAGTGTTTCATTGTTGCTTCCTATGGCATAACCCAGCCACAAGTGAGCCGCCAGAAGAACCTGAAAAATGTGGCCTAGGGTTTGTCCCCTGTTGTATAGATCATAGAACCAAAAAGGTAAAGAACGAATTTGAGAAAACACACACACACTGGACTGGCTCATGGGTCACATAATACATGCTTTGTAAATGGCATATCTCTAACATCTTCCATTACTTAATCTAATCTCATTTACTTTCAAAATATTTATATATTCTCGTACATTCCAAAAAGTATATTCTTTGGTATGTTAGTTCCATAGAATGTTAATAGATTTAACATTAAGAAAAACATTTTTCTTCAAACAAGTGAGTTTAATAAAGTTAAATAGGATTCTCTACTCCAGAACTTTTCAGGATTTAATGTGTATTATGACTCTTGAAGTTTATTTGGTATTTAGTCTCCCAAGCTTATTTGAACTAAGAATCCTTTGTCCCAGGCAGAATATTTTTGTGGAACTGGAATTTTTCCTCTTTCTCTTATAAATCCCACTAAATTTATGCAATTCAGGACTTCTTTGCTTATGTTGATGCTACTCTTGAAATGGACCACAACTGAAAAGACAGAAAATAAATACTAGGATCAGAAAATAATTTAAAATCATATTCAAATTTTCAAATTCTCAAAGTAGTCACTGGTGTTCAATATCACTGTTTCAAAACAACTATAACTGACAAACTCGCATAAATTGTCCCTGGAATCATTGTGGGTACCAGAAAGTCAGATTTTGGTGTGAACTATTTTTACATAGGCAGATTTGAGTAGAAAGGAATCTGACATCTTATTGTTCCCATCTTATCTCATCACTTTCCAGTACTCCTCCGGAATTCCTCCCTTATCTTCATGCTCACCATTCTCCAAGGATTTTCCCTGACCTAGTGACTTTGCATGCAGTACTCTCTCTGTTGGAATGTCAGGACATCCCTTTCTTTTCCACCTACCACAAGCCAAATAGTACTTGAATGTTCAATTCAGATGCCACTAGCTTTGTGAAATCTGTCTAGATGTCCTTTCATGCTAAACTAATTGCTCTTTCCCTTCAGTCGTGATTGTATTTGCTATGTTTCTCTATTATAGCAATGACCATAAAGATGGCACAGGACCAGGCAACATTTAGTTCTATTATACATAAAGTCATCATGAGTTGGAGCTGATTTGATGGCAACTAACAACATTATGCCACTTATCATATTGCATCATAGTTAGCTAAATAATTGTTTGCCTCCTCTGATACAGTGTAAAATCCTGAAGTTAGAAGTTACATTTTATGTTTGCCTGTGTCCTCAGTTCATGGCATAGTAACCGAACCTTTGTAGCCACTCAATGAATATTTATTAATTTGAGTACAAGTTTGGCTCATAAAAGTACACAAATAAAGAGAAAATAGTTTGTGAATTATTATTATGCTGTATATTCTGAGAAACTACCTGACTTATGTAATTCACATTCTATGCGAAGGCATAACCTTGTCTGTACATCCTATTAAAATATTATTCCATGCGCAAACTCCTTTAGCCCTCAATATCCACTAAGCAAATTTGTTATGCTCCCCAGTACTTCTATTTTGGTATTCATCTAAGTAATTCCTCTCCTGTGTACAAATGGATAGCCCTTTATTTTACCCCCAAGGCATATTCAAGCTTGAAAAAAGCAGTAGTAATCCAAAAAGAGAAGTGTATGCTGTTCATTCCAGCAAACCATGACTATCAAAGAGAATGCCAAAGGGCATTATTCATTAAAAAATGAATTAACAAGGCTTTCTGCAATTTTGCAGCAGATTTTTCTTTTACAGAAGACTAAAAGAATGCATGATGCAGTGGATTCAAAAGCAAAAAATACTTTCGGGCAACTATTCAAATGCAAATTTGGCTATGCTGAGTGTTCAGGTGACAGCCCAGGTGTTTATGTATTGTCTATCTTTGCAACAGTGAAGCACTCAGACAATCTAATTAGGTTATTAAAATTATCTGTTTGAGAGAGACTAGATTTCCCTGAAAAGCTTCTGTGTAAAGCTATTTTTGAATGGCAGAGAAAGGTGTACCAGGATCTTTTAGGTGAAGGGCAGTCCCACAAAAAAACAAAAAAATAATAATAATAAAATAAGAACAAACCAAAACGAATCAAAATTGGCAAAACAAAAACAAAAATACCAGGGAGATTATTAGGTCAAGCATTATGAACAATTTTTATATGATTATTTAATTGTGAGTTCAGATCGTCTCACATTAGCATACGCTACATTATGTTTCAAATTTATGAATCTCCTTTACTACACTTAGCAGTTTGAAACATTCTTATATTACCAACTCATGTGGTCTATCTTGTATAGCCCTTCCATTCTCCCTTCATTAGTTTTTAGTAGTTCATTGTTTGTCACTGCATATAATCAACTCTATTACAAACATCTCTAGAAATTTTAATGGTGTCAACAGAGTGGAACCACAATTTTATAAGGGATGGACACTGCCTGCCACCTGAATATCAGAGACTGTGAGTTACCATGAAGCCTTAGTAAACTAATAAAAAAAAAAAAAACCTTCCATATATTCCGCTAAGAGGCATGTCTAGTGACTTGACCCTGAGGTACTCAGCTGAATGAGCTTCGAATACAGTTTTACTCCTGTTACGATAGACCACTGGCTCAACCACACTTAAGGAATGTCTTCTCATATTCATCTCTTAATATTGCACAAACTGTGTGAGAGACAATATTGACCAACTGATACGTTATACTTAATTATTACAATGAAGATGCTTTATTTTGTTTCCAACCTAGGCAATGATGCATGCCAATAAGCAATGGACTGCCTGATCAGGTTTAAAGAGTCAGGAACAAGTGGAAGGAAAAAGCACCATATATTCAATCTAATGGAATTTGGAGAATGACAAGAATATAATATTTAGTGTGTTCTGTGCTTCCTTTTTCTTATTTTTTATGAGAAGAGACATATTGTAAAAAATATTTGTGCAAAACAAGTCTAAAACCAACCTTTTACTTGTTTATATGAGCTTGGTAGAATTATTTTGGCCTAGCTACATATACATATAGAATGACAGGAAAATTTGGAATTTATGGGTGTGAATGTAAGTGGAATAATTTTTGTGTGATTTATGCAAATTTTGGAGTAAATTGAATTCTGGATCAATATTTCTATTAAAAAATATGTATAATTTCAATAATTCCCATAGTAGGAGGCTGACATTTGCCATTGCACAATCTGCTCAAAAAATATTTCTTAAGTAGATGAAGATTAAGCAAGACTGAATAATAAAAATATTAGCTTACTTAAGAAATATTCTTAACCTATGGGCAATCTTCATACTGATATTCAAAACAAATTTCTTCAATATGGCCCAATCTGTTCCTTCAGGCTTATCTCAGTTAGGAAACTGCATCTATTTTCTGTGCCTTAACCAACAGAGAGTACTTGGAATTTTCTGGACAAAGCATACATTTAATTACCTTTGTCATTTTGACCTTGCTATTTCTACATACCCTCTTTGCCATGTACTAGACAATATAGGATTGTTTATGTTTCAAGACATTTCAAAGGTTTATGCTTTCATTATGAAAAATGAAGGAAGCTTTTATATTTATTAATGGCATAAAAGTGTTATACCATTATAGCGACCAGCAGAGCTGGAAGGAAAAATGATAGCCATTTTTATGTCTCACACACCCCAAGAAGAGATGAACCTCTACAATTAATGCTAGATGTTAGCTCCAAGTGTGTAGGAATCCGTTTTCTTCACTGATATTTACCAAGAGCCTAGAATTGTGCCTGACACATAATAGATTCTGAAATGCTTGAGGAATGAAAAAAGGAAGAACTCTCATTGCACTATTAAATGTACATATATATTTTGTTTTATATCCCAAAAGAGTTACTCTTGATAGAGTGTTGCAAAAAGTCTATTCCTTTTCTTCCCAGAGTATTCCTCAAAGTATTCTATCAACAATATATAGCCTGAGAAGAAAATATGCAAAATATAAAAGAGGTTAATTGTAATATAGTTTGTAATTTAAAAAAATGGAAACAACATATGCATTCTTCCAAGGAGGAAATGATAAAAGAACAATGGTTTAATGATAAAGTTGAACACATTTTATCCATACAGAATTACATTGATTAAACCAGACTTCAGGAGAATCAATGTGGATAAATTCCCAAAACATAACATTGAAACAATATAGGAAAGTTATAAATCTAATTGTATTATAAAACATAGAAAAGCCAAATTCATTGCCTTCGAGCCATCTAGCTAATTCTGACTCACAGTGACCCTATCCGACAGGTTAGAAATGTCCCTTAGAGTTTCCAAGGAGCAGCTGGTGGATTCAAACTTGGACCTTTTGGTTAGCAGCAGAGCTCTTAACAACTACGCCACTAGGACTCCACTATAGAAATATACATATATAAATTTCTAAAACACATAAGGCAAGAGAATATAGAAATTTTAGATATATAATGACAAAAACTAAATGATATAATTAAATTCAGGGTAGTGGAAACTGAGGAAGGAGGATTCTATAAGGAGTGGAAGCCAGGACTTTAGTTTTTTTGTGTTAAATTTTGCATCAAGATAGAAATATGCACAAACACACACACGCAGACAAAGAGAGGAAGAGCTGAAGCAATTATGCAGAATTGTTAATATCTATTTAAACTTTTAATGGGTGTATTGATATCTATTATTTTATTTTCAACTGCTTTTTCTGTAGTTCAACCCTAATGACAATGAGGAACACATTGTACAATGTTCATCAAAGAAGCCTATTTATCATCCTCAATTATAGTTTAAAAAGACTGTTTAACTACTGAGAAGATACAGTTAAGGAACCATCAAATCTTTTAGAAGCTCTATTATGTAAAAATAAAAGTAATATGCTGATTATCCATATTAGAAAGGTAATTATCAAATGATTCACAAAAGCAGCATAGAAGCATCTCCTTACTGCAGTCGGAAGTCTGCATTTTGGATCATTAACTATTTTCACCAGTTGAAGGGGAAAGGATCTTAAGATATAGTCAAGAAAAATCATGATAAAATGTAAGCAAAATATTTATATATTAATAATGAAATAAAATATTTAAATAATGTGATTTAAAATTAATTTGATGTTTATATATCCAGACTGCGTCTACTCCCAAATATCAATGCCTTTTTTTTTAACTGATAGGAATCTTGCTTAAGAGCTATAATTTAAACTATTTATTAAAAAAAAAAAAAGTACTTAATAACAGAGATGGGGACATATTTAAAAATTAAAAAAAAATCTATTAGAAATTAGCATTTTCCATATATCACAAAAATGGTTACAGTATAGTAAAATAACTTCTCTATGACTAGAATAAATATCTGTAGTAACTCCAATATAAAATCCTAAACAGAAGTCTTTATTTTATTTACTATTTTGTAGCTTACTTTTTAAAGTATATTTTGAGATAGCAGAGCCGCATTCTTAAAAAAAAAAAATAGAGTACATGGCACAAGCTAATTTGTGTGACTGTGGAAGAAATTAGGTTCTTCAAGGAAACAAGGTGAGTTAGCTCAGTCCTCAAAAAAGATCACCCGATGTTTGACTTTATGTCCCCTGCGTTATGCAAGAATAAAATCTGTGCAAATTCCCCAGATGACATGAGATCTTCAGACATTGAAGAATTGTGTAGTAAGACTCCAATAAGTCTAAGATCCAGTCCATTTCTGTTCTCCTGAAATATATAGGGAAAGAGAGTATACCACCAAATCTGATTTTTTATCCCTTCTTCATATTATGGTGTTTTTTTTTCTTTCTTTGTAAAGTTGTTTTAATATTTAAATTTTGAACTTATGCTCTCTCAGAATCCATTGAAAGATAATCTTTGTCAACCAAATGGATGATCTGACACATTATTTAACCTACGGTTTGTTGTTTATATTACGGAATTAATGACAGTACCCACCTCAAGTTATTTATTTATTCATGAACACTAAAACCAAAAACCAAACCCAGTGCCGTCGAGTCGCGTCTGACTCACAGCGACCCTATAGAACAGAGTGGAACTGCCCCACAGAGTTTCCAAGGAGCGCCTGATGGATTTGAACTGCCGACCGTTTGATTAGCAGCCGTAGCACTTAACCACTACGCCACCAGGGTTTCCTCATGAATACTACATGGTTAATATTTGTAAAATGCTTGGAAAAGTGCCTGTCACAGGGTAAAGCCTAAATTAATGTGTGCTGATTACACAGATGAGAGGAGTGATGAGAATGTGTATCAACTTTTACAGCAAATGATGTTCAAAGTCTATTCTGTTAAGTAATATCTCAGAAAACTGAAACAGAGCAACATTTTCAAGGCTACACTCCATCGCTTCTGGAAGGTTTATGATTATTCAGTAGTGATGGATGGCAAAAATCCCAACTTCCTTCCCTATTTGACTCTATATTATATATACAGGTTAGTTAGTAATCTCCTGGCAGACACATGAAATTTTACCATTTATATAAAATGCCTTCATTTAATATTATTTTAAAATATAAATGTACCTGAAACTGGTATCACAAATTATTACTTCATAGAGAGTTGCTATGAGTCAGAATCCACTCAATAGCAATGGATCTTTTTTTTTTTTAATGTAAAGGAGTTTATGTAATATTTTTTTTTTCTTTAAAATGTAGGATCTCACCATCTGTGAGATGTGCAATGACAGATAAAATAAAGAAAATGGTGTAAATTGAGACCTGGATGTTGCAAAAGAAAAAATGATTTTACAGTTTTATCAAGGAGTTTCGTCTTTCAAATTGCCCATGCAGTCAAGTCTACAGGAATGAGAAATAATGTTCCAAGCTCTGTGATCTATTGCTTAGTTTCACTGGGTGTTGGTTCCTCAAGGTCCATGACAAACACCATGAGGGAAATTGTTGAGCAGGAGTGGCTATTTGAAAACGAGTGCCAGGCTCTACTTCATACCCGTCATTGGCCAAATCAAGCAGTTGGCAGAAACAAGTTGGATAACATATTTTTCTACCCCTTTTTTCCTCAGCCTCTAAATTATAACATTTTCTGTATTGGACAACTTCACACACAAGTGATTTTTGATGAAGAAAAAATCTTCAAAATTGGCATATTAATTTATTATGATGTATGAATAAGAATTCTTGCAGTGAAAAAGATGTATGTCTGTGAGCAAATTAGGATTTCTTGTGGTTTTAGTATCCTTATGTATAAAATGGGAGGATAGAATGATATCGCAGGGTTCGTGTGAGTTCTGAAATTTTGATGATCCTGTGAGTCATTTTCTTATTGTTCACCTTTCAAGCAGAGCCCACAATGGCCTTAGAGATGGTCTAGAGTGTCAAGTTTTTCTTTCAAGAACCAGAGGTCACTACCATTGACATCAATAGAAATTGTCTGTGTCACCTGCATTGCTCAAATATCACATCTTCTGAATGATTCCAAGAACAGAAGGAACAGTTTGACGTGAACAAGAGGGTAAATGCTTGTGCCATAATTCTCAGACACCTGTCACAAAAACTGGAGACAGAGTTCATTGCAATCAGGGATGATTTCTGCAAAGGAATAATAAAGAGTTAGAAAAGCTGTCAGCAAAAGTGGTTTTGAATAAAGGAGAACCATAGAGGAAAGAGAGAAATATTATTTTGAAAATCTGACATTTTTTTCCTCCTGAAATTCCAGTTTATATTGGATGATTTTGTAGTTTACTTTGTTACATGTAGGCAGAATAATGAAAGCTATAATGTCAAGGACAAAAGAGAGGTACACATAAGACTGACATATCGTCATCATCATCAATTATATTGTTGAAAGCTTACAGCATGTATTACACTATGCTATGAATAATGAGCTCTTTTCTCCCCAGCTTAACTTGGAAAGTATTTCCCTGTTTCAGAAGAAAGAAAACTCTCAATCTATTTTCATTCCTGAGTATGTATTCCCTCAGATTATGGTGAATATAGCCTGAAAGTGACCTATGAGCCTAAGAAACACAGAGGTATATTTCTTTTTTCTCCCCGAGTGGTTATTTTGTGATATATGATTTTCTCCCTCCCTGTATATTGTGAATACAAGAAATCGTGACAAAGACCTATACAGATAACTTCCTTTCCCTTCTACGTGTGTAGGGCTTCTAGACTTGGATTTATAAAAACTCTACCCTGATATTTATAGCATGATATTTGTTATGGATTGAATTGTGTCCCCCCAAAATGCATGTCAACTTGGCTAGGCCACAATTCCCAGTATTGTGTGATTGTCGACCTTTTCGTCATATGACGTGATTTTCCTATGTGTTATAAATCCTACCTCTACAATGTTAATGAGGTGGAACTAGATGCAGTTATGTTAATGAGGCAGGATTCAATCTACAAGATTAGGTTGTGTCTTCAGTCAATCTCTTGCGATAAAACGGAGAAACAAGCAGAGAGCTGGGCGGACCTCATACCACAAAGAAAGAAGGACTGGTATCATAGTGTGTCCTCTGAACCTGGGGTCCCTGTGCTTAGAAGCTCCTTGATCAGGAAAGATTGATGATAAGGACCTTCCCCTTGAGCCAACAGAGAGAGAAAGCCTTCCTCTGGAGCTGGCACCCTGAATTCAGATTTTTAGCCTCCTAAACTATTTAAACTATTAGAGAATAAATTGCTGTTTGTTAAAACCATTTGCTTGTGGTATTTCTATTACAGCAGCACTAGATAACTAAGATGATATCATATCAGTGATTCTGGTGTGAGTGAAAATCATCTCCAATTGTCAGTTAATCAATATTCATATTTCCACTCAGATTTATAGCTGAATCATAATGAGTAGAATAGTATAGGGGAGTACTTCAAAACTATGCTAGATTTAGAAGTTAGACATTGATTTAAATATTGTCCTTTCCATATACTATGAGCATTGGACAAGTTAGTTAACTCTTCAAACTTTATTTCTTTTTATGGGGTATAAAGAGAACAATTTCTTCCACACAGGATCCTTATTAAGTAAAAAATTAGGTGAGACCATAAAGCTAAAATCGTCAAAACATAGGTAGTACCACTTGCATGATAGTAGTAGTTACACTTCATTGAGTAACTATTATGTGTCAGGAACTATACTTTGTAAGCTTCATTTAATTTACCTTCCTATTTAATTTTTAATTTGCTACCCCAAATGTATGATATATAGGTTGAGAGTCCCCATCTTATATGTGCTTGGCAAATATTAGATATTATTTTTAATGAGAACCTGCAATTTCTCACAAAATAAGTAATTGATTAGTTAGAGCTACTAAAACACTATTAATATGTTCAGTCTGTCTAGTATTAACAATGTCAGAGATTGTTAACAAATTACTAAGCACTTTGGCCAAATCAATGACAAAAATGCATTGATTCTCTTCCAAGGTAACTCATAATAAGAACACAGCCTTTATGCAATTTTAGGGCTGAGATTCACGTTATTTTTGTTCTCCAAATGAATGTAAGCAAAGAATTTTGTTTGTAGTAATTCTGGGTTCTTAATGCATCCAGAAACCTGATAGAAGCAAAAAGCTATCTTCTCCAGGGAAATCCTTAAACCAGGCCTCAGAAGTTTCCAAAGATAAACTTTTATCAGTTACTAACTACAAGACAAAACACAAAGCATATAAAAAAAACAAGACACAATGATTGCCAGCAGAAAAATAAACAGGATGAGATTTCAAAATATTTTTGAACTATTAAACAATGAAAAAGGAAGACAAAAGAAGAATTGATGCATTTAAATTATAGGGTTGGGGAAGAATATTGAATATACCATGGACTTCTAGGAAAAATGAACAAATTTGTCTTAGAAGAAGTACAGCCAGAATGCTCCATAGAAGCAAGGATCTTGAGACTTGTCTCACTTACTTTGTACATGTTATCAGGAGGGACTAGTCCCTGGAGAATGACATGCTTGGTAAAGTAGAACCTGTTGCCATGGAGTCAATTCCAACTCGTAGCAACTGTACAGGACAGAGTGGACCTGTCCCATAGAGTTTCCAAGGAGTACCTGTTGGATTCCAACTTCCTATCTTTTGGTTAGCAGCCATAGCACTTAGCCACTATGCCATCAGGGTTTCCCGGTAGAGGGACAGCAAAAAAGAGGAAGACTTTCAAGGAGATGGATTGACACAGTGGCTGCAACAAAGAACTCCAACATAGCAACAATTGTGAGGATGGTACAGAGCTGGACAGTGTTTCATTCTGTTATACATAGGATCACCATGAGTTGGAACTGGCTCAATGGCACCTAACAGGAACAATAACAACAACAACTAGGCATGTTTAATAATTTTAATACACCTAAAGAAATAAAAAGAGGAGATTGAAACACAACAGGAGTGGAAAAAAAAAAAAAAAAAAGCTCTGAAAAGACCACATGGAAGTTGTAGAGCAAAAAAAAAAAATCTAAAAGTAATATAAAATTTAAAATAAAAACTAGATTAAATAAAAATTAGATAAATCAAAGAGAGTAAAATTAGTCATCTAAAAGACAGACCTTAAGAAACATGAGAAAAAAAGATGAAAAGTATTGGTAGGTTTTAAAAACAATAGTTATGAGAATATAATTAATAGATAGTAAACCAATTTATAGAATTGGTGAAAGACATGATTTCTTTTATTCACTATTCAATACTAAGCAGGTTAACTAAAAATAAATTTACATCTAGATATCTAGTAGTGAAATTGCAAGAAAAAAGGTAAATAAATACCATACTTACATCAGAAACAGAAGACCAATTATCTACAAAGAAAGATATTTAAACTGACAGGCATCTTCTTGACATCAACAGGGGAAATTAAAAGTCAGTGGAATAATATCTCTAGTACTTGGGGGGAAATAACTGTAGATTTTGAATGGTGTAATAGTGAAACTATCCTTTCTTTAGAATAATGAATAAATTAAAAAAAAAAGTAAATAAACACAGTCTGAGTTACTCTTATTAGGAGTGCATTTCTTAAAACTGTTTTAATGATACCAAAAAGGTGGTCTAATACACACACACACACACAAAAAAAAAAAAAATAGTAAGAGAACAAAGTGGTAAACATTCCTTTCTGGGTAACCTGAGCAAAATCTAAGTAAATTTGCATACATTACCCAAAACCCAGTAGTGTTGAGTCGATTCCAACTCATACTTTATATAAAACAAAATAAAAAATCTCTAACATGTAGACTCAAGAGAAAATGATAACAAACTAGAAAATAATAGAATGTAAGGTAGGAAGAGGAGAAAGCATTCAGAGATAAAACACCACAAGATTTTTGTGTTCCTTCTGAGAAGGTATTGATTGAGAGGAATTTCTTCTGCCTAGAATTTAGAAGGCTAGAAATAGCATCACTCCAAACCTAACAACAAGAAAAAGCTCTCTGAAACCATCAAAGGGCTGAAATCACAGAACAACCAAGTATCTTGAAATCTAAGACCCTCCAAGAAGACAGCAGGCAGGCATAAGCATTGAGTACCAGATATAATATAAGGGGGTAATAAGAATTCAGCTAATTTTTTTTTTTTTTTTTTTTTACAAATTGCTAAATCTAAGTGTGGGCTACAGTGAAAAACAGGAACTATGTGAGCCACATATACAAGAGGAGTTCACATCTACTTGAAAAACCTTCTGCACAGACCTCCCTCAAGTACTTATGAGAAAGTTTGGGAATAGGACAGGACACATGGGAAGGCTTCCCTTGGTGATATAGCCCTGGAGGATACATTAGGCACCAATTCAGGCAAGGGGTTAATTCTCACTGAAATCCTTTGCCCCAACATGGAAAATAAATAAAAGGTCTCTGGTCCTGGAAAGGGGCAGAAAACTTATTGTTCCCAAGGCACAAGGGAAGGTCCATTGCATATGGAGAATGGTAAAAGAAAAATTCCTGACCTTTTAAGGGAAGAAAACAGTCCTATGTGGAATCCTGTGTCAATGCCACTGAAGATATTTTATTATGGAGAGGGTAAGGAACAGAAGGAAACTGTTTGCCACACATAACCCAACAATGACACCAATCAGAGTTTAGATTTCAAGGAGAGGAGGAGAAGGGCCACTAAAAACACAGAAAGAGAATCACAGGGTATGCCTATGACTTAGACTGTTTAAAAAAAAAAAAAAAGCACTATGCCCTGCAACACCAGACAAGCAACAACAGTGGAGAGGAACCCTTGGACCCCTGAAGAAGCAAATGCACAGAGAAAGCAAGATGCTGAGTGTGGAGCTGGAGCACTGAGTAAAGCCCTCTGGCACCCCAGCTGCTAATAATGTAAGCCTACGACTAGAGGAATTTGAAGCTGATGGTACACTTAAGAGAACCATAACAGGACCAAAATCCAAATGCAGGTAAATTCCTAAGCAGATTGACTGAGCCTTCCTAAACACAAATGATCTAGTACAAGAAGTGGGCCCATCTTCAGGTATAAATATCATTTACCTTGGTCTCTACTGTTCCAGTCACTGTATATGATATCTGGTAAAGAATTATGAGACAAAAAAGAGCAAGGAAAAACAACACTATATCAAGAATCAAATCAATCAACAGATCCAGACTCAGAGATGGCTGAAATATCAGCACTATCAGACAGAGAATTAAAAAAAAAAAAGTTTAACATTTTTTATGTTAAAACTTGTGGAAAAAAACTGGTAACTAAATAGGAAATTGCAGAAGAAAGATGGAAACTATAAAGAAGAGTAAAATGGCACTTTTTGAAATAACAACATGTTAACAGGGACAAGGAATGCCTTTGATAGATTCACTAATAGACTTGATACAGCCAAGGAAAGAATTAGTGACCTTGAACAGAGATCAAAATAAATTACCAATACTAAAACACACTAACACACAGACAAAAAGAATGAAAAATAGAACAGAAGAATCAAGAAAGGAGGGGAGAAGTCAAACTGTCTAAAATATGTATAAAAAGAATTCTAGAAGAAGAGGGAGAATGTGAGACAGAAAAAATAATACTGGAAGAGATAATAGCTAAGAATTTCTCCAAAATAATCTATTAAACCACAGATCCTAGAAGCTTATTGAATCTACAAATGGATTAACCTCTCTTCCTTAAAATTGATAACTAAAGATGGACACCAACATACACTTGTACACATGCAGCACTAGACACATCATATTCAAACTTCTGAAAATCAAATGTGAAGAGAAAAATTTTGAAGGCAGACAGAGGAAAAAAAAAAGCAAAGTCAAAAACAGGAAAGGGTGTAGAATTAAAGCAGACTTCTGATCAGAAACTATGCAAGCCAAAAGACAATGTATGACATACATTAAGTACTGAGAAAAATATTTTTAAAATATGCAAGCCAAAAGACAATGTATGACATACATTAAGTACTGAGAAAAATATTTTTAAAATTTTAAGTTTGGAATTATATACCCAGCAAAAATAAAAAAAGTAAAATGGGTATAGGCTTGAGGAATTTTGATACACTTTATAATAAGAGCCTAGATTGCCTTGATGAGATTTTTGGTAGAACTATGGACATTAAGGACAATTTTAATGAGGTTTCAGAAAGAACTGAGAGCTGTAGGGAAAGCAACAGAATGTTGGTAGAAATGTGGACATTGAATCTACTTCTGGTGAGACTTTAAAAGAAAATGATGAACATGTTTTAAGACACTAGAGGAAAAGTGATCCTTGTAATAAAGTGTCAAAAAAATGTGTCTCACAGAGGAGAATCGGAGAAAAGAAGATTTAAATTTGGTTTTAGATAAGTCTTTTTCTAAGGAACAAGAATATTTCACATGGATTAATGACAAGTTAACCAGAATATGGAACTACAAGGAAGCTGAGATGGATACCCCAGCAAATAACAATCAATGAGTTTAACTAGGTAGAAATGCTAGTTATCCAGAAGGCTAGATGAAACTGCCCTGGTTTCATAAGAACTATGGCTGTTACTCTAATATTCTCTATTAAAGACATAGCTAACAATTTATATTTACATAATTTTACAGGACTTCAGAGGATATTTAGTGGCATAGAGAGTTAGAAACAAAATGTTAAAAGAAATTCAAAGAAGAGAGGACAGTAAGTGATAAGAATTGAAAAGAAAAGCCTACTTAAGACCTTCATCAGTAAGTACTTCAACTCCTCTTCACTTTCTCAAGGAAGATTGTGTCATATGCATATCGTAGGTTGTTAATGAGCCTTCGTCTAATTCTAATGTCTCATTCTTCTTCATACAGCCCAGTTTCTCTGATTATCTACTCAGCATACAGATTGAATAAGTATGTTGAAAGGATAAAACGCTGACCCCCACCTTTCCTGATTTTAACCCATGCAGTATGCCCTTGTTCTGTTCAAACAAATTCCTCTTGGTCTATGTACAGGGTCTCATGAGCATAATTAAGTGCTCCATAAATCCCATTCTTCACAGTGTTATTCATAATTTGGTATGATCCACAAAGTTGAATGCCGTTGCATAGTCAATAAAACACAGGTAAACATCTTTCTGGTGTTTTCTGGTTTCAGTTAGGATCTTTCTGACATCAGCAATGATATCCCTGGTTCCACATCCTCTTCTGAATCCGGCTTGAACTTCTCTGGCAGTTCCCTGTTGAGGTACAGCTGCAACCACTTTTGAATGCTCTTCAGCAAAATTTTACTGGCATGTGATATTAGTGATATTGTTCAATAACTTCTGCATTCTGTTGGATCAGTTTTCTTTGATATGGGCACAAATATGAATGTCTTCCAGCTGGTTAGTCAGGATGCTGTCTTTCAAATTTCTTGACATAGACAAGTGAGCACCTCGACTGCTTCATCCCTTTGTCGAAACATCTCAGTTGGTACTCTGTCAATTGCTGGGCCTTTGTTTTTCATCATTCCCTTCAGCAGAGCTCAGAATTCTTTTTTTAGTATCATCAATTCTTGATCATATGCTACCTCCTGAAATGGCTGAATGTCAACAAACTTTTTTTTTGGTACATTGACTCTTTGTATTCCTTCTATCTTCTTTTGATGCTTTCTCTGTTGTTCAATATTTTCTGTGTAGAATACTTCAGTATTGCATTTTTTCTTCAGTTCTTTCGCATTTTTTCTTTCAGTTTTTCAGTTCTTTCAGCTTGAGAAATACCAAACACGTCTTCTCTTTTGGTTTTCTAACTCTAGGTCTTTGCAGATTTCTTTGTAATCCTGTACTTTGTCTTTTGAGCTACCCTTTGAAATCTTCTGTTCTACAGACTACATCCATTTTGGTCTTTTCTTTCTTCACTATCTTTTCAATGACCTTTTGCATTCTTCATGTATGATGTCCTTGGTATCATTCCACAACTCGTCTGGTAGTAATTGCATACCATATAACAAACAACAGAGTACTTGTAAGCACCAGACATTCATGAAATATTTTTGAAGTAGGTACTAGGAGAAAAAAATTTAAAAAAGAATTAATTAATGACATAAATATTACCTGTAGAAGACAATGTAATATTTGTCTCTTTTAAAATGATCTAGACTCGACGGCACTAGGGCTAGGTAGATAGCTTTGCTGTGATTTTCATTTTTTTTTTGTTGCTTTTCTCAGCTTTTTAAATGACTAATGCAATATCACTTTCACAGTCTGATTAAAATATTTATTGCTGTTAGAAAGACAAAATAATGTATTGGAACATATTATTTCTTATAGGGGTAAATGTGTTACTTATCCTTAATAATTACATTCTTTCTTATAATTCAACCTTATAGAATTATGGTCACAGAATTTTTTTTATTTAATCAGTTTAACAAAAAACAGATGGTCAGTGAAATTGTCAGTCAAGCCAGCTGCTTTCTTAATTTGGTGAGTCGATTCCATTAAAATGGCCGTTCTACTACACAATTATTCATAGCATTACATTTGTAGCTGTAATCATAACAACTTAAAGCAAAAAAATTTACAGAATTTCAAGAATGAATGACTCTTTCTATATGAATGTAAAGTAATATTCTATTTACTTCTGATAAGACATTAATGAGTTCCTTTTATATTACTGAGCTACCATATCTGCTATGATTCTGGTTGATGCATAATAGAGTACAATTTAATTCAATGCTCTTGGTTCTTGAAAGATAATTGTCAAAGCATAATATTATTCCGATTTTGAAGAGATAAATAATACATAGAATTTTAAATCAAGATAAAAAAAATGGCTTACATAGACAGTTACTCTGCCTCAGTTAAATCAGTATTGCAGGCTCAGAAATTTGTGCTTGTGTGGATTGATGCCTCTTCAGATAAATGATCTAAGATGTCAGGAGAAACATTAGAGGGTAGTAGTTGTCAAGGAAAATGTGCCTGTGATTGCTCTCACACTGAGATCCTTGTTCATCTTTCTTATTGAAACAGTTTCTGAAGACCACTGACAAAAAACCAGTTATAGATAAGAATTCATAAAATCAAGAGAATTCTCCTTGGGTGCAACCACGTGGAAGGGGCTGTCTATGATATGAGTCGGTGAGAAGAAAATATCAGTGAGTGTACTTACACAGTACTTCTCCAAATGTTCTTGTAAAACACATCATGATGTCTCTACTCCTGGAGAAAAAGAGCAGTTGTGGAATAAAGACTTGCTCTTTCTATAACCAGACACCCATTTTCGCCTGAAATTTGGAATGCGAAAATGAAACAGATGGACTTTCCTGACCACTCTAGCTCCCTGTAGAGATGAGGAGATAATTATTTATTCTTTCATACTACTGTGTCCATTTTACCCAGGGCAAATTTGAAAACTCTTAGCTTTAAGGCTACTAGGGTTTTTTGTTCTATCGTTTGTTGCTGGTTATTATTATTATTTTTTTAATGAGCCTTACATTCGCTTTGCATTAAGCCAATTAGAAATGTGGAAAAACACATCACAAGTGATTAAATATTTTAGGTGTATTTCATAGCTTGGTTGTTATCCAAACTTATTAATGAACTTTTTTTATATATATAATTTGTTAACTGTGGTTTACTCTAGCAAGTTACTCTAAGTTTTATAAAAATTTGAATTTTTATGGAAAATATATTATCGATTCCTAAAAGCAATTTAAGTCAAAGATTAAATTAATTTGATCACTCAACCTATATTTATTGAATGTGCACAATGAACCAGGCACTATCTTAATTAAGACAAATGCCCTGTCCCCAGAAGCTTAATTACTGTGAAAAATTGATAAATGAACATATAATTGTAATATATTGTTATAAGCATATTATCCTTATAGTAAAATGTTATTCAGAAGAGAGAGTAGCTAACTGCTTCAGGGAAAAAAGAAAAATCCAATAATGGGTTGTTGGGTGAACATAAGTCATGAGAATTCAAATAAATCTTAAAGAATATATGAAAGTTATCTTGAGGAAGACTAGAAATAGCATCCCATGGAAAAACTATCGTGAAGAGATAAGTAATAGATAGAGAGATAATAGATAGATGATAGATAGACAGACAAATGGATAGATGAATTTAGAAAAGAGGCTGCAAAGAGCAAGCTGTCCATGTTTAAGATGTTTAAGGTCATACAGCCAGTGGTACACTGGTGACTCCCTAAGTGATATGGTTTAGTCCAAAGCCCTTGAACTTCCCACTGAGAACTTGTTGTTATTCTTAATTGTCATGAAGTAGATTCTGACCCCATGTGAGTGTGTTTTGGGTGAAGGTAGAAGAGAAGACAAAAACCAGGAAATGATTTACAATTATTTTCTAGAAAATAGAAACTAATAGATATCTGACCAAGAAAATGGCGTAATCTGTTTTTCACTGGTTTGTTTTTTAGGCTGATGCTATAAACATCTAGGAGAGAAGAGAAAGAAACAAAACCAACATTTAGGAGACGACATGAGATGATCATAACTGGAACAGAGAACTTGTGGTCATTATAGAAAGCAGAATATAAATTTTAGTGAATTTTCTGAGGTGCCCTTGAAAGAATTTAGTCATCTGTGTGATCTGGGGTGGTTGGGTGTCATAAGTTTGACTCAAAGAGGATCTGTGGGCACCATGGATTGTCTGTCAGGTGTGGCATGTGGAAGTGAGACTTACACAGGAAGACCAGAAAACAAATAGAATTTAGTACTCACAGTTCCCAGAGAGGAAACTACAGAGGAGATTTTATTCAGGGCCACACAGGAAGTTGCACCCAGGAACAAGGCAAAAAGCTGGGGCTCTAGGAGAATGTTTATGTATGGCAAGCAGAATGGGATTAGCTAGATTTTATGAGCTCCAAATGTTTCTTCATTACGTTTTCTATGCTGCTTTTCTGACTCTTTAAGGAGAGATATTTTTGTGTCTTTCAATCTTTATTCTATAATTTAGCATACTGCATATGAAATAGAATATATTCAATTTGTTGTGAATGAAATTTATTTATGTAAATAAATAAAGTTCATGAATGAGTGGCTTCAAAAATTAAATGGCAGTGATGTCATTATCTAAGATTAGGAGTAAAAACTGGTTGTGGGGGACATAGCTATTTATTTTTGTATGTGTTGAATTTATTTGAATATCAAAATAAATACTTCAGGTGGGGCCAAGATGGCAGAGTGGTCAGACGCTTCCAGTGGTCCCTCTTACAACAAAGACATGAAAAAACAAATGAATCAGTTATATATAATGATCTAGGAGCCCTGAACATCAAACACAAAGTTGAGGACTTGGACTCAGTGGCAAGGGGACAGAGAGATGGTTCAGAAGCAGTGAGGAGTTGCCAGACCTGACTCCGTGGGAACCAGCACCCTGCAAGCATGATCAGCTGGTATTTGCAGTGAGGTAAGCATTGGCATTCAATGCATTTTCCACATCAGGAAAGAACGAGTGACAGAGAGTCTATTCAAGCCTCCAGAGCAAGTGAAAAGTGGCACTCAATGGGCAAAAGATAAGTACATGTGTCTAACCTACCATGGATCAAAAAACACCCCGTTTGGGAAGAACCTCTCTCCCATTTACCTGCTCCCTTCCCTCTCTGCACCGGTCCTGGGCCTGCTTCAGTGATTGTCGCTTCCCCTGGGCTGGAAGTAGGACCTGTCATGTGTCCTAAACCATTCTCCCAGATGTGGAGAGGGAACAAATTGACAAACAGGAAAAAAATAACCTGTCAGCTCCCCTAAGCCAGGAACTCAGGGCAGGTACAGCTCCTCTGCCTAGGTACAGACATAAGGGGTCCACGGACTTTGCATGCCTTTCATCCCTGCATAGACCTGTGTGGGCCCATTTCAACAGCAAAGGCCCTCATTAGCACAGTATAACAGTGTATATACTTGAAGCCTAACTTTGCTGTATGAGCTACATGGTGGAGTGGCAGGCTCATGATACTGTTCTGCCCATTAAGCAAGGTCCTCACCTACCCACATCAGGGGCCTAATGACTGGTGGCTCCACCCATGCCACCTAGCCACTGTTGACAGGGGTCCAAAAATAGGTGGTACCTCCCAGTCATTACAGTCAACAGCACTGAGTGCTCACAGTTCAGCTATGAAACCCACCCACCTACACAATCTAAGGAACAGGGACGTATTTTCCTCCCAGGAACTCAGGAGCAGCTGTCAACCCCAAGTGTTGCTCAGCACATGACCTCCTACTGTAGCCAGATACCTGTGCCTACTCCAGGCACCACTTCCCATCTACGACTGTAGGTGAGAGCCTGCACCACACACTTGGTGACTGACTACCTAGAAACCTGAGCTGAATCCATGAAAGAATAGTGAATGGA
Source organism: Elephas maximus indicus (assembly GCF_024166365.1). Lineage (NCBI taxonomy): Eukaryota > Metazoa > Chordata > Mammalia > Proboscidea > Elephantidae > Elephas > Elephas maximus. The sequence goes on from NC_064823.1 coordinate 94,029,142, forward strand.
CTCCTGGGCTCACATACCTAGTAACAGTTCAAACCACCTGGTGACAGGATGTTAGCACTTCAAGGGTATGAATAATAAAACTAGCTCACACAAGCAGCCTATCTGGGCATATCACAGCAAAACAAAACTAGAAGCTAAGATACAGTAAGTAAACATAAAATAAATAAATATAATAACATATTGATGGCTCAGAGACAACCATCAATATTTAATCACGTAAAGAAGCAGACTATGATGGCTTCAGCAAGTTCCCAAAACAAAGAATCAAGAAATCTTCTGGAGGAAGATAATTTCCTGGATGTAGAATACAAAAGATTAATATACAGAACTCTTCAAGAGATCATGAAAGATGCAGTAAAGCCAAGGATCACACAGACAAAGCAATAGAGGAACTTAAGATTACAGAAAAGCACAGTGACAAATTTAACAGGCTGCAAGAATCCATAGAGAGACAGCAAACAGAAATCCAGAAGATTAACAACAAAATATCAGAATTAGACAACACTCAATAGAAAGTCCTAGGAGCAGAATTGAGGCAATGGGAGTCAGAATTAGTGAGATGTAAGATAAAGTGTTTGACACCAACTTTTGAGAAAAAAAGCAGGTAAAAGAATTTTGAAAAATGAAGAAACCCTAAAAATTTTATGGGATTCTAGATGGCACTAGTTTTTTTTTTTTTTTTTTTTTTTTTTATCAAGATGAATAGCTTACAAGTGATTGGAGCACAAGAACAGGGGAGCTAATAGGAATACAGAGAGAGTTCCTGAAGATTTGTCAGCAGAAAACTTCCCTGATATCATGAAAGATGGGAAGATATCTATCCAAGATGCTCATCGAACCCTGTAATGGATTGAATTGTGTCCTCCCAAAATATGTGTCAACTTGGTTAGGCCATGTGTGGTTGTCCTCCATTTTGTGAGTTTCCTATATGTTATAAATCATAATCTCTGCCTGTGTTTAAAGATGATTAGGATAACACCCTTCCTCAGGCTGCATCCCTGATCCAATGTGAAAGGATTTTCCCTGGGGTGTGGTCTGCACCACCTTTCATCTCTCAAGAGATAAAAGGAAAGGGAAGCAAGCAGAGAGTTGGGGACCTCATACCACCAAGGAAGCAGAACCAGGAACAGAGTATGTCCTTTGGACACAGGGTCCCTGTACCTGAGAAGCTCCTTGACAAGGGAAGATTGAGGACAAGGACCTTCCTCCAGAGCCAACAAAGAGAGAAAGCCTTTCCCCGGAGCTGACACCCTGATTTTGGACTTGTAACCTACTAGATTGTGAGAAAATAAATTTCTCTTTGTTAAAGCCATCCACTTGTGGTACTTCTGTCATAGCAGTACTGGATAACTAAGAAAGAATTTAGATAACTAACACAGAATTTGATACTGAGAGACTGGGGTGTTGCTCTAACATACCTAAAATGTGGAAGCGGTTTTAAAACTGTGAATGGAAAGAGTTGCTGCAATGGCAGAGGACCAGCAGCAGCAGAGAACCAATGGCAGCAGAACCAGGAGACCAGCACCAGACAGCGCTGGAGCCGACCCACACAGTGAGAGAGCTGAGTGTTGGGTGCAGGAGGCTTCCTGGTGGGGTGGGGTGCCTCCAGGCACTTATTGGCTGAGATACTTAGCTTTGGAACACTTGCCCCAGCAGGGTAGATGTGGTTATGAGGCCCGAGGAGCCAAGAGACCAAGAAACCAGGAAACAAGAAACCAGGAAGCTGAAGAGACAAGGAACACAAGAAGCTGAACTGCCTCAGTATCAAAAGGTATGGCCATGACCTCAGGGTTTTCAAAGTGTGGAGCCATGGCCTCTGGTATTTCTAAGGTTGGAGTTGCCACTCAGATAGGCTAGGAGACTGATGTGCATAAAGCCTTTGGAGCAGAGTTACTGTCCCAGTGGGCCTGGAAGAAGGGGCTGAAGCCCAGGGCCAAGGGGCCTCCAATAAGAATCCAGAGAATGTGGCTAACACCTAGGGGCTGGAGGGCAGGGTTATTGTGTAAATTGCTTGAGAAAACAGAGGATTATTTTCAAAGTTTTGAGGGCTAATGTAATGTGTTCTGCTGACTTGCTTGGTACCTGTTATCCCTTCTTTTCTCCAATTTCCACCATTTGTAGAGGAAATGTCTAGCTTGTGCCTGTTCTGCCATTGTACCTTTGAAAGCAGGTAACTAGTGTTCCAGATTTCACAGATGGAGAGGAATTTTTGCATTTTGGACTTGGGAGTTAAGACTTTTGCTATGACATGATGGGGTGAATATGTATTGCATGTTGCAAGGATGTGAATTTTGGAGGGCCAAAGGGTAAAGTGTAATGGATGGATTGTGTCCCCCCAAAATATATGTCAACTTGGTTAGGCCGTGTGTGGTTGTCCTCCATTTTGTGGTTTTCGTATGTATTATAAATCTTAATCTCTGCTTGTGGTTAAAGAGTATTGGGGTGGGATGTAACACCCTTGCTCAGGCCACATCCATGGTCCAGTGTAAAAGGATTTTCCCTGGGGTATGGCCTGAACCACCTTTTATCTCTTAAGATATAAAAGGAAAAGGAAGCAAGAAGAGAGTTGGGGACCTTATACCACTAAGAAAGCAGCACAAGGAGCAGAGTGCATCCTTTGGACATGGGGTCCCAGGGCCTGAGAATCTCCTTGACCAGGGGAAGTTTGAGGACAAGGACCTTCCTCTAGAGCTGAGAGAGAGAGAAAGCATTTCCCTGGAGCTGACACCCTGAATTTGGGCTTGTAATCTACTAGACCGTGAGAAAATAAATTTCTCTTTGCTAAAGCCATCTACTTGTGGTATTTCTGTTATAGCAGCCCTGGATAACTAAGACAAACCCCACACAAGTTAGATCCCAAAAGAAAGTCACCAAGACATGTTATAAGCAAATTTGCCAAAAACCAAAGATAAAGAGGGAATTTTAAGAGCAGCTATGGATATAAAAAGTCGTCTACAAAGGAGAGTCAATAAGACTAAGCTTGAACTGCTCAGCAGAAACCTTGCAGGCAAGAAGGCAATGGGATGACATATATGAAGCCTTGAAGGAAAAAAAAAAAAAATGCCAGCTAAGACTTATATACCCAGCAAAACTGCCTCTCAAATATGATGGTGAAATTAAGGTATTTCCAGATAAACAGAAGTTTAGAGAATTTGCATAAACCAAACCAAAAATACAAGAAATACTAAAGTGAGTCCTCTAGTTAGGATACCAGTAACATCAGATAATAACCCAATACTAGAATGTGGAACAGAGTAACCAGGTGTGAACCCAGATAAAGAAGTCACAAAAAGAAATTAAAGCTAAAATGCTGAAAATAGGACACAGATATATCAATCAGTAAAAGATCACAAAATTTAAAACAAAAAAGGACAAAAAATGTAGTCACATAGATCTTTCACATGAAGAAGAAGTCAAGGAGATATAAAGAAATAAAGAATGATTTACACTTAGAGAAACAGAGGTAAATATTAAGGTAACCACAAAGGAAACTACACACCAAAATAAAAAACATAAAGACTCAGCAAATATAAAAGCAACAACACTGAAAAAGAAGAAAAGAAAATACGTAAAGGAAGGACACTATGTAATGATTAAAGGGACAATACACCAGGAGGATATAACCGTATTAAATATTTATGCACCCAAGGACAGGGCTTCAAGATACATAAACTCCGACAGCATTGAAAAGTGAGATAGACAGCTCCACAGTAATAGTAAGAGACTTCAACACACCACATCCAGAAAGAAGCTCAATAAAGACATGGAAGATCTAAATACCACAATCAACCAACTTGACCTCATAGACATATACAGCACGCTCCACCCAAAAAACAGCAGCCAAATATACTTTTTTTCCAACGCACTTGGAACATTCTCCAGAATAGACCACAGATTAGGCCATAAAGCAGCTTTAACAGAATTCAAAGCATCAAAATATTACAATATGACCATAAATCCATACAAGTAGAAATCAATAACAGAAAAAGCAAGGAAAAAAAATCAAACACATATAAACTGAACAACACCTTGCTCAAAACCTACTGGGTTATAGAAGAAATTAAGGATGGAAGAAAGAAATTCACAGAATCAAATGAGAATGAAAACACATCTTACCAGAACCTTTGGAACACAGCAAACACAGTGCACAGAGGTCAATTTATAGCAATAAATGCAGACCTCCAAAAAGAAGAAAGGGCCAAAATCAAAGCATTAACCCTACAGCTCGAACAAATTGAGAGAGCAGAAAAGGAAGTCCTTGGACACCAGAGGAAAGCAAATAAAACATAGAGCAGAATTAAATGAAATAGAAAACAGAAAAACAATTGAAAGAGTTAACAAGACAAATAGTGGGTTCTTTGAAAAGATCAACACAATCAATAAACCATTGGCTAAGCTGACGAAAGAAAAACAGGAGAGGAAACAAATAACCTGAATAAGAAATGAATTGGGCGATATCACAACAGACCCAACTGAAATTAAAAGAATCGTAACAGAATACTATGAAAAACCATACTCTAACAAATTTGAAAACCTAGAGGAAATGAACAAATTTCTAGAAACACTCTACCTACCTAAACTAACACAAACAGAGGTAGAACAACTAAACAAACCTGTAACAAAAGAAAAGATTGAAAAGCTAATTTAAAAACCCCCAACAAAAAATCCTTGACCCTGACGGTTTCACTGGAGAATTCTACCAAACTTTTAGAAAAGTGTTAAAACCACTAGTACCAAAGGTATTTCAGAGTGTAGGAAAGGATAGAATACTCCCAAACTCATTCTGTGAACCCAACATAACGATGATACAAAAATCAGGTAAACACACTACAAAGAAAGAAAATTACAGACCAATATTCCTCATGGGTATAGAAGCAAAAATCCTCAACAATATTCTAGCCAATAGAATTCAACAATATATCAAAAATAAATAAATAAATAAAAATTCACCATGACCAAGTGGGATTTATACTAGTTATGCAGGGATGATGGTTCAACATTAGAAAAACAATCAATGTAATCCATCACATAAATAAAACAAAAGACAAGAACCACATGATCTTATCAATTGATGCAGAAAAGGCATTTGACCAAGTTCAACACTCATTCATGATAAAAACTCTCAGCAAAATGGGAACAGAAAGAAAATTCCTCAACATACTAAAGTGCACTTATACAAAGCCAATAGCCAATATCATCCTAAATGGAGAGAGTCTGAAAAGCATTCCCCTTGAGAACAGGAACCAGACAAGGATGTCCTTTATCACCACTCTTGCTCAACATTGTGCTAGAGGTCCTAGTCAGAGTAATTAGGCTAGAAAAAGAAATAAAGGGCATCCTAATTCGATAGCACTATTTTTTTTTTTAAACTGGTAAGGAAGGAGTAAAAGTATCTCTATTTGCAGATGATATGATCTTAAACCCCAAAGAATCCACAAGAAAACTATTGGAACTAATAGAAGAGTTCAAAAAAATATCAGGGTACAAGACAAACATACAAAAATCAGTTGGATTCCTCTACACCAACAGAGAGAATGTCAAAGAGGAAATAGCTAAATCAATACAATTTACTATAGCCCCCCAAGAAGATAAAATACTTAGGAATATATCTAACCAGGGACATAAGAAACCAATTCAAAGAAAACTACAAGACACTACAGCAAGAAACGAAGGGACCTACATAAGTGGAAAAACATCTTGTTCATGGATAGGAAGACTCAACATTGTGAAAATGTCTGTTCTGCCCCAAGCAATCTCCAGATACAATGCAATCCTGATCCAAATCCCAAAGGCATTTTTTAATGAGATGGGGAAACAAATCACCAACTTTTATATGGAAAGGGAAGAGGCCCTGGATAAATAAAGTATTATTGAAGAAGAACAACATGGGAGGCCTCACATTACCTGATTTTAGAACCTATATACAGCCACAGTAGTCAAAACAGCCCGGTACTTGTCCAACAACAGACACATAGACCAATGGAACAGAATTTAGAATCTAGACATAAATTCCTCCACCTATAAGCAGTTGATATTTGACAATAGTCCAAAGTCCATTAAGTGGGGAAAAGACAATCTCTTTAACAAACGGTGCTGGCATAACTGGATATCCATCTGCAAAAAAAAATGAAAGAAGACCCATACCTCACACCATGCACAAAAACTAACTCAAAATGGATCAAAGATCTAAATGTAAAATCTAAAATGATAAAGATCTTGGGAGAAAAAATCAGGACAATGCTCGGAGGCCTAATACATGACATAAACAGAATACAAACATTACTAACAATGCATAAACACCAGAAGAGAAACCAGATAACTGGGAGCTCCTAAAAATCAAACAGTTAGGTTCACCAAAAGACTACATTGAAAGAGTAAAAAGACATCCTACAGACTGGGAAAAAATATTTGGCTATGACAAATCCAATCAACAACTAATCTCTAAAATCTACAATATTCTGCAAAATCACAACATTGAAAAGACAAATAACCCAATTAAAAAATGGGCAAAGGTTATGAACAGGCACTTCACCAAGAAAGACATCCAGGAGGCTACCAGATACATGAGGAAATGTTCACGACCATTAGCCATTAGAGAAATGGAAGCGAAAACTTCATTGAGATACCATCTCACTCCAACAAGGCTAGCATTAATCTATAATAATAATAAATGTTGGAGAGGTTGCAGAGAGACTGGAACACTTATACACTGTCAGTGGGACTGGAAAATGGTACTCTGAAAATCAATTTGACGATTCCTTAAAAAGCTGGAAAGAGAAGTACCGTACAATTCAGCAATCCCACTCCTTGGAATATATCCTAGAGAAATAAGAGCCCCCATACAAGTAGATATATACACATCCATGTTCCCTGGAGCACTGTTCACAATAGCAAAAAGATGGAAACTTAGATGTCTATCAATGTTCGAATGGATAAACAAATTATGGTAAATTCACACAATGGAGTACTAAGCAAAGATAATGAACAAAGATGAATCTGGGAAACATCTCATAACATGGATAAATGTGGAAGGCATTATGCTGAGTGAAATTAGTCAATCAAAAAGGACAAATATTGTATAAAAGTCCGCTATTATAAGAACTCAAGAAAAGGCTTAAACACAGAAGAAAACATTCTTTGATGTTTATGAGGGTGGGGAGGGAAGAAGAGGGGTATTCACTAACTAGTTGGTAAACAAAAATTACCTTAGGTGAAGGAAAGAACAATACAGGAGAAATCAGCACAACTGGACTAAACCAAAAGCTAGGAAGTTTCCTGAGTACAACCAAACACTTTGAAGGACAGAGTAGCAGGGTGGGGGTCTAGGGACCATGGTTTCAGGGAACATCTAGGTCGATTGGCATAACAAAGCTTACTGAGAAAATGTTCTGTATCCCATTTTGGTGAATGGCATCTGGAGTCTTAAAAGCTATCAAGCAACCATCTAAGATACATCAATTGATCCCAACCTACATGGAGCAAAAGAGAATGAAGGACACCAAAGAAACAAGGAAAATATGGGCTACATAAAACAGAGACTCCATCAGCCTGAGGCCAGAAGAACTAGATGGTGCCTGGCTACCACCAATGACCACCCTGACAGGGAACACAACAGAAAGTTCTTTGTAGAGCAGAAGAAAAGTGGGGTTCAGAGCTCAAATTCTAGTAAAAGGACCAGACTTAATAGTCTGACTGAGACTGGAGGGACCACAGAAGAGGCCCCCAGACTGTCTGTTAGCCCAGAACTGAAACCATTCCAGAAGCCAACTCTTCAGACAAAGATTAGACTGGTCTGTAAGACATAAAGTGATACTCTTGAAGAGAGTGCTTCTTACCTCAAGTAGATACAGGAGACCAAATGGGCAGCTCCTGTCCAGAGGCGAGATGAGAAGGCAGAAAAGAACAGGAGCTGCTTGAATGGACACGGGAAATTCGCGTTGGAAGGGAGGAGTGTGCTGTCACTTGTAGGGAGAGCAACTGGGGTTGCATAGCAGTGTGTGTATAAATTTTTGTATGAGAGGCTGGCTTGAACTGTAAACTTTCACTTAAAACACAATAAAAAAAGAAAAAAATAAATCAAACACATAGTTGGGAATATCACTCTGGAGATTCAGAAAGGATTTAGAATGAGCACATAGATTTGGAAATCACCCATTTTAAGACAGTATTTAAATTCATGTGAATTAAATAAAATAACAAAGGGAGAACACATAAATCAACAAAATAGGAGAGCTATCAGCATTAGTTGGAATTGACTTGATGGTGGCTGGTTGATCACAACCTGAGAAAATCGGTACAATGAGATGGATAAAAGAGAAGATCCAGGAATTTAGAATGATGAACAGCAGTAAGTGAGACAAAGAAGGAGAATCAGGAAAGAATGTTGTCACGGAAGACAAGGTAAAAACAAAAAGAGATTCAGGAAAGAATATGTACTGTGACTTAAGGACAAAATATAGATACATGGATAGGTAGATAAATCCAAACCAAAAAAAAAAAAAAAAATCAAATCCATTGCTGTCATGTCGATTCCAACTCCTAGCAGCTCTATAGAGAAAAACTGCCCCATAGGGTTTCCAAGAAGTGGCTGGTGGATTTGAACTGCCAACCTTTTGGTTAGCAGCTGAGCTCTTAACCACTATGCCACCAGGGCTCCAGATAGATAGATAGATATACCTCCTGTTATCAAAGAGCAGTGGAAGACATAAGAAAGCAAGGAATAAACCACAACACAATGTCAGAAGTTTTTATATAGTGATAGACAAATAATTTGAAGACAGACATTTACCAACTAGGTGGGTCATAGAAGACATCATCAAAGATGTGCTAAAGAATGACCAACAATTGTCCATGTAAATCTGGAAGTGTAAGCAGTGAAAGTCCTATGTGGAAAGACTAGAAATAAGAAAACCTGAGTTTAAGGACCCACAGATAGTTCAGAATGAATGAATCTTCTTGTTTAAGAGAGGTGGTGGGTAGTGGAGAGGCTGAAAAATGAACAGAAGCCATGTTATGAAGAACCTTTTATGCTATGTTAGGGAATTTGGCTTTTGTCCTAACAGTTATGAGGAAATATTGGGAGATTTTATGCAGACTGGATAGCATCGCCATATTTTCGTTTTATACATACCAATATGTCATAATCATGAGAATTGAAAAAAAAAATGCAGGCAGGTCCCTACTTTAGGA